>NC_022018.1:41445515-41488988 GCF_000317375.1 Microtus ochrogaster | reverse complement strand
TCCTCCTCCTCCTTTTTCTTCTTCTCTTTCTATGCGTGTTTGCGATCCTAAACCCTAATGATAATGAAAAACCTAATGAGACTGTGAAAGTTTCATTTTAAAGTCTACCTCTGGAATCTTAGACACCTAAGGTACCTTATACTTCCAACCCACCCATTTCTACCCCCAAGTGCTGAACTTAGAGACGTCTGCCACCTTTTTTTTTACTTCCTTGTGTGATCTTCCTTTAAGATACTACTCCAGTCACTTAAAAGCCAATAATATTTTGACAAACATCAAGGAAACCATTGCTTGATTTTCCAAGGGAGCTGCAGCATTGTGAAGAGGTTATCTAACATGCAAATGCACACTTAGAGTTAGAGAATTTCCCCTAGTACACACTTTTCACTTGTAGCTCTTGGCTTCCTCATCCCATGGGTTTGGAGACTTGTAAGTATTTGTTTAGACTTAGATGAACTCATTCTTGGAGACTCTGTTCTTGGAGTCTTCTTCCCCATCTCAGGCTGTGTTGTCGTGGTTGCTGAAGCTGCACTCCATCTGGAAGTCTGACAAGCATTTTCTATGCTGGGTGAGTTTGGGACTTGGTTCAACTTTAACACCCATCTCATCAACCCCTGTCTGCTGTTATTATCCCCAAAGTTGGGTTGGAAGCTGCAAGGAGCCAGAGCTGACGTCTTCACCCACAGCCTTGTGGTTTGAAGAGACATTTAGCACCAAATCAAGATGGAGTCATAACTGGAATGAGGGTGTACATACTAAAATAGCAGTGAGGTTTTTATAGTATCAAAGGGGGCAGCTGAAGTGGAATCTTCTGCTTCCTTATGATTCTGTAATGGTCCATGACATCACTTTGGCTCACTATATCCAGAAAATTAGTTCTTAGGATCCTAGCTGAAAGGGTACCATTTGGTTCTTCTTCTAAAGTGTTAAGAAAATTGATGCTCAAGTCCACTCATTTCTTCTCTCACTTACATGTAAAAAGGGATCATTGTCCCCTTTTCCAAAGTTAGAACATTTGAAGTGGAAGCAAAAAGCTATCATAACTCAGACTCACCCTGTGAATCCAGGCAGAGCAAATCTTTGTTAGGACCAGCCATGGAGCAGACAGAACAGAAACCTAGATTTTTCTGTGATCGGTTACCCCAGGAAATTAACTGGGGGAACGTAAGACAAAGATGGCAGGAGGCAATGCTGTGAAAAACACTGGGAACATTTGTTGTACACCTATTACATGCTTAGTAAGATAACGTTATAATGATATCTTTGCTCTTCAGAAATATTATTTAAAATAGGCTTATTAAAAATATGATAATTTTGACACATTGGTCCAGAGTCTTTAATAGTGATACAAGGAGTCTCACCCAGACTGAAGACATGAAAAATTTTTACATGAATTATGGCATAGCTGTAAGATGGTGTTTAGGATTCCAATACCTATGGTCAGCTGCCTCTTCATGGTAATTGCATAAAAATCACAGTGGGTCATGGTCTTGGGAGAGTCGTTCGGCATTATCTCTTTTATACCTTTGATTTCTTAAAAAGTTTTATAGGAAAATCAGTTTAAAATATTTATATCTTATTATTTATGCAACAAATTAACAAATATAAACATTCCCAAAAGGAATAGCAAATTGAATTGTAACCATCTTTTCTAGGGCAAATATTATTATTAAGCAGTTATTATAGCAAAAATCACTAACTTCTCAAACCAAGCAGAGGCAGTGTGAAGTAAAAGCACCCACTTCCTTTCCTCCCTCAAACTCTCAGTTTTCTGGATCTGTTTTCAGGTCTGTATGCTAAGCTGAACAACAGAATGTTGTCTGCAATGCTCTAATAAGAGATTCCAACAGCAGGGGAGAATATGTTCAAAAGAGATGGCCAAAAATTTAGATAACTCAGGACTGAGAGATGATTCAACAGTTAAGGACACCTACTGCTCTTGTAGAGGACCCACGTTCAGTTCCAAACTCACGCTGTCCATAATCAAGTCCTAGGGGAATCTGATGCCTTCCTCTGAACTTCATAATGCACATACATACATGCAGACAAAACACCCATATGAATAAAATTTTTAAAAATTATATGACTCTTGTGCTTCCTACATTGTACAAATGTAGTGTACTTTGTTAGCGTGTTTATTTACTTAGTAATTTAAAGGAGGCTTTTATTTTTTGCATGAACCAGGGAGGCTATAGTCTTTGGAAAATAATACAGGGCCAACCTCAGTCCAGGTCAGGGCACTAGTCCACATAAAGGGACAGAGGTAAAGGACAGATTTAAAGAGTAAGGAAGGATTCTGGAAAGGGTAGGGTGTATACTTTGCAGTTAATGGAAATGTGAAAAGGACTCTCTGAAGAATCCACAAAACATTTACCCATACACGAGAGAGAGAGAGAGAGAGAGAGAGAGAGAGAGAGAGAGAGAGAGAGAGAGGAATGAAGAACATTCTCATATTCTCATTTCCGTCATTGACTCTTTCCCAGATTCTCTACCCTGCAGGGTCAAAAGCTAAAAGAGCCAGAGAGCTCCCCATTCCTACAGGTGACTTCTCACTCCCCGCAAACCTGAGTTGGAGAAAAGTGGAGAAGTCTAGAGTTTCAATCAAGTCCACAGTTGATCATTAGATCAGTGGCATTCTGCAGCTCCTCTAAATTATGACTTTTCTATGCCTTAAACTGAGTGTGAAAAATTTATCATGTAAAAATAAGTAGAAGGGTAATGTGCTCTGTTTAAATGTACATCCGGGGTCAAAAATGGGGCCAACTAACTCCATTAAATGAACATTAAACACAGAGAACAGTTCAAGCGCCATAATTACTTAACACTGGAATTCTAGAAAAGCATCAAGAAAGTCAAAAGATACATGCATCTTGAAATTACAGCTCTCAGTACAGGTTTCAAGGATGAAGGATTCAAGTGACCTTGACTGATTCAGCCAAGTGTAGCGGTGACATTGCACTTGTGTAATATTTGATAAACCTCAGGCCAGCTTATCACCATATTTCTTATATGCTTTGATTCCGGTATCTTTTTATTCACAATAGTTGGCAACAGACAGATCTTAAAAACACAGGGGTTTAACTAAGTTTGTTTTCTCATGGTAATAGCATCTTATTCTGACAGAGTCTGTCTTCATCATGTAGCCAAGACATGTGACCTGTACCAGGTGACATCCTAGTCACATGGCCTCAGTCTTACCTTAAGAGGGGGTAGGAAACTCAAGAGTGTTTGGATCCCTGGTGGATACTCCCTGCTTCTGCCACAGTGATTTACCATGTGTCCATCAATATTTATTGAACAGCTACTGTAAACGTTGGCTGCTTTTGTTGGGGGAAAAAAAATCACAAACTTTAGAATCAGACACATCTGGCCATGATTCCCTATGACTCACAAGGTGTTAATATTTACCAAGTTTCTGAGCCCAGAATTATTGTGAGACTGAATTATTGTGAGACTTAACTTTCCATACTGTAAAATGATAGTGAAAATACACACATATATGCATATACATATTCATCACACAGATCTAAATCCCTGGTATATTTTACAGTTCAACTTAGACTGTATAATTGGAATCATTCTTTCCATAACAAGTTCTTTTTGTTATGTTATCTCTGAGAATGCTCCTTTCTATTGACACATGCTCACTTGTATCAAATCCGGTTTCAATGGAACTAACCCACTATGACATTAATCTATTCATAGAGTTAGAGCCCTCATGACTGAATCACCTTTCATTAGGGGCCCCTAATGTTACACCAGGGATTGTTTTTAGTGTCTGCACATGGGAAACAGGCTTCCATCCCAGCATCTCTGCTCTTTTCCTAATGTTACATCCTCATGGATGATTCCAGGATAGGGGCAACATCCCAAAGTCCACCTCAGCATATAACCTCATGAAACCTGTATTCTTGGATCTCTTTGAGCAATTTCAGGCATCTCTATTAGTTAGAGCAATCCTCTATCCAGCAGTTGCTACTGCTCATGTGACCTGGAGTTGGTCTTGTAAATTTCACAACTTTCAGAGGTTTCCTGAGCCTTTTAAGTTGTGACAACTTCCTGAGCCTTGTGAATTTCAATTTCTTCTTGAGTCTTATGAGCCTCTGTCCAGGAGGGAATGTTTCAATTCAGGGGAAATAGCTACATAAAAACCTTGTGTGCAAATGTATGTGTGTGCACGTACATGTGTTTATTTATGCATATATTTTATCCATATATTTATTTATGGGCATTCATGTCTATATGCACATGTATATATGGATATGAATGTGTACATGTATGTGCATGAAGGTGTTTATGAACATGTATATGGGTGTACGAATGTGCTCACATGTTTGCATATGTCGGTGTGCATGTGTGGATAGATAGAGAGATGGGTAAGTAAGTGGGAGGGAAGGAATGTTAGTTTCTAGGGAATCTGGGTCAAGGATGATAAAAGTTATCTTGGAATTCTTCAAAATTTTTGTTGTTGAAAAATTGGTTTGCCTGAAATTGTGTCAAAATTCATAAAGCAAAAAAAAGTATTTTTTCTTTGTATTAAATCATGTCATTTTAAAAGTACCTGTGCAAACAGGCCTAAGTGCTTTTTCACTTAGTGAGTCTTGCCACATACCTTGCTTTGCAATAGATATATATCATTGACAAAAATAAACAAATGTCTGTCTAAGGAGCTTACATATTTGTGTACCCACCCAAGCTTATACGTACATGTGGAGAGCAGAAGAAACCTTGAGTGTACCAAGTCCTGAGTAAACGTGTTGATATGAGTTAGCCATGCCGATGATCATAGCCTTTTGACCATAGCAAAATGACAAAGCCTTCTCCTACACCTCAGAGTGAAATGGCAAAGTCTTCCCGGGGTGTGGTCGAGGTGCACATGTTGATAGAAAACATCCATCACATCTTTCTCCCCTAGATGTTTATGGCTTGAAGACCACTCCCTTATAGAGTCCTCCTACCAAGATTAGTTAGATCTGTCTCGTAGATTCATCTGTATACCATAAAACCTGTCTCCTGGTTTATCCGCATGTAATAATCCCACTCCTAACTCAGCTCTATGCAATAACTCTACCTCCCTGTTCAGTTCTCAATAGTAAACACTATGAGCATCAGGGATGCTGTAGTGTAGTGAGGTTCCTCCATCGGAGACCTGAGTCCTCCTGGAGCCAGCTATGTGTGTGTGTGTGTGTGTGTGTGTGTGTGTGTGTGTGTGTGTGTGTGCATGTCTGCCTGTGTGTGAGTATGTGCGTGTGTGAGAGTGTGTGCATGTCTGCGTGAATGTGTGCATGTCTTGTATGTCTGTGAATGTGTGTGCTTGTATGAGTGTGTGCATGTGTGTGTGATTTCTTCATTCCTGTAGTGCTATGCAGGGATGTAACACATGAATATGTACATATGTATTCACATTTATATAAAGGAGAAAATTATATTTAAATTATACTTTAAGCTGTTCATCACTTTTCCATTCTACCACATTTAAAATTTAAGTTAATAAGGAAAAGTGCGTGTTTTACGATCACTATGGTTATAAGCTACAGTTTATGAAACACAGCAGTAGAATAGAGAGAGGAAATGGGAGCTCAGGTTTCCCACACCTAATCTTTCATGGAGTGATCCCACGAGAATTTTTTAAAATTTATTTTTTAAAATTTCGTTTTGCATTCCAACCACCATTCTACCTCCCCTCCTTTTGCTCCCCACCTTCTCCCCATCCTCCCATCCACTCCTTCCGATAGGTCAAAGGGATCCCACAGGGAGTTCACAAAGTCTGGGGCACATTAAGTTGGGGCAGGACCAAGTCCCTCCCCCCTTCATTAAGGCTGAGCATGGCATCCCACCATAGGGATGGGCTCCAATAAGCCAGCTCATGCAGCAGGGATAGGTTCTGGTCCTACTGCTGGGTGCCTCACAGATAGTCCATGCTTCTCCCCTGTCTCGTACATATGGAGGGCCTAGATCAGTCCCATGGAGGATCCACAGCTGTTGGTCTAGAGTTCCGAGTTTCCATGAGCTTGCTTCACCTGTCTCTGTAGATTTCTCCATCAGGATCTTGACCTCCCTTGCTCAGACATTCCCTCCTCCCTCTCTTTGATTGGATTCCTGGTGCTTGGTTGTGGATCTTTGTATCTGGTTCCATCAGTTGCTGGATGAAGGCTCTATGATGATAGTTGGAGTATTCACTAAGCTGATTAAAGGGGAAAGCCAGTTCAGGCTCCCTCTCCACTATTGCTAGGAGTCTTAGCGGATTCTTGGGAATTTCCCTAGCATTGGGTTTCTCCCTAACCTCATAGTGACTCTCTCTATCAAGATCTCTCTTTCATCTCTCTCCCTCTCTGTCCCTCTCCCGCCTTGACTATCACGTTCCCTCATGTTCTCATCTCCTATCTCCTCCTCTTTACCGCCCTCCCTTGCCCCCAGTTTACCCGGGAGTCTCGTCTGATTTCCCTCCCCAGGGCTATCCATGTTGTCCCTCCTAGGGTCTTCCTTGTTACCTGGCTTCTCGGGAGCTGTGGACTGTGGTCTGGTTATCCTTGGCTTTACATCTAATATCCACTTATGAGTGAGTATATACCGTGTTTGTCTTTCCGAGTCTGGGTTACCTTAACTCTGGATGGATTTTTCTAGTTCCATCCATTTGCCTGAAAGTTTCATGGTTGGTTTTTTGTTTTTGTTTGTTTGTTTACAGCTGAGTAGTATTCCATTGTGTAAATTTACAACATTTTCCTTATCTATTCTTCAGTTGAGGAGCATCTAGATTGTTTCCAGGTTCTGGCTATTACAAATAATGCTGCTATGAACATTGTTGAGCCAAGTGTCCTTGTGGTATGATTGAGTATCCTTTGAGTATGTGCCCAGCAGTGGTATTGCTGGGTCTTGAGGTAGATTGATTCCCAATTTTCTGAGAAACTGCCAGACTGGATTCAGGGGATCACTCCTCAACTGCTGGTGGGAGTGCAAACTTGTACACTTACGTGAATTTTTGGTTCAAGCAAAGCCTACGTTCTGATCGCCTCTCTTCATGTTTACCTACAAGCCCTCCTCAGTTGCGGCCATTTCAGGCCTGCTCAGAGCAAATTCAACTCTCCATCATTTCCTTAAGTTGGTTCTTGCTAGGCTTTAGGAAACATTTCAAATACAAATTATGGAAACAAATGAACTTCAAATAATCTCCATTTATATGGCATGGGATTATTATGTAAGACTTTTATGATGGAGTTTTGCATAGTTAAGCTGTGTGATTGGTCGGGAGTAAGACAAGCAAACCCAGGTCCTGTATGAAGAGGATAAAAATAATGGTAATCACATTAGTCTGTCCTACTGGCCTTCAAGGTCTAGAACCCAGGCAGAGTCCAGCCAGGTTTGGCCCAAAGTTTGACTTCATTTATTCATGAGTGAATAAATAAGTTAACTTACCATTTGCTCTGGAATTAGGTACTTCTATGTTAAAACCTAGTTAGGAACACTTTTTATGTTTTTGCTGAGTGTTCAAATCACTTCACCTTCAAGGAAAATGAGGTGAGCATTTTTTTTTATTATTTCTCATTTATTAAGATACAATTTATATAAAAAATCCATGCACGTAATGCATAATTCAGTAGATTTTTTATAATTCCAAAGTATCAGTCTCTTTTCAGCCCCATATTAGTTTATCTTCATCGCTATAAGATTTTCTGATTGTACATTTGTTTTTCATGTATATAAGTGGGTTCTTTCACTTAGCACTGTGTTTTCGAAGATCATCCACGGCACAGCATGACTCTGTTTTCCTCTTCTTTTTTTTTTTTTGCATTTTTTTTATTGAGAAAAGGAAAAAAAAAACAAGTTTCCGCCTCCTCCCAGCCTCCCATTTCCCTCCCCCTCCTCCCACCCTTTTCCCCCTCCCCCCACTCCTCTCCACCTCCTTCTCCAGTCCAAAGAGCAGTCAGGGTTCCCTGCCCTGTGGTAAGTCCTAGGTCCTCCCCTCTCCGTCCATATCTGGGAAGGTGAACATCCAAACTGGCTAGGCTCCCACAAAGCCAGCACATTAAGTAGGATCAAAACCCCAGACAGAGAAACCCTGTCTCGAAAAAATAAAAAAACAAAACAAAACAAAAAAAAAAAACCCTGCCATTGTCCTTGGCTTCTCATCATCCCTCATTGTTCGCCATGTTCACTTATTTGACTGTTGTATATTTTGTTTATCTGTCAGTTGATGGACATTGACGTTGTGTTTGACTTCTGGTAATTGTGAATGAAGCTACAAAGTCAAGCACATGTGTTTGTGAGAACATGTGTCTTCATTTATCTTGAATATTGTATTAGCTCCTGCTGAAACAGCACACCATAACTTAATAAGCTACTTAATGCAATACTGCTTCTGTTTTTCTAGAGACTAAGCCAGGAAATTTCTAGAGGAACTGGTGTCATTCCTGTTTGTTTCTTTTATCTTCCATCTTCTCATTTAAATTTCTGCCACTGTTATTCTCTCTTCCTTCCGCTGCCACCACATGAACTCTGCTTGGTTGTCCTGTTCCCATTTTATAATGACTCCTGTGGCCCAAGCAGAGGATTCGGGCTCATCTCTACATCACAAGACCTAAAATGTTGTCTTGTGACAAAGTTCAATAACAAAGTTCATTTTTGTAGGTGAGCCAATGTGGTCATAATCTTCAGAGGTGGTGTGGTGGTCATCTTTGAGGGCCTATCATTCTATTTCCCATAGGTAGCTAAGAGTAGTATTGCTGGATGAGGCAACTATGCTTAACCTGTTGAGGACAAGTGAAAGTGTTACAAAAATGACTACACCATTGTGCATTCCCAATAGAAAAATGCAGGTTCTGCAATAATTTCTCCACATCATTGACAACATATTCACTGTTTGTATTTTGACTAGAGATGGTCCAGTAGCTGGGACCTGGTATTTCTCTGGCTATTATTCATATTTTTCTTATGTTCAGCTCTAAGGAAAATTTTCATGTGTTTATTAGATATTCTTATTTATTTTTTTTTTAAAACCTCCTATTAGACCTTGGTTTGTTTTAATTATTTATCTTTTTGTTGTTAAATTATGAGACTTCTTTACATATTCTAAAAGAGTCTTTATCAGATGCTGTGGTAGTTTGAATGTAATTGGCCCCCATAAGCTCATAGGGAGTGGCACTATTGGGAGGTGTGACTTTGTTGGAGTGGGTATGACCTTGTTGGAGGAAGTGTATTACTGTGGGGGCAGGCTTTGAGGTTTCCTATGCTCAAGACATCACCCGTTATTACTGTTACCTACAAGATGTGGAACTCTTAGCTACTCTCCAGGTTCATGTCTGCCTGCATGCCACCATGTCACACTGTGATGATAATGGATTGAACCTCTGAGCTGTAAATGAGCCACCACAATTAAATGTTGTCCTTTCTAAGAGTTGCCGTGGTCATGGTGTCTCTTCATAGCAATAGAAACCCTAACTCAGACAGATGCATTGTTAGGATTTGAACATGAAATCTCCCCGACAGGCTTGTGTATTTGAACACCTTACTCTTAGCTCATGGCACTGTTTGAGACATGTGGAGGTAGGCCTCTGAGGCTGGTCTTTGAAAGTTAAAGGCCAGTTCCACTTCCTATTTAAACTTTTTGCTTCCTGTCTAACACTGAGAAGTAGTTAGTCATGACAACCTCCTCCTGTGAGGGACCAAGCTATATAGTCCAAGTGCTTAAGTTCAAGTTTATAATATATTTTACGCGTGTGCGTGAATGTGCAGATGTGTGCGTGTGTATGTGTGTTTATATGTGTACGTTCGTGTGTGTGCATGGTGTGTGTATATGTGTGTGTGTGCATGTGTATATGTGTGCATGCATGATGTGATAAAGGGGTATAAATTCAGGTTTTGAACAGTTATCTAGTTATCTAAGCACTATTTATAGGAAAAAAAATCAAATCAGACTATTCTTTTCCTCTTAAATTATTCTGACATTTTTATAAAAAATCAATTGGCCATAACATAAAGGTTTATTTTTGGAAACTCAATTCTATTTCACTCATTTATATGTGCATCCTTATGCCAGTCATATTCTGTCTTGACTGTTATGGCATTGTAATAAGTTATGAAATTGTCAAATGTGAGCCCTCCAACTTTTTTCAAGTCATTTTGGTTGTTATTTTGCAGTCCCGTACTTGGATGAATTTAAAGGGGAAACTTGGTAATTTTGTCCACAAAGCAATGGAGATTTTGGCAGCTGTTATGATGAGTCTGTAGATTAACTTAGGGAATATTGATTTTTTTTAAAGGACATTGGTTATCTGATCCACAAAGTTAACATGTCTTTTCATGTTACCCAGGTCTTTATTACTTTACTTCAAAAGTGTTTTATTTTCAGTATGTAAGTCGGCTCATTAAATTTATTTAGTTCATTACATTTATTCTTAAGCACCTACTCTTGATATTATTACAAATGACGTCATTTTCCATGTGTCATAGTTGATCATTTCCTGCAAGTACACAGAGGTACAGTTATTTGTATATTGATCCCGTGTCTGTGAGCTTTCAACTTCATTGTTCTAAAATTTTTTGTGGGTTTCTTAAACTTTCTCCCTGAAAGATCATGTCACCTTCAAGTAGAGATTTTAAAATTCTTTTCCAATATGAAGACTTGTTATTTCTTTTTCTTGAAATCTTTGGTGCTCCGGATGACTATCCATTGATTTCTCGCAGATGCATTTATGGGCTAAGAAAGTTTCCTGCTTTAGTTTATTTAGTGGCTGCTTTTAGTCCTAAAACCGTAGTCCAATGCCTTTTCTGCATCTCTAAAGTGTTGCACACTTTCGTTCTTTTATGGGGTTTGCTTTTATAAATAAATTGTGTTCTTTGACATTGTCACACATTGTACATTCTGGTAACTTTCCACCTTGCCTGCTCATTTCCTCCCCTCCCCTATCCCTCGCAAGGTCTTTCTTCTTCCTCGCACATCTGTGTCCCATGCTCAGGACATTTTGTTTTGTGTACCACAGGGTCTAACCAGGGCTGACTGTGTGACCATAGGTTCAGAACCAGATAGGCTCACTATAGGGTGTGTAACTAGTTACTACACCTTCCCTTCTCTAAGAATCTGTTAACTGACAATAATTCAGCATAGAGCCCTGTGAGCCCCTTCCCTGCTTTTCTTTATAGATGAATAAAATTCCATTGTGCTTCTGTACCTTAGTTTTCATTATTCATTTTGTAGCTGTTGGACATCTAGGATGATTGTATTTCCTACCAACTATAAACAGAGCTACCATTAACAAGAATGTAGCATATGGGCGTAGATCCCTTAGTATAGATACCCAAGAATGGTATGGCTAGATCTATTTCCAGTTTTTGAAGAAGCCGCCTGGCTGATTTACAAAGTGGTTACACTAGCTTACATTCCCAACAGCAGTGTACAAATTGCTTCTCTTCCCTCACCTCTATGCCAATATTGGTTACCATTTGTATTCCTGATGCTGGTCATATCTGACTTTGGTGAAATAGGATCTTGAAGTAGTTTTAATCCACATTTCTCTGATATGTAAGGGTGTTGAACACCCGTTAAATGTCTCCTAGCCATCTCTAATTCTTCTGACAACTCTCTATTTAGTCCCATGGCCAATTAAAAAAGTTGAGTTGTTTTCTTGGGGTTTGTTTTTTTTTATTTGTTTATTTCTTGTGTAGTTTCTTGGTTATTCTAGTTTGGAATCCTCTAGCAAATGTGTATCTGGCTGATATTTTCTTCCATTCTGCAAGCTTTTTTTTATTACTTGATTGATAGTTTGCTGTGTAGAAACATTTGGCTTTCATGGGACTCATTTGTACATTGTTAGTTTTACATCCTGCGCTAAGAACTCTTATTCAGAAAATCCTTACACATACCTATCTGTTGAAGAATACATTCTTTTACATGTTGATATCTGAGTTTCTCAACACCATTTGTTGAAGATGCTGTCTTTTTTCCACTGTATATTTTTTTTGCTTCTTTATCACAAGTCTGGTAGTTATACTCACCTGGACTTATATGTGAATCTTTTATTCTGTTCCACTAATCTATGTGTCTATTTTTGTGTCCATACCATGCCGTTTTTATTACTATGACTCTATAGTATAATTTAAAACCAGGATAGGGAAGGAATACCTACTACCATATATTTGTTTTATTCAGAACTGATTCAGTTGTCTTTGGCCCTTTCTGCTTCTACACAAATTTTAAGATTGATATTTTTCTGTCTGTGAAGAGTGGCCCTAGGACCTTAATTAGGATTGGCTAAATATTGCATCTGGTTAGAATGGGTATTTTCACAGTATTGATTCTTTTGATCTGTGAAAGTGGGAGCTCTTTTCATCTTGTAGGGTTTTCCACAGTTATTCAGTGTTTTAAAGTTTTCCTTGGAAAGGTCCTTCATTTTCTTAGTTCAGTTGATTAACAGGTGGTTTAGCTTTTGGTGACTGCTGTGAATGTGTTTTTCTCCTGGTTTCTTTTTTAGTATGTTTCTCATTGCTGTACTGGAAGGCCGATGATTTTTGTGTGTTAATTTTGAATCCTAGTCCTTTTCTCAATTTATCAACACTAAAAGGTTTTTTTTTGTTTGTTTGTTTCTTGGTTTTGTTTTAGTGAAGTCTTTAGGGTTTATTATGCATAGAACCATGCCATCTGCACCAAGGGATACATCAATTTTTTTCTTGTTTATATTCCTATATTTCTTTCTCTTATCTTGTTGCTCTAGCTGAAATTCAAGCACTATATTAAATAGGAGTAGAGACAGTGGAAAGTCTTTTCCTGTCCTTTATCTTAGTGTGAAGGTTTTGAATTTTTAAAATTTTTCTCCATTTTTCTGATTTTGGCTAAGGTTTGTATTTAGCTTTTATTATATTGAGGTAGAATCCTTTTGTCACCATGGCTTTTATCATAAAGTGATGTAGGATTTTGTCAACGGTCTTTTATGAATCCAGTGGCATGGTCATTATCTTTAGACTTGTTTATGAGATGCATTATATTTATTGATTCACGTGTGTTAAAACATTTATTCAACCTTGGAATAAAGCCAACTTCATCATGATAAGTGATATTTTGTTGTTGTTGGTATACTCTTTGTTTCATTTTAGCATCAGGGTAGTACAGACTTTGTAAAAGAGTTTACAAGCATTCCTTCCCTTTCTATTTTGTGGAACCATTAGAATGACATTGGTGTATGTTCTTATTTGAAAGTCTGGCACAGTTCTGCAGCAAATCCGTTTGATTCTGGGAGTTTGGCTCAAGAGATATTTTACTATTGTTTCAAACATATTGTTAATTATAGGTCTATTTAAATGATTTATTTCATCTTGGTTTAATTTTGTAGGTTATAGGTATCTAGAAATCCATCCTTTTCTTTTAGATTATATAATTTGGTGGTCATCTGGACAAAAAAAATAAGCAGAAGCACATCAGAGTTAAATGACATAAACCACATGGATATAACAGATGTCTACAGAACATTCCACCCAAACACTAAAGAATACACGGTCTTCTCGGCAGTCCGTGGAACCTTCTCCAAAATAAATCACATTTTAGGACACAAAACAAGTCACAGAAAATACAAGAAAATTGAAATTACATCCTGCATTCTATATGACCACAGGAGAGTGCATTTAGATGCCAATCACAGTAGAAACTCCAGAAAGTACACAGTAGCCTTGCTGACAATAATATTCTGATCTGGCAATTGTGATCTTCCAGAGCTTGGGATTTATTTTTTTCAAATCTTTCCATCTTTAAAACTTTTTATCAAATAATCCATGGTTATTCTAATAGTCCTGGTTTATTTGTGATGTTGCCTTTCTCTCGAAGTTTGCAGTACCCTTCCTTTATTTTGTTTGTGTTTGGTGTCTTAATACATCATGGGAAGTATCCTTTCTGGTCCTGTATATTGTTCAGTAAGCCTCTTGTATCTATCTGTATTAGTTCTCTTTTTCAAGATGTGGGGAATTTTCTTTTATGATTTTCTTCAAAATGCTTTCTCTGCCTTTGATCTGAAATTCTCCTTCTGCTCTGCTTGTAACTTGTCAACTTGGCATTTTCTTTCATGCTCCATTTGTGCTAAAGAAGCCATTTTCTTTGGGCGAATGACGCAATTTCTCTTCCTCGTCTTCTAGCCGAATGTCTTGTCTTCCACACGACCCTGCTGTTGATAAGGCTTTCCAATGAACTCTTTGTCTAATTAAAATTTGGATTTCCAGTTTCATTTCAGCTTGCGTTTTCTGTAGTCTCTCCATCCCTTCAGTTGAATCCTCTTCTCATATCCTGACCTGTCTTCTCTACTTCGCTCAGTTGCTTGCTTGTATTTTCCTGGTTTCAATCAGTTTATTACTCTCCTCTCTCAGTTCATTCAGGCATTGGTGTCTTCTTTATATTCCTTGACTTTTTTGAACAGGCTTATATGAAAATGTTTTTCAGAATCCTATGTGATCTTGAATTTCATCTAAACCATTCTCCCTGGTGACCGTTTGTTGTAAAGATGTGTTACATGTGTTTCTGTTGGAGCATATTACCTTAACTGTGTAAAGGTGTGTTACTTTTATTTATGTTGCATGTGTTTAAGTATGTAAAGATGTCTTGCATTTGTTTCCCCTTGCCTGCCTAAGGCACAGAATTGGTCTACTAAAGAGCCGAACAGCTAATAGCTAGGCAGAAGGAAATGTGGGGCTGGCAGGCAGAGAGAATAGGTAGGAGAAGAAATCTAGACTCAAGAGAGATAAAGAGAAGAACAAGGGAAGAAAGGGGAGAGAACAAGGGACACATCTGGGGCAAGAAGTCGGGCAGATGTGAGCCAGCCAGACATAGAGAAGCAGTGAAAGTAAGATATATAGAAGTAAGATAGGTGATAAGCTCTGAAGCAAAAGGTAGATAAAGAGTAGCAGATTAATTCAAGCTAAAATAGCTAGCCAGAAATATGCTTTAGCGAGGCTGAACATTCAAAACTAATAGTAAGATTCTGTGTCATGATTTGGAAGCTGGTTGGAAGCCTAAAAGAAAAGAAAGCCTGGTACAACCATTACTGTGAGATTGCTGCATTTTGAGAGGGCATATGGTCATAGTTTTTCTTATGCTTTTCTGGTGAAATCTGGGCATCTGGAGTCAGGTTGTTGTTTGTGTCTTATGTGTTTCCAGTCCACTAGGCTCAAGGCTAGAGGTGGGTGGCCCTCTGGGCTGCTTGCGAGAGATTTGGGGTGAACCAAGTGAAGGCACGGCATTACCAGGTCCTCACCAAACTTGGCCAGTTGTGGCTAGTTAACTAGAGAGGAGATGGATACAGGTGGTTGGGGAAAGGGCTGCCTGTCTGGCTCCCTGCTGTGGCAATCTGCTGGAGAAAGTTATATGCCAGGGTGGAAAGTCACAGGTCGTCACTGACTGGCTTTCCTGGTCTGAGTTTGGCTGGGCCAAGCAGATAGTGGTTTGGTGATGGCTCCTTAGAGGAGGCTTTACAGATGGTGTCCTGGTAGACAGACTGGCTTGTCCCTGGCTCATATTGGTCTGAGCTGATTTTTGGCTGTTGGGCTAAATGGAGCAGGCTCCTGGGTTAGAGGAGGAGCACATAGACCTTTGGGGATGTGGATTGCTTATCGAAGTTCATACTGCATAGATCCGTGTGCTCAGTGTTTGTTCTTTATTTTACAAACACAGTTTATTGCATTGTATTTTAGGTATGAAGCCAACTTTAACTTTTTAGAACAAAACCTTGCATTGGTTCTTATACCATATGTGCAATAACTGACATAAAATATCCCCATCTATTGATTTTTTCTTAATATAAACCTCACTTTTCTCTATAGCTTATAATATTTTATAGCAAGTTGAATAGCTTAGACAATGCAATGTGGCAACTCTGGATATCAATCTGGCTCCCACAGGACAGTTGTTAGCGCTGCTGGTTTGACAGTGGAGTCCTTAGCGTATGCTGGGAAGCCTGCAGCTCTATGGTGCAAACTCATCAAACCTTTGCTTAGTTTGAGCAGTACTCAGATAAAGATTGCTCAGAGATTTCCTTACCTATCTCAAACCACTAAAGTTTACTCTTGTTACTGAGGGGCTCTGTGTGAGTAGGGGTGTGTACTCAATACTCAAGTCCTTAGCTCTGCCTTAGCGGTCACTTTATACTTCATGCTTGTACACAATCTCAAGGTCAGCCAGAAATGGAAGATTGGAGCCTGCTGTCTTCAAAGAATGTGCATAACTCTGCTTATGCATGTGGCCTTTATATCTTCAGGAATATGCCAAACTAGCAAACCATCCTTCGAAGCTTTTAGCCAAGTACTGGTTTGGCCCAAACGGTATCGTTGTTTCATGTCGTGATGCTGCTGCACAGTTTTTGAAGGCTGTCTTCTGGCAAATGCTGTGTAGGCAGAGATGTTCAGGCAGCAGAACCTCTAAGTTAGCTCAAACTGTGATGTTAACCTAGAGACGGAATTTTGGGGACGTTCCAAATCATGATTGTCTCTTCTAGTCTGCCCTGGGTGACGGACTCTGAGGTATAAAGCTAAGAGAGCCCTTCCCAAGGGTGAGCAATTATTCAACTAAATGTGCTAAATTTTCAGACCTTTAAATTTTTTAATCTTGATGAGTTTAATCACTTTTTTTTTGCTTTTATGGTGAAACAAATACACAACAGTTTTCACTTTCACTATAGATCTCTCATCTCCACACAGAAACCAACCAGCAGTTACTGATCTTGTCTTCCCTCTGATTTGCAGAGAAATTCAGAGGCCAGGTGTAGTTCAGTAGTGAAACACTTACTTAGTATGCATGAAGCCCCAAGGCTTATATCAGGAACTTTAGAATCCACAGATTTTAGTATATGAGGGAGTCCTGTCCCCACCCCCTCACCATATCAAGTTCTGAGTGACTTCATCAACCATAGCTCAGATAGGAGCTCTGAAAGCAACTCCTTAAAGCAGACGGATGATGCATGCCTTTCTTTGTAGCCTTTCTCTTAGCACAGGTGAGATGACTATGTTTTCATTTCTTTTTTTTTCTTTTTTTTTTATTGAGAAAAAAAAATTTCCGCCTCCTCCCAGCCTCCCACTCCTCCCGCCCTCCCCCCACTCCTCTCCCCCTCCCTCTCAAGTCTGAAGAGCAGTCAGGGTTCCCTGCCCTGTGGAAAGTCCAAAGTCCTCCCCCCTCCATCCTGGTCTAGGAAGGTGAACATCCAAACTGGCTAGGCCCCCACAAAGCCAGAACAAGAAATAGGATCAAAACCCAGTGCCATTGTCCTTGGCTTCTCAGCAACCCTCATTGTCCGCCATATTCAGAGAGTCCGGGTTTATCCCCTGCTTTTTCAGTCACAATCCAGCTGGCCTTGGTGAGCTCCCAATAGATCAGCCCCACTGTCTCCGTGGGTGGGTGCACCCCTCTTGGTCCTGACTTCCTTGCTCATCTTCTCCCTCCTTCTGTTCTTATGGTGTCCCATAGTCACCTCTCAAAAAAAGGCCACTGACATTTCTTAATTATGCATTTCATTTCTTAATTATGTTTTCATTTCTTAATTATGCATTTCCCCCTGGACACCTTTTCTTGTTCAAAGACTCTGGGGCAAACACCTTCACGAGTGAGGAAGCCAGCTCCAGTTGCCATTCTTACAGCAGTTCAAGATCCACTAAGTCACGAGAGGTGTGTGGTCATCTCCTCTGGCCACGGTCACATCTTGAACTGAATCAGGTGGAATTCAAGGACTCTGTGACTTTTCTCAAATAGGGAGTACTTCCCTGCCGCAGCCTCCAGAGAGCTGAGTCACTGCAGACTTGAAGCTTCTGAGGAAGAATTTGCAAGTTGTTCCCGCCAATCTGGCACAAGCCCAGATCGCAGAACAGAATTTGAGGCTTCTGATTTCTTTCTTTCATTTTTTTTTCAGTTGTGCCTAAGTGTTTTTTCTTTCTTAAAAAAAAAATGGCTCAAAAGTTTTCACAGAGCTCCAATTGATATGCCTGAGATGGGCCAAGTCTTTCTGGCAGAAGGAGGCATTGAGAATGTGTTCTTGAAGCGTGGACCAGAAGGCAGAGCTCTCCGGGGGAAGGTGGCAGAAATGCCACAGCTCTCAAAACCCGATGGAAGCAAAGATTAATGGCTACGCATGTGAGCCTGGTGCTGTGGATGCTCACCATGAATGCTGGCAGCTGTTTCTGGCTCGCTTCCTTGATTCACCACTGTGTGACCTGAATAAGCCATTTGAATACATTCACAGTCCCTTACCCCAGTCACCTGCCCCACCCAAATAAGAGATGCGTGAAGGGTGGATATATCTCTTTCACAAAAACATGCCATTGGATAGCTGAATATATATCTAGCAAAATAAGATCACAACTGAGATCTTGAGATTTGTTCTTCTACCTGATTGCTCTTCAGGTGGCAATGATACTGTCTTCCGCCTCCCTACCAAGGAGCTTTTGACTTTTAGTGAAGACCTAGGTAAATCGGTCTTCAACAGGAGAGTCCTTTTGAACGTTAGTGCTTAATCTCAAACGTGGTAACAACTGTGGCTTACTGGACGTTCAGAATAAACAGAGACATGAGTTTTAAATTATGCTAATTTGTTACAACAAATACTTTGTTCTCGGCAGTTTTAATGTGGCTTGCATTAGTCTTTTCACTAACAACAAACCATCAGCAATTGCAGTCATAACTGGAGAGAATAAGAGCAAACGCTTTCTTAGGAATCCTCGGGAGAGCCTTATACAGTGCGCCAGTGTTTGGGTGTGCACACACATGTGCACAGCAGAGTTCAAAAGGTTTACAGCTGCCCTTCAGAAGAACGCTAACACTTACCTTTCAAAAAGAGAAACGAGAAGAATGAAACTACAGATTAGAATAAAGTATTCATTCGCAACACACACGCCACTTAGCTTTCCATTGTGACATGTGTGTGACAAAGTGCCTGAGATTTAGCAACTTCAAAGGTGTGTGACCTTCACCGTCAACTTGACTGGATCAAATCATCATAGAAACACACCCCTGGAAATGTCTATGAGGACGTTTCTAGAGAGCTTCAACTGAGGAGGAACAATCTACTATGAATGTGGGTAGCACTATCCCATGGGCTGGTGTGCCAAACTGGGGTGATGGGGAACCCAAAAAAATGAACTGATGAACCATGTTTTTGTGATGCGGCAGTCGCCAGCTGGTGCAGCTGAACTTCTCACAGTTTCATCCTGATTGTGATACAGTGTGATTGATCAGCTTCCCATGCTTCCGCCATCTTGATGTGTCTCCATAATGCAGGGTCCTTGGAAACTGTGACCCACAATAAATCCTTCTTTCTTCAAGTTCATTTTGCCACAATGAGAAAAGTAACCAATACAGAACATTGGTGCTGAGAAGTGGGGCTGGCAGTGTGGCTCTACCATTCTACAAAAGCATTTGTTCAACTATGTTCATAGCAGCATTATTTGTAATAGCCAGAACCTGGAAAGATCTTTTTTAAAAAAAGAATGTACCCATTTTGAGTAAAGGATTAACTTATATGTAAAGAGTTTCTGTAAGTCATTAAATATAGATAATTTCTCAGTGGGAAATAGATAAAAATCATAAGTGGTATAGATATGCAAAAATCACAGAGTAATTCAGACTTTTAACCAAGGAGGTTTGTAGGAAGCACAGTGCTGGATAGCACATGATGCTAGACACACTGGTGCCTTCCTCTGCTGTTAGTGAAGGGTAACTAAGTTCGCACACTCAGAGGAGCCACTTGTCAATATAGCAGCACGTCTATGTGCATAGCCTTGGGCACAGGAATTGGGCTTTGGGATAAATCTACAAAGTTATCCACTGTGATTATTTGCGGTTGTCAAACAACTAAGAAAAGGCAGCCTACAATGGTTTGTTCCCTACGGCTGTGAACAGAACAAGGATGATCTAAAATGGTGGTATAGATCTGAATCCAAGGTAAATGTTAGTTGTCAGGCATCAGGTCATGTGCCTGTTTATGTGGAAGAATAGGTAAGTATGACTATTAATACAACCTGTGTGAAACATATGTATGAGAAATTAATAACAAATGCAAACAGAAATGGTCTAAAGGGACAGAATAGAAATACTGAGAGATGGGCATGAGAGATAGACTCATTTTTTTACATGTGGCTAAAAGTATTTGACTTTTGTGTAACATTGGCACTTTTCTGCTACAGAGAAAATGACAAAAACCTGCTGCTTAGCCAGCATTTAAGGTAGGGAGGAACTTTCTCCCAAACAGATGCATACTACATGCTAGAATGCAGCTTCCACATATGCAGTTTGACTTTACACAGTTGAGTGACCCATGGCCACCATGGTCTGAAAACAGCACATGAAAATTCACAGAAGTGGCTTACTTTTGGCATAGCATGCCACTCTGAACATTGTGGTGAGCGACACCTTGCTCTCCTGCTCCATCCTGCCTGCAACACACATCCTCAGTTTGAACTGAGTACCTTTCTGTACATAGTGTCTGCTCATCAGTTAGTAGCTGTCTTGGTTATCAGATGCACAGGTACACGGTACTGAGATACCACACATGTCAGATGCACCATCTCAGGTCCAGAGCATCCTCCAAGGGTCTTGGAATGGATATCTGAGGATAAACAGGGATTACTTTCATGAGCAACAATAAAAAGCTGTGTAACTAATTGCTGTGACTAGTGACAATAGTCATGTTGATTATTGCCACGCTGTCAGTTACTACCTGACTCTCAGATTTAGGTCAGCAGGTATTAGGCTTGTCTCTGACTGCTTTGTGGTCAGATGTTCATCAGACATTAGACTCCACTTGGTGACACTTGGCTGGTGTCTTATCTTAGCTGTCTTATGCCAGAGCGTGACTAGTATGATTAAGCCTGGCTCAGCTGGGACCATTTCCTGGAACTCCTACTTACAGCTTCTCCAGCAGCTAAACTCTCCAGGCACAGTCTGTGGTGGAGTAGGGGGGCAGTGCATAGTGTCAGGCATTCCTGAAAAACAAAGTCAAGCCTTGTGGGGCTTATTGACTGACTTGGGCCACTTTTATGGCCTCTTGGGTCAAAGCTATCATTACTCAGTCCATATTCAAAAGGAATAGGAGTCAACTCCACCTGTTGGTAGAAGGACTATCAAAGAATTTGGAGGTATCTTTAATTAATTACAATACTGTGAATAAAAGGTGTGATAAAAATTCAAAGAAGGATGAATCCATTAACATGACAGTCCTGGTGAAACTCAGTCAAAGTGTTAATTTTTCTAATCTTATGATACATTTTTATTTATCTGTCAGGAACTCTTCTGAATGAAGTATTTTAATCTGAGACAGAAGGATGCTAACCTGTTGTCTGCTAAAACACAGGCACTGTGCTTAGATAAATAGGGCAGTTCTTTTGCACACTGGGATGTTTAGGTTGGGTTTGGCTCTTTTTCTGAACGCAGGCACAGTTTAGTTTCACGCTGCTTAGATCACAGCCTGTGAAGTTCTGATTTGCGTTGTGCGCTCACTTTCTTTAAAAACCAATTCCTTTGTCCCTGTAGTAACACCTTTACCTTATAGGTAGTCAATTCAAAATGGACCATTGGCAGAGCTGTTGGGGAAGTTGCTTGTTCATCCTGGCCACCCAGAACTGAAATAACCACACAGAAAGTGTATTATTTAAATCACTGCTTGGCCCATTAGCTCTAACTTCTTATTGGCTAGCTCTTACATTTTAATTTAACCCATTTCTATTAATCTGTATATCACCACGAGGTCATGGCCTACCAGCAAAGTTTCAGCATGTCTACTTCTGGCTGCGGATCCATGGCGTCTCTCTTTGCCTTCCTTCTCCCAGCATCCAGTCCAGTTTTCCCTGCCTACATAAGCTCTGCACTATCAATAGGCCAGGACAGTTTCTTTATTCATTAGCCAATTACAGCAACACATAGACAGAAGGACCTCCCACATCACAGAGATGGTCAAATGAGTGCAGAGAGTGACTGCAAGAATGTTTTTGTAAATTACACTTAGCCTGGGCTTCACCATGCAAGCCATTTGAAAGGCACACATCAGTGGTGCTAATATGGTCTCAATGTGTAGACCCACTATCATAATCTATTTCCAGAACATTTTCATTTCTGTGTGAACCATCATGGTCATGAAGGCCATGGCTGTGTCAAGCAAATGCCCCAAACAGAAACTCTACAATCATTAGCAATGCCTATTCAAATCCTCTTCCCTCCGGCTCTGGTAATGTTTCTTATATTCTATATCTCTCAAGTTCCTTTCATTGTATAATTTATATGTGATGCATTGCATATTTATCTTTTTATTCTGACCCGTTTACTTGGCATGGTGTTTCCAAGGTTCATGTACAGTCCCGGGTGTATCAGAACCACATTTCATTATCGCCTGGGGTCTTTCACATCAGCCTGAAGGAGTCCCCCTGTATTTGCGTTGGGACAGTTATCGTTAGTGCACTGTCTCCCATTTGTTTAGCTGGAAATGCACTCTTCCTCAGTGCACATTAATTGTACAAAGGAGCGGATTTCATCGTGACATTTCTATCCATCCATGCTTTCACCACATTTATCCCATCACCATTTTTTTAATCCTCTCCTACTCCTTACCCTCTTCTCTTTTTGTTAGAACTTACCATTTAACTTTTATGCCTTTCTTTCCACCTGTGCATGCCAGAAAACCCGTGATATTTGCTTTTGTACTGGCTTTTCTCACTGAGCATGACAATCTCCAGTTCTGTTCATTTCCAGCAAATAGCACTGAACCTGGAGCTTGCTATTTGGCTAGTGTAAGGCAGCTTACTGGCCAGTGAGACCCAGGATCCACCTCTTCCCCCCTAACTAACACTAGGCTTAAGGACACTCCATTGCTCTTCCCGGATGTTTATGTATATTCTGGGGCTCCAGACCCAGGTACTTAAGCTTTCACTTCTCCCGCTGCACCATCTCTCGCCAGCTTAAAAATCAAATAATAATTCATGTGCATCTTCAGTACAGTTAAATTATCTACTTGTTAATGAATACTAGGGTTTTTCTGCCTTTTGGCTCTTATGAAGCCATAAAAAATGGCCGCACAAAGATGTCTTCAAGCCTCCACTTACCCTTATTTTGTACATATATAGAGAAGTAGAACGACTCTAGCATGGAGTTGTTTTATTTTAATTCTTTGATGAATCACTATATTATTTTCTATAAAAGTTGCTTCATTTCTCAGTCTGAGTAACGGTATACAAAGGTGACAATTGCTTCACACCCTCACCAACACTCCCTAGTTTTTGTTCCTTCTAAAATAGTAGCCATGCAGGTGGGGTGAGATCATGTTTTTTTTTTTTTTTTTTTTTTTTAAGTACAGCATGTGTTTCTTCCAGATCCCACATTATGCTCCACAAGTGTGCATCCCATCATTGTACCTAACACCCTGGTTCCACCCTGCTCTTTGCCATTCGTTGGAAAGAAAACGATAGTAACACGTTTGCTCACATTCTTTCCGATCTGTGAGAATGATTTTGGCCTCCGAGCCCAGAATGGAATCACTGGGTTTTAGAGTCCCAGAACATGTGCGAGACTTGCTTTGGTGCAGTAAAAGCAGAATGCTTTCTGAAACGGGTGGACGACGCAGGGATGCCTGCCAGCAATGTGTGCTCCTGCCACATCTCTATGGTGTCTGAGCAAAGCTTAGAATTCCACGGTTTTCTCGTTTAAGGTGTCTTCTGCGTATGGACTTCGCTTCTGTCTCTCTGGTCTCTATTTATTGAATTTCTTCTTGTGCTTATCAGTTCTGTGAATATTCTAGATGAAAATTTCTTGTCTATATTTTTTTTACCTGTTTTCTGTTTTGCATTATGAGTTTTCTTTCAACTGGGGTTAGTGCTGATATGTTTGGCAATGAATCCCTTTCTAAACATGAAATATTATTTTTTCTACTCTACATGTGCTTATTAACCCCATCTAAGTTGTTCAATTAACAAATATTCTTAATTTTGCCTCGTCAAATTAAACAGTTTTTGCCTAGGTATGTGCTCTACTTATTCTAACTCTTCCAGATTCATAAGGGTGCCTCTCTCTCTTACAGAGCTATGAATTTGTAGTTTGGCTTCCCATATTGAAAATTTCAACCCAGTTTGGATCTATTTTTGTATGCAATGAATGCTAAGCGGCTTTAATTTTTCTAAACACAAAATAGTGGTTTTCATATAATTTCTCCTATTTTCATAATCAAAATACCCTTTTATTGATGTGCAATATATTTTTGTTTTGGTGAGGTAAGGTCTTACTGCATAGCCCCGTTGGCCTCAAACACACAATTCTTCTGCCTCAGCCTTTAGAGTGTTAGAAATGCAGCCATTTTCTACTGTGCCTAAATAACAATGTCTTCCTTATCATTTTTCCTATATATTTTCAACTCTATTTTTACATTCCATTTCTCTGCTTCATTTGCCTTTTTGCTTAATCAATATTACTTTCTTAAGAAACACCACAATTTTCTTTCATACTTTGAATCCTATAAAATTGCTGATATTCAATCACTTTAACCAAAACAACAACAAAAATGACAATTGTGTGTTGTTCCCAATAGTAGGATACCTTAATATTTGATTAAGCAAGTTCTTGAATTTTTAGATAGATTTGACTCTTTATTCACATTTATTCTGCTATATGAAGCTTAGATTAAGTTTAATGATTTTTTTGTAAAGCTGGAACTAGCATTTTTATTGCATTTCATCAAGTTTTAAATTAACATTAGAAAAATAGTCACTTTTATTATATCAAGTCAGCTTACCTAAGAGTGTGGAATGTCTTAGTTTATTAAAATAATTATGTTTATGTTCTTTATTAAAATCTGAAAATTTTCCTCACCGATGATGTGAATCTTTTTATCTAGTTAAAGCCAAGATGCTTTCTAGTATCTATTATTATTTTAAATAATATCATTTTAAAAGTTATTCTGACTGAGCCTGTGCTGGAATGAAAAAAAAATTAGAATTGATTTTTTTTTTTTAGATCAATCTATCTGGCTATCTGGCTGAACTCTCTTATTACTTCAAATAATTTTTTATCACAAGTTTGTTGACTGTATTGGGTTTTCTTGATAGATGATAGTATTATATATAACTAGTGATGTGTCTATCTCTTGTTTTCATATTTGAACCCATTTCCTCCCCGCCCCCATACATTAATCAGTGTGATTTAGAGAGGCAGGTGCTGACACAAGGCATTCTTGTCGGTCTCAATTTCAAGGAAAAATTCAGTTTCTCCATCTTACAGCCTTTGATTCTTGGAATTCTCTTTTGTGCTTCCTTCTCCCTTAGAGAGACGTCAGGACACGCAACTCAGTCCCACTGTCTTTATTTTAAAAAATGGAAACACACAGTCGATATCTCTGCTGCAAGGTGAAATGAGTTGTCTCTGGGTCTCCTGTCATGTGTCCTTGGATCCTGTATTGTCCAAAGCTGCTTGTCCTTTCTGCAAAAGCATGTAAAATGGATGAAGCATTCTATTACTAATTTTTGACCGCTCATGGAAGCATGAAAGCAAATTGTGTCTTGCCGAAGGTCCCTTTGTTTATTATGAGGGTCTAGGCTTCCATCTTTTTGTTTAGTCTGTTGGATGGCATATATTATACATATTAGGATTTGCACCTATGCCACACACCACCCACACCAGACAAGCAATGCCTTGCTGTGATTAGCTTCTCTTTGCAATGGCAGCTTCTATGCCACCTTCTACAGAACTACCAATAATTGAAAATGATAACATTGCAAGTTCCTGTTTGCTGTTGTTTGAGTGAGGTTTAAATGTTTCTGGATAAAGGGCTCCCTGGAAAAGCAGTTTGATTTGAACTGTGCTTCTACTCACTCTCTGGAGGGTAAAGTAAAACATAACCTCTACTGTTATTCTAGTTCGTCATTACTGCTCATGATTAGACAGGTTTTTCCCAATTGCTGTTGAAGAAATCAATTGTCCTCTAAAGTAATGGCTTAAGGCCTGACTTTGGTTAGACATTCTAAGATTTTCATGGAAGAGTCTGCTATAATAGATCAAGACCTCATGGGAATGACATAAATTGATTAGCATCAGGTAAGTTAATATCTGGTTTGTTACATACTGAAGACTGATTAATTTTCTACTTATTTAAGTTCATGGACACTGAGAAGGAATTGAAAGAAAAATAGCAACTTCCATTCACTTGTATTATGCTCAGATAAGTCTATGTTTTCAAAAGAGGAAGATACAGATTGGCAAGGTCATATGAGGTGATCATGGGTTGCGGAGTCTCTGTGGAAATGTCAAATTAGAAAACCGACCTGATCTGACACTGAGACCATCACGTGCATCCTTTTAGCCAAAAGCCACAGACCATTCTGTGTCAAACCAGTGGGCCAGTGCTGTCTCAGAGGGACTTTCTGCTGAATGTGTAGCTGAGGCAGGAGGATTGTGTGTTTGAGGCCAGCTGAGCTACAGAGTAAGGCCTTGCCTCACAAGAAGTACTACAAAAGTGGAATTTAGCTTGCATACTGAAGGCTGATACAACACTGAAAATGAATTCTCATAACCCATCACGTCAACGAGCTAAAGCAAGAAGTAACACGATCAGGTTAATTTAATAGGGGGAGAAAAACAGATCTCAAAGCTCCCAGTACCCTAGAAACAGGAAGGTGCTTCCTCGACTCAATAAGGAAAATGTGCAAAATCAAAACAAGAGAAGGAGCCTCATACTTCTGCTACTCAGCAACAAGGCAAGGTTGTCATTTGTCCCCTCTCCTTTTCAACATCATGTTGGAAGTCAGAGCTGATGCAAAACCTTAAGAAGGGGAAAGAAGGCCTGGTGTTTTTGGTCCGTAATCCTAGCTGCTCTAGAGGCTGTTGCAAGAAGACTCATGGCCTAAAGAGTTGATGAGGCCCCATTTCACAATAAAAATCACACAAAAAAACAGGAATGAAGCTTAGCTGGAGGGCCTAGCATTTGTGAGGCCTTGTGTTCAGTTCCCAATACCCAAATAAATAAGTAAATAGACTGATTAAAATGCATAATTATTGGAAAGGAAGAAATAGAGTTGTCGGTGTTTGTTAATATCAAGATTACTTAAAATTTATATAGAAAGTAATTTATGTAGACCATAGAAAATATCAATAAGAAAACAACCGAACTCGAAGTTAGTAAATAATTACAGCAAAGCTACAGGATATGTATTTAACATGCAAAGTCAATTGCTTTCTTATGCAGTAGCTGTGAACAAGTGGATTACCATTTATATTTGGCATCCCCCTAATATAATACCTGGGTTTTAATGTGGCAAAAAATAGGTGCAAGATTTATATGAGAAAAGATTGAAACTTGATTAAAGGAATCTAAGAACAACTGAATAAATCGAGAGATATTCCATGTCCATAGATAGGAAAACATGAGGTGTTTTTCCCTCCTAAATTTGTCTGTGGTTTCACTACAGTATCACCGAAAATCTTGGGGCATTAACACTGCAAATACCTACAAACTGATTATAAAATTCAGATAATGGTGCAAAAGTCCTCAAATATACAATAACCCCAAATTGAAAGAAGAGCACAGCTGGAGGGCTGGCATTACCCAAGCTTAAGATTTGTGAAAAGAATCAACTCTGAATTGATCATATCCTAGGCATAAAATACAAACTATGTAACTCATAGAAGATAGGAAAAAATCTAGAGTGCTTTGGTAGGGTGACAATATTCTGTCTGTATCCATAGTGGCACTATCCATGAAAGAAATGATTGATAAACTGCACTTCTTCAAAAATAAAAAAAAAAAACTGTTCAGCAAAAGACACTGTCAAGAGACTGAAAGATATAGACCAGAAAAAAATAATTTGAAAATGATAAACCTGATAAAGGGCCATGATCCAAGATGCACAAAGAACAGAGAATATTCAACAGCAAGAAAACGTAAGTGAGAATGTCAAGAATATTCTCATCAAAGAAGACAGAAAGATGACAAATGAGCCCATGAAAATGGAGTTGCTTAATTTTGAGTGCTGGGTACCCCAAGTATCAGGATGGTCACTGTCACTGCCTCAGTCAGGCCTTATTCTTCTAGAACCTGCAGGAATATGTGTCTACCATGCAGACTCCTTTCTCATAGAGGCTGCAGAGAATCTTTCTAAAAACTCAGATGAGTCTTAAGAAACCGAGTTTTATGCTTTGAAACCCTACAAAGAACATATCAGCGTGAGCTCAGGGTTAGTTTAATAGTAACAGGCAGTTACATGAGCAAGTATGTATGTTTATGTATATAGAGTGGTCAATACGCATACATTTTTTTGTTTCCAAGACAGGGAGCGTCTGGAAGTAACTACACTCACTGTTAATGAGCACACTTAACACCTAGGTATTTGTTTATAATATATTGTCCAGTCAAAGGACTGGGAATACTGGGAGAAATGGCTGATTGCAGTAGTGGTTCAGGAAACAAAGATAATAATTCTGAAGCAAACTGTAGTCCTAGAAATGAAAGAAACATTTGTAAACCACAGTACCGGAAAGGAGGGAACGACATGAAGCCAGTTTAAAGAGCTCCCAACTGTGAAAACGGGGAGAATTTGAGCAATAAAGTAAGATGTTTGGAAGGTAATTCAGAGCACAACAACCGCCACGTGAATAAATGAGTAAATGGAGAACCACACGCCAGCTATTTAGAATTAGTCCAAGAGCTGCAAACCTAGCTGTTGCACTCTGAAAGAGCTAGTCCCAAAGGGGAACCAGGAAGGCCAGCGTGAAGTCCTGTGTCACCTCAGTGATCAATGCAAGTCAACATCAGTAGTTGAAAGGTCACCCTGAGAGTGTGCATTCTTATGGTACGTCAGGGATTAAAATAATGGCCTTCATTGCCATAAACTCACAGTGCCTTTGCCCTGAGATAGACATCGGACTCAAGTTGAGGCAGGCAGGCTTTATCAAACACGTGACCAGTACTCCTTAGTACAGGCTATTAAGAATTAATTTCAGGGAAGAGGAATCTAAAAAGACGCTGTCACCAAATGTCATATTGGGCCCTAGACGGTAGGCTAGAGCAGGAGAAGGACATTGCATAAAACCTGGTTAATAATGACTATTGGTTTCCTAAATGAAACAGACATGCCATACTACTGTAACATCATCATCATCATCATCATCATCATCATCATCATCATCATAATAATAATAATAATAATGGGAAGCAAGTTGTTGATTACCCAGGCATTTTGTTACAATCTAAAACTATAAACAAATGAAGCACCTCAGAGGCTCTGAGTATAGTCTTCTCAGGTGGGTAGTGATGGTGGTCGGAAAACCACTCTCCACGTCTCCAGGCCGTCTAAGTATATGTGCATATGGGGAAAATGACTAGCTCCCTGGCTTGCTAGGTTAAAGAATGGCCATTTCACGGGGCTCTCTACCCCTGTGTGTACAGGTACTCCTGACTCTGTGTTCTGTCATGGCTTCTCTGCCAGGAAACAGGCAGCGTAATGGAAGTCATACATGTCGCCTCATCTAACGACTTAAAAGAGAAGTGGTATCTTAAGCACGTGTCAGGTGCACACCCACCCACATGCATGACCAGACCACGGTCTAGCTGCTGCTTCTCCTAGCAACACATTTTATTTTATTTTTTAAACAGATATCCCTAGAAGTCAGAGGAGGAGGTGCTTGACGTGACTGTAGCACAGCCCTGTGACGTCAGAGCTTTTCTTACCAAGAGCCTTGTCACCGCTGGGGGTGGACAAACACAGCGGTCTTTTCTACATTTTTCTCTAAATGTGTAAAGTGACTTTCTCTCACTGCCCACCCCACATCCCCCACACTCCAGTTTCTGCTTTGGTCCCATTTTTCAGGCCTTCTGGCATTGCCTCAGAATAAACTAAAAATCTCCTCAAATTGGATCCTTGACTAATTCCAGAGGGGAGAGTTTCTCTGTA
This sequence comes from Microtus ochrogaster, assembly GCF_000317375.1. Lineage (NCBI taxonomy): Eukaryota > Metazoa > Chordata > Mammalia > Rodentia > Cricetidae > Microtus > Microtus ochrogaster. The sequence goes on along the minus strand of NC_022018.1, from coordinate 41,459,120 downwards.
AATTCTGTTTGCTCATGGATTCTGTACAGTGTTTGCAAATTCCACAGGGCTGGAAGGTCTCCAGACCTATTCAAATCCCTTTTCCAATTACCCAGCCCCATCAAAGATGCCACTGGCTTGAAACAAAAATCCAGAAGGATTGTTTTTCTGCAGTGTGTAAAAGGCCAGAATTTTTAAAAGTGCCTGTTGCCTGCTTGGTAATGCTACCTGGACACCAGAATGCATAGCTTCTGGCAATGAACACTGTCCTTCAGTTTCCTAACTCAGAACTAGAGGACCCAGGGCCCGGTCCTAGCAGGTAGTCAGGTTTACCACCAAGCATGTGGAAGATTTTGAATAAATTAGGAAAGAACATTTTAGAGTTCTACCGCCCACTTTGAGTTTGGGCGCTCCCAGGAGCCACAGCTGAGCTGTAGCTACAAGTAGGTTGTAACAGTTGTCTCTCCCACGTTCAGAAAGATCCGTCCGTGTGGGAAACCTACAGGCCTGCTTTTCCTACCGCCGGAGCCTTTGTTGTTATTCTTCTTGTTTGTTTGGTTTTTCTCTCTTTCCTTTGGAGGCTGCACATAGCTAAATATCAGGTCTGAGAGGCTTATTTAATTCAGTTCTATTCTTTGGACTCTGAGCAGTCTAGTTTTGGAAGGAAAATCCCATGTTCTTGGACACTCATCATGGGAAGGACCTTTTATTGACTCTTGGGGCTGTTTTACTTCAAACAGCATGGATGTCTAGAACATTTCTATTCAGGAATTTCTACTTTCCCCTTTGGTGTAAGTGATGATGCTGTGTCCTGAAATAAACAGGAATAAATAAATAATGCCAGAGAATCCCACAGTGTGTTGAACTCACCTGTCTGCATCCTTGGAGACTTCCATGCACCCTGTGCTTCTCTCTGGAGGCCTTTATCAGCTGAAACATATATCACTGCCAGTTGACTGGGAAGTGTGGAGTGTTGGGGGGCAGCAAGGGACACCTATGCCAAATTTTAAGGTAGTTTTGAATGTGGTTCTAGGGTCTCTTCCCATTACACTCATTTTGTGATTTGGGCTTATGTATAGGAACTTTTCCACAGACATAAACTGAGGCCACAGAATCCTAAATCAACCGCAGGAACTGTCTAGAGTAGGGACCATAATACCTGGGAGGACACACTTATAATCCAAGCGTTTCTCATCCCTCTCATTCAGATCCTGCCCTTATAAAGCAGGTGCAGCCCCATCCACATTTTTTTTAAAGATTCTAATGGGCGTTTTAAGCTATCTGAGTGTCAGACCCTAAACATAAACACCATGTTACCATAATACTTTTTTGACAACCAGAATGGTTTATAAGTGACTGGTGGGTAGATATTGTTTGCATGTGGCTACAGCTGACAAGTAGATAAGTTACCTCCCAGTAGAATGGAGCCAGATGTGTGAGTTCCATCCTTCTATTGAGAACAGTGCAGTTCACATCCACGAATTGCTTATTCTTAGAGATTTCTATTTAACACTGGACCTCATGGAGACACTAGGTGAATGAAAGTGTGGCAAGGGTAGCTCTGAATAAAGGACTATGGTGTGCTGTATCAACAGGCCTCCTTTGTGTCTTCTCTCCACTGACAACAAATCAGTCTTCATTCCCTGGCAGGCTTGTTCCTTCCTGTTCTTGAATAGTTAGAGTGACCAACTCAACCTCATCGAAGCTTCTCCAGTTTAAAAACTGAAAGCCCTCCTTTTGCCCCAGCTCTAGCTTGCTGGAGAGCTTAGTCAATGTGTCTATGACTAATGGCTATGTACTCTAGTGGGTGCCCTAACCTTTTAGCTGTCTCTCTCTCCTAAATAAAATATTCAAAGAGAATGACAAATTTTTTTTTAAGAGAATTTCCAAAGCCTCAAACTACCTCTGTACATGCTGAGGAATATTTTATGGTTGAATTCCTTCATGGTGACAAATCAACGTGGACCACAGTGATGCTCACGTGGAAGTCCCTGGTCCCTGGCTCTTTTTATCAATTATATTCCATTTCCTCAATCTTTCATCATGTGCTGGGTCAACAGATTCCATCCAGGTCTGCTATGTAAACAGTTCAGAGAAGCCTGTTCTGGATGCCTGGCTCAGCTGCCTGGGTCCGTGTCATCACCAAGCTTCCCAGGCCAGGTACCATGTCTTCACATTCTAGTTCAGTTGGGTTTGGAAAAGAGAACACCCTTCGCAAATGCTACGCCAAAGAAGCCAACTTTGTAGCCACTAACACTAACAGTGCAGTCAGAATTGAGTGAGCACTAGAGTTTCCAAGAAGGAAGGGCTCTTACGAGGTCTAGAACCCAAGGAGACTCCAGCGGGGTCGGAATTTGACCTTTGCTGTGCAGGGTGTTGCTCGAACACGAGTCAAGAGAAGCGCGTGTGCTTGCTATAGAGAATGGACCCACGCCGCCCACCTGCAAACTTGAGTGTGCTCACTCTCCTCTATATTTTCTACTACTCGATTTTGAGAGTGGAAGCCCACTGCAGACCCAGTAACACTCCACCCTTTTCCCCAAACCTCCCATACTTTGGGCCTTAGCCCTCACAGATGGCCAGTCAACTGTGCTGATTAAGAGCTCACAAACAAGGACCTGCAGTGGAGAATCATCGTAAGCAAGAAATCATCCCGGCAGTCAGTATGTTTTCTCTTAGTTTTCCTTAGTGGATTTTGCTGTGTTATTATTATTGCCATTATTTTACCTTGACTGCTGTTTTGCATTTATGGAATTATAGAAGCAATCATATTAGGAGCATTTTCTCCCTTGTGTCTGAACCACGTCCAGGAAACAACTTGGGAGGAGTCTGCATGGGAATGTGTGGATATGTGGGTTCCTGGTAGGCGGATGAGGACTTGGTGAAGCAGTTGGGGACAAACAAGTGACAGGCTCAGAGGCATTGACTTTGGTTTGTTCCTTACTCAGTCAGATAGGCTCATTCATGGATATACTTTTTGTGCTTAGTCCGGCCTCCTTTCTACATGTTTTCCTTCTTCCACCTATTTAGACTCAAATAACCTTATTTTGTTGTTGCATTTATTTTCATTGTTCTTTTTTAATTTAAGCCTGTATTTAAAAATTTCTGTTCACACTAAGATCTAAGTAGCAGATAGAGGTCAAATAAGGGCCACTGGAACACTCTTTTCTATTCCGGTTAGATTACACTGAAATGCTTAGTGGCCATGGTCATGAATACCAACTACAGGGCAATGGGTAGAGGAGCAGTCTTGTGGGATGGCCAATCTCGTCAACTTGACAGAACTTGGAATCACCCCTGGGCACATCTGTGAGCATGTTTCCAGAGAGGCTTGACTGAGTCAACCCCTCAATTACGAACAAAGCCATCCCAAGGACTGGGATCCCAGACTGAATAAGAACAGGAAGTAGTGGGCCACTTTGGTCTCTTGCAGCTTCCTGACTACTGATAAGATGTGACCAGGTGCCTCACACTCCTGCCATCAAGCCACCTCCCCTCCATCATGGTGGACGATTCCTTCAAACTGCCAGACAACATGCACACACCCTTCCTCAGGCTGCCTTTGTCAGGGGTTTTGTCAGATCCGTAAGTAACAGACCAATTCAGGTGCTTAATTAAGCAATCAGAAAGATGAAGGTTCAGGCGTCACATCACAGTGCTGATATTGCTGGATGGAATGGATTCTTCTCCCTTTTCTCTTTGCTGCTTAGCTATAGTTCTTTAAAATTCAGCGTCTCTTCCTAAGGGTTTAATAGATTAGCGCTCAGTCAACAGATTATCGACTCTAATCAGTCAATCCGCTAACATTCCTTGAGGGTCTGTATATGAAAAGCATCTCGCTGCTCACTCTCAAGAATGCAAAATGAATGCATGAATTCTGGCCAACAAAGTCCCTTTTAATAAGCAGAAGTAAACTATGAAAGCGCTTAGCTTTTAGTATGATGGAAGCCCTCCATGAATGGTTCCTACTGATGTTTCGTCATTGCTACTCCAATTCAGTGACCCCCTGGCTGTTTCCTTTAAGCTAAAGAAGAACTATAGTCCTCCATTTCTTCCTGAGGAAGATGGAGCTGTGTTAGCCTTCGTTCTCTAAATCAGTTGTGAGTCTATGTAAGATCACTCATGGAAGACTGCTTTGAACACTAGGAAGCATGGAACAAAATTCTAAGAATGAGTATTTATTTGTTGGTGAGAGGGTACAAGGGCTTGATTGCAAAGGGAGGGAGGAAATCAGGTGCTCTTCTGTCTCTGAACTTCATAATGCACATACATACATGCAGACAAAACACCCATACTGCCATACTGGATTCAGGGGATCACTCCTCAACTGCTAGTGGCAGTGCAAACTTGTACACTCACATGAATTTTTGGTTCAAGCAAAGTCTATGTTCTGTTCACCTCTCTTCATGTTTACCTATAAGCCCACCTCAGATGCAGTGGTTTCAGGCCTGCTCAGTGCAAATTCAACTCTCCAGGACAGGCCTGGGACAAGGTCTTGGGTAGTATCTACTACAACATCCATTTCCAGGACTACACCTCCAGGTGAATGAGTGACTAATTATTCTGTTTAAACTGTCTGTTTGATGCAACATATAGTTACCTAGAAGAAGGGTCTTCTTTCTTTTTTTGAGACAAGATCTTACCATATGGTCCTAGCTGACCTTGAACTCACTATATAGACCAGGCTGGCCTCAAACTCACAGGGAACTGCCTGCCTCCACCTCCTGGGTAATGGGATTACAGGCATGTGTAACCAAGCTTAACAGAGAAGAGAGCCTTAATGAAAAATTATCTGCATCAGATTGGCCTGTGAGCCTGTCTGAGGAGACTGTCTTGATTGTTACTCAATATAGGGAAATCTACCCTGAGTTCAAGCATCCCCATCTCATGCCTGTGCCCTGGGCTATCCTGGAGCAGAAAAGATTAGCTGTATACTGAGCAAGCAAACAAGGACATTTGTCCTCTTCGCTCTTGACTGCATAGATGTTTGAGTTGTTGCCTGTAGCTGCGGGCATTGTAAGCCAGGAATCTCTTCCTCCCCTATGCTGCTTTTTGCCAGGGTGTTTATCAAAGCAACAGAAATGAAATGAAGACATTGAATATGGAAGAGATGCTAAAAGATGAGGTTGAAATTGGCCTCAATTTTTGCTTCCTAGCTGTAAGGTCATCCTCATGTTCATTCGCTCCACATTTCCTGAGACTCACAAAAGAAAGACCACCTTAGGGATCTCCTGTTTCTCCAGAGAATTTGCCTCAACGGACACACGCCTTACATCTTACTGTCTAGCAAAGTGGACAGATGCCACTGACTAAGACACAACCGGGTCACCATCACCTCCGGAAGTGACTCAGGCCTCTGCCCTTGAATTGTAGTTGCTGCCTTCCAAGGACCATGGGGCTGGGTTGCTGAAGATGTCATAACCAACCTCAGCAGGATGCTTGGAAGGATTGAAATGATTTGCCATAGAGCTGTCTCTATGGCAGTGGTTACAGAGCCCTGGAAGGTGTTACATAATGAGCTGCTGGTTTACTAATATGCATACATTTTATCATCTATCTAGGGGAATTAAAGTCCCTTATTAAAACAAAATGCAGACTCTCCACAGTTTTAATCCTCATAGGAGACGGCCCAGGTAAGGAAAGGTATTTGAACTACTTGTGCCTGCCTCTGTTCCTCCTGTTTTATCTGCCCCCTGGGTTTGTTCTCTTTAATTACTGTGACACCAGTGCACTGGCTTCCTTATAAACACTGTCCTACCCATGAACAAAAAACATTCTAGAACTTTCCATTTGCACTGAAATAACAAAGTTTTGAATTTTGCAGACTAGAATTTTCTGAAAGACTCTATTCATAGGGGACAAAACAGAAGATGTGAAATACAGAACATGGGTTTCTGCTGGTCCCAGTCAGTGTCCACTCCTACCCTTTCCTGGGATGTAGTTGGTGCCACAGCTGAGCCAAGATGTGTGCACTCCTGAGCCCCAAGCCCACATTCTTCTAGTTTCCCATCCCTATTGACAGGGCGTTGACAGTGTGTATACTTTTAGATCTAAGCCAAAGTCAGCAAACTGAGTATAACCTTCATAGAGTGGCTATTCTCCCCACGAGGCAGATAGCATCTACACAAGGATAACAGCATCTAACGTGATAGCTGTGAGAGTATACCACTCAGATACACTGGAGTAGTAAAGCGGTCTACTGTCATGCTCATTTAAGACCAGGCTCCCTGAGACACGCTCTGTCTATATCTGCCAGGTCTAGTACAGACTCACTCTGGCTAAACCTTACTTAGAACCAGAATGTCATCCAAAGTCCCTTCTGATCAATTTCCCCCCAGTCTATTTATGCTTCCACAACTATCAGACCTTCACTGTGGTTTAGAGATCCCCCATAGCTCACTGGGTACCTCCCCCATAGGTCTAATTTTATGATAGTTGGCTTTCTTCAGACTGGCATGATCAAGAATCTGCGATGGACATGTGAGCGTAACCCAATCAATTGGCGGTCCATGTGTGCCAGTCTTTCACGTTAGACACTTTCTGTCTCTGGGTGGCCTTGGTGGTCCACACTGCTAGGTTGGCTGGCCAATTGGGATCTTGCTTCTTCTCCCAGAGATTGTTCTTCTTTGTTCTATGGCAGCTACTTCACTGGCGAGACAGTAACTCTTAGCTGCTTCAAGCTGCGTCCCTGGCTTCAGGAACACAGCCAAGAGAGCTCATATGTGTCCATCCACATTGTATTGTTTATGCCTGACAATTACTCATTGGCAGCTTAAAAGGACAGGAACTCTGACAGTAGCAAAACAAATAAGCACAAAAAATCATACACAACATCCTAGTTAGGAAAACTTGCAAAAGGTAGAGCTGTGGTTACAGCCCAGTCAACAAATAGGCTTGTTGTTTGGAAAGGCAAAATAAAATTCCTTCTGTGTCCATAGCTGTGTCGGAGATGGAACACACAGACAAAGCATGCACAGATACCTCTGTATAACACAGCAACACCCAGTGATGGCGAGAGTCCACTTTCCACAAACCCATTAAGAATTTTAGAACCAAATGACTTAAAACACCTTCAATATTGACAAAGAAGTATTTTCTTATTGTACAATTTGCCAATAAATTAAATATGGTCCCTAGGCAGTCTGGCCACGACCCAAAAGCTCATAATCAACTATATGTTGGCGTTTGAACACAGCCATCTCTTGGCAAGAGGGCCTTGATGCATAATTTACTGTTTGCCATATGTGCCATTGTGATGTCACTGAATTTATGGTTGACTCCATGGACAGTGTGGGGTGAGTTCTAGTGTCCCTCTTATTGTAATTTTCTGATTTTTCTGTTTTTATACTTTGAAGTATGCAAGGATGCTCTAGGAGTGAAAATATTCACCTATATCAGGGACTTCTTATCAATATAAATTCATGTTCTTTCCAATGTTTCCTTACAGCTCATATTTCCTAAGGTGTTTTGTAAATAGTATGTGTTATAGCTTCAATTTGGAACACCCTCCAAATACCCACTGTTAAAGGTTTGGTTCCAATGGTGCTACTATTGGAAAGCTGGTGAAACCTCAAGGAAGTGGGGCTTAATGGAAGGAAGTTAGACCATTGGGGTGCGCCCTTGAAGAAGATAGTGAACCCCCTTCTCTTCCTTTGGGTTTCTGTGGTGATGAGGCAAACAGCCTTCTCTATGATATGTTTCCATCATAATGCAATGTTGTTTGTAAAACCAATGTATCCAAGTGACCATGGACAAGACCTCTGTAAACCATGACTCAAAATAAACCACAAGTTTTTAAAGTTATTTATCCCATATTTTGTAACAATTTGAAGAGTTAGCACAATATGCCTGTTCCCCAGGGTAAAACATCCAGAAACAGCATGAGCAAATTGTTACAGTAATAACAAAGGCCTATAATGACAAGAGGCATGCTTCTTCCCTTACTCAAATAGCCAGTGTGGCTTCTCTGCTATAAGAAGCCATTTCAATAGTCAAAGTCTCCGAGCCAATCAAGTCTGAGGTCAGCTCTCCACCTAGCTCTCCAGTCCAATAATGAGGCGAGAAGATTGCTGTGGAGCTATGGACTGCATGGAGGATTTAATAAATGCTATCATTCTTACTCTAGAGCTGCACAAGCCGTGCTTAAAAGTATGCCTACAATTTCATGCAGGTCCTGGATGCCCCCTTCCACTACACTTCATTCCTGAGACTTAATCAAGAACATATATTCTAAGATGGCTTTACGGGACCCTTTCTTTAAATCTGCTGCCTTTTGAGCACATCCCTGTAAGCGCCTACATGTTGGAAACATAATTTCTGGTTTCATATGTTAATGGTATTTGGGAGTGTGGTGTCTGGGAGATAGTAGGGTTGGATGAGGTACATGGACAACATCATAGTGGCTTTGTGGATTTTCTGAGCTAGGCCAGGAGAGATGGCTCAGCTGTGAAGAGCACATACTGCTCTTCCAGAGGCTCTGAGTTCATTTCTCAGCTCCCATGATCTTTCAACTCCTGTAACTACAGCTCCATGATGTCTTAATATTTTTTTTTGCTTTATTGCTTTCCTACTAGGTATTATACCCATGTTTAAATACCTACACTCAGAATCCCATTACACACACACACACACACACACACACACACACACACACACAAAATTGAAAACAAAATATAGGTTTAAAGAGTTCCTTTTTTTCTTTTGAAAGATTTATGTCATTATTTTATGTGCATGAGTATTTTGGCAGAATTTATGTATGTGTACCACATGCATGTTTAGCTGTAAAAAGCCAAATGGTCCTGTAGTGCCCGTGCCACTACAAGATGGTACGCGAGCTGGGAACTAAGCTGGAGACTTAAAAACACATAGACAGAGACAGACAAAGAGAGTGACACGGACACAGATCATCTTTGATATAAGAATGCCAAAACCAAGTTTATTCTGCTCAGGGGAAGCTTATATACGGATCCTTAGCCACGCCCAGCTCTCAGTATCATTCAGCTGCAAACTCATCAGGCTCAGAGCCACTGCAGACACAGGTGTTTTGCTCAGTTCACTCCGGTAGGCAAAGGGTTTAAGACAGGCAAAGAAAGGGGCCAGGGATCTGCAAGTTCCTAACACCTAGTGACTCTGGAATTCATAGGATTGGAGTTACATATAGCTGTAAGCCATCAAGTGTGAGGGGAATCAAACCTGGGCCCTGTGCAAGGGCATTAAGTGTTCTTTAACTGCTGTGCTATCTCTCCAGCCCAAGATAGCACCCTTTCGGCATCATACCATGTTGTACCCTCTATCACGCTGACTTTAGGAAGGCCCTGGCTAGATCCTGGACTTCCGACCTCCATAACCACAAGCTAAATAACTTCTTCCACACATACTGCCTGGTCTATGCTATTCTGTTACAGCAACAGAAAATAGGTTAAGAAAATGCCCAGCAGTTCCCACAGCTAAACTGGTAATTCCCCAGGAGAATTTCCCCTAAGCAATGCAAGAGTTGTGTAAGTGAAAACATTCTTTACAAAATTTATTCAGACCAAGCCTGAGGGATCCCATAAAGAAGGTCTTTTCCTTCTTCCTTTAAATCCCAACATTATGCTTTTCATAGGCACGTCTATACACATAAGTCTGCCTTCCCTTAGGATTGTGTAAATTGTCCACGTAGTAGCCAGGGCCAGGACTGCAATGTTTCTGACCTGCTCGTTTTGCAGGAGTGAATGCTGATTAATGAGTGGTCACACATGGAAGTGTCAGTCCTGGCAATGGGAAGACAGAGAGCCAGGAGGCTTCTGGGAGATAGAGTCCTTGGAGGAGAAGGGCTGTGAAGTACAAAATAGTCTTATTAAAAATGCATGCCGTTGAGGAACAAACCTTTAAGTGACCTCGTTTTTGTTTCATCGGAAAAGATTTCCTACTCCAGCTGGCCTCCAGTGAGTGGATGAGGTCACTCTCTCTTTTCTCTTCCAAGCTCTTGTTTCTTTTAATTTCTGCTGCAATCATCATCACCCTTGGGGTGTGCCGCCTTTTCAGAGACATGAACATTGCAGTCTTCACCGAGGCCTCCGCAGAGAGGACAGGGTGTCAGTGTTGCCCTAATGTCTCTGCTTGCCTCAGTACCAGGTGGGACAAATTCCATTGCATTGAGCTTTGAGAATCTGGAAATGTTTTTCATTAGTCATTGTGCGTATTTGGTTTTATAGGGATTTCAACGTTCTTTTTCTTTTTTTTCTCCTGCCTCCCCCATTCCCGCTTTCTTACTTGTCTCAAGTATTTATGGCAGTTTCCCAGAGAGGCTCATGTTAAAGAAAGGCTCGTCCTCTTGGGTCAGTCCAGATCAGGTGGCTTCTGCATCATCCGGCAGAGAGCCCAGGGCCAGGGACCAAGCGAGAGTTCTCCATGTCAGGAGCATAGTGCTGACATCCACCCTTAGCGGCATCCCAGAAATGATTACACCCGAAATACTTGGCACAAGAGAGAGGTGTGAGGTGCAGTTCAGGACCCAGTGAGGGAGGACCGAGGATGCTTCTCGGAGGAAGTGATGATGTAATACTGAAAGAAGAGTGTCAGGGAAGTGTGAGTGGGGGCAAGCAGGCAACCACGGAAGAGAATTTGTGCTGGAGGAAGTCAGCGGCGAAGAGAATGGGATGGCGAAGATGTGATGAGGAACAGGAGCAGTCAAAGTGGAAAAACTGGTGATTTGGGGTGAGTGGGAAATGGGGGTAGAGATGCCAGGCTGGAAGGCAAACACTGGAGGATAGAACCCCATTGTCACTCAACTGTCCCTCGGTGTTCTCAGGAGATTGCTTCAAGGACTCCGAAATGAACCCAAACCCTGGGATGCTCACATCCCTTCTATAGAATTGTACAGTGTGAGCCTTGCCTTCTGCATACTTTAAACTATCTCCAGAGACTTAGCATACCTAATGCAATGTAAATGTATGTAAATAGCTGTTATTCAGAACTATTTAGGGAATGACAAGAAACTGTGTTTATACTCAATACTCAAGTCCTTTCTTTCTAAAATATTTTCTATCCCTGGGCACAATCCCATGGGTATGGGGGCCACCAGAGCTTGCTTTTAGGATGGTTGGTGGGTACATAGCAGTTCATTATAATATTCTTTATTTTTGTATATAAAAATATTTAATATTGAAGGTTTCTTAAAAAAAAATCCAGTAAGTCTAAATTAAAAAGAGAAGAGTGGCGGGGATGTGGACCTAGAGGGTGAGAAAAGATACTGAATAAAATATCATATGTCTTATGAATAAGAATATAATACTATCCATAATATATATCTTATATATAAGTCTATATAGTCAAGTCTTAACCACTTGAAATAGTGTAGTGATTGTTTTTTTCCAGGCAGCTTAGGTGGTACCATACTACAGCTCTTGTCTTTAGGATTTAGGGTAGTCTAAACTATTGCTCACGAATGATAACCAAGGACTTTTATCACTTGATTATTGATCTGTTAAGCCCTGGATGAACCCAGCCTAAACTTCCTACGTAGGGGTGAGAGCCAATAAAACAGTGGTTCTCACTCAAATCATTGCAAAGTAATCTTTAAAACGAATAAGGAAAACACAATTGTTTTGAGACTTATGAAAATTTTTTAAGATATAAATACTAGGTTTAAATGTACATAAAAATGAGAAACATAATACTAGAGCTAATACTAACTTAGCACATTAGAACTTACAGCAAGCCAAATATTGAAAATTTAGGAGTCTTGTGTCTAAAAGCTTTTGAAGGGTAGTATGAATAGCGCCTGCTTTTTCTTTCTGCTAGCACCTCCCCTGTGGAGATGGTATCTCCTCTTTGCTTGGCAGATCCTCAAACACTTTCTCTAATATGCTAGCCTTTGTACTGTCAATGCCACAAAAACTGAGTTTCCTTAATACTTTTTTTTTTGCTGATGTCACGTTCTCTGGACATCTCCCTCCTTTGCTTGCAACCATTTCCTGGTTCTAATGGACAAATGCATCCTTCTCTTGCTGCTTGTTAAAAGGGGGGCCTCTTAATGGGGGGCAATGGCCCTACTTTTTTGCTGTTAGCTGTTTCTCAGACACTGTGTTTCTATTTGAACTGAGCTTCTGTATGGCACTATCACCTTTTGAGTCTTTGTTATGCTTCCATTTTTGTTAGGAGATTCCCTTCCCCAACCCTTTGCTGGAAAAAAAAAAACCCAATAAAATAATAAAAACCCCTGATAGGTTTTTGCTATGTAATTCAGGACAACTTAAAATTCTCTCTCTGATCCAGGGCATCTTCAAACTTGCACGGCTCCTGTGTCTGTTTCTTGTACGAGGAGATTATAGATGTGTAGCATTAAATAAAGCCAGCTTCCTTCTTTTCCTCTGTTTCACTTTTGACACAGTCTTGGGCAGCCCAGCCTTGCTTGATGTCACTCTGTGGCTGAGGCTGGCCTTGAACTCCTGAGCCTTTTTCCTTCACCTCATAACAGACAAGGACCACTGTGCCTTGATCCAGAATATTTGTTTAACTATGTAAAGCTGTGTTGTATTTGTTTAATTATGTAAAGATACATTGCTGTTTTACTTTGCCTGCCTAATACACCTGATTGGTTTAATAAAAAGCTGAACAGCCAATAGCAAGAGAGGAGGTATAGGCAGGGAGTATAAGTAAGGACAGAATAAGTAAGAGGAGGAATTTAGGCTACAGGAAGAAAGAAAAGGAGGCACCAGAGAGATGCCAGGGGCTAGCCAGGCATGAATGAGGAAGAGAATTAGTAAAAGGCCCTGAGTCAAAATGTATAGATGTATACACAATGCATAGGCAAAATGAATAGAAAACAGGCTAAATTAAGATAATAGAGCTAGTGGGACAAACTTAAGCTAAGGCAGAACATTCATAATTAATAATATGTCTCCGGGTCTTAACTTCGGAGCAGGTTGGTAGCCCAAAGAAAATGCCAACTACAACGCCTGGCTTGAATTCTTTCTCCTGAATAGTCAGTTTTATAAAAGGTCGTTGGAAGCTCAGGACCCGCTCTGCTGTCAGCACACAAATGGAAAACAGACACAGTGACCACCGGTCCCTGATGAATGCTGAAGGCAGAGTGTGGTCCCCGATCACTCTGCTATCTGTTATAGACGTAGCAATTTGTGTCCTGAACATCAAGCGACAGGCATTGTACTGAAAGAAATTGCTCACAGATAACTCACCCTGGTAACTGAGGTGGAACTAGGTTGTTGGAGGACTGGCATTACTTAACTGACGGTGGTAACAGAAATCCAAGATCATGGGAACTTGGTAAAGTGTAGACAGCTTGTAACCGTTCTTGAGTCAGGAACAACAACAACAACCTCAAAAAACAAACAAAAACCTCTTAGTCGTTGCAGGGGAGGGGTGCAGGACAGATTTCCAAGGGAAGCAATAAGAAATGGGAAATGGTTTTTGGGATTCCCAGTAGTGAACTGCAACACTGGAAGGAAAATGAGGCGTCTGTTTAGAAAATGCAGGAACTGAAGCATGGGGACAGGCAGAGGCAGTCAGGGACTGGCTGAAGGAAGAAACTCCCAAGGTAAAAAAAAATTACCATGTAACTGAAAAAGCTAAAAAAAAAATAGATAATTCCTCCTCCTCCTCCTCCTCCTCCTCCTCCTCCTC
>NC_022018.1:41435091-41445415 GCF_000317375.1 Microtus ochrogaster | reverse complement strand
TCCTCCTCCTCCTCCTCCTCTTCCTCCTCCTTCTCCTCCTCCTCCTTCTCCTCTTCTTTTTCTCCTCCTTCTCCTCCTCCTCCTTCTCCTCCTCCTCCTTCCTCTTACTCCTACTACTGTTTCTTTTTTCTCTTTTTTATTTTTTTGAATCAGTTTCTGGCTTTGTACCTCAGGGCAATCTTGAACTTACGATCTTCCTGAAACAAAGATAGGAACTGGTATCTTCTGGGCACTGGTAAGTACTATAAAACCACTGTTTTAATTAGTGTCAGTGTTAATAATAAGGTCTTCAAGCTCCTGTAAGCTTGTTTGCTGATGTCCTTTTTCTGGGGACAAGTGAAAAGGAGGAGGATGGAATAATTCATTCTTTAACTGGCAGCTGCTGGATTTACCTTTGCTGCTCTGAGTGCCTGGAGCAATAGGGCTGGCTGTTAGGCAAAGAGGCTGAGCTGAGCAACCACTTTAAACATTCTACAGACCCTTTGAGGAAACTCCACAATGATTGTGGCTGATTGCTCTAGCTCTTGAAGAGAAGGTTCACCCTCAGCTAGAACCCTTTCAAAGAATTTGTACCAGGCAATTGCTGAGATAAACCCCAGTGAATTCTAGATAACCCCTAAACCATTTCCATTGTGAGCAGAGGGAGAACTCTCCCTCAGAGGCTTAGCAGAGGGATAGCTAGCTGCAACCAGTGCTAAGAAGGCAAGGCCAAGACATTTACATAGGCACAAACCTAAAGCTTTGCTTCTTGTGAGGTTTGCTGTACTTGTGTGAACCCTTCTCCTCTGGATGCAGAATGAAGCTCCCTTGCTGAGTCAGCCTGGAGAATCCCTCCTGTGCTTCCTCCCTTGATTGCCATGTTGGGTCCAATCAAATGCTTCTCTTGCAAGGTGCTTTCTTACCTACTTTCATTAGCAGAAGAGAGGCTGATAAACATGCAGAAGGAAGCATCGGGGACAGGACAGCGGAGTGGCAGTGACAGCTGAGCAGTTGGTGAATCAAACTGCATGATCAGCAAGGCAGCCAGCTGCTTGACAGCGGACGTCAAGACAGTAGAACAGTTTGAGAGTACAGGCAGGGTTAAACACAGGGCATGAAGGATGTAAAGATGGGTATAAAGGATGACAGAGAGCTGAGACCGAAGAAGGGTGAAAAGCTATAAACACCAAAGATGAAAATCTGCAGGCTGTATTTACTAGAAGAGTTCTAGGGCAGTGGTTCTCAACCTTCCTACTGCTGTGACCCAGTTCTTCATGTTGCGGTTACCCCCAACCATAAAATTATTTTTGTGCAAAATTTCAATTTTGCTACTGTTATGAATCATAATGTAAGTGTCTGTGTTTTATGATGGTCTTAGGAAACCCTTGTGAAAGGGTTATTCGATTTTTCCCCACCCCATGGATTATGACCCATAGTTTGAAAATGGCTCTCTAGAGTTGTTGAACATTTAGGTCTAAGGGTCTCAGACACCCCAGACCTAGGAGTTGTAATACTACCTTCTGTCAAGGGCTGAGCATCCTGATATTTAGGCCTGTTTGAAACCTGTCATGCTGGTTGTTTGCTGTTAGCTAAGAACTATCAAACATTCTGCTCACCTTTGCAGGGCCAGGGATCCCACTGCAGGAGAGCTGCAACACTAGAGGGTGCCACTTGCTGCTGCCCTCACCTGCCTTCTGCCACATTTTGTGAGGACAGTGCTGAAGATCACTGAAGCTTCTACGAATCAGCAAATTAGGACTTCTCCTTGTCTGTTTACAGGTTCTATTCAAATAGCCAAAGGCTCCAGACAGACAACTGGTAATCCTCCTGCCTCAGCCTCCCAAGATCTGGGATTACAAGTGTGCACCACCATGCCCAGCAAGACCAGCTACTCTTGATTACACGTTTTGCTGGGCTGGACATTTGACCATCAGTTGTTGCAAGGAGATTCCTTTTTGTGTTTCTCTCTCTGTACACAATCTGTGTTCTTATCCTTTAAAATAATAAATTATGATAAACATAGCATCATCAAACAATTGCAGTTGAATGACTGCTTTTAGGTATTTACACTTTTGCATATTAATATTATTTGTTCAGAGATCAGAGAAATGGCTCAGTAGAAAAAGCACCTGCCAGCGGATTTGACAACCTGAGTCTATCTGCAGCACCCCATCGAGTGGAGGAGAGAACTGACTCCCACAAGTCTTCCCCTTGCCTCCTCACACAGGTGTGTCACCCACAAATGCACGTAACTTAAAATGTTTCTAAAAGACAGCATGCATGGAAATACCATGCTTAAAGAAAGATTATATATTTACCTTCCTGCAGAAATGCAAGTTTGTCAGATATAGTCATTTCTCTTATACCTACAAGAGCTTGGCATTCACTGTGGGATGTGTGAAAAACATCTGGATGATAGGTGAACAGGTTGGGAGATGTTACAGAGAACCAGGAGTAGTCAAGGGGCAATTCTCACTGCGCATGAGATGAATCCTAAAGCAGTTCTCTTTATAACAAGGTAGTGTGTGGTGTGGTGTGGTGTGGTGTGGTGTGTGTGTGTGTGTGTGTGTGTGTGTGTGTGTGTGCTCCCACTGTTTTCTTTCTTTTCTGATTTGGCGGGTGAGTCCGATTCTCTCAGCAGCTGTTCTGGGTTGGGAGGTCTCCAGGTTTCCTCTCATTGCCCAAAACAAACAATACAATGTTTTGAGAACAGAGTAGGAATAATATCTTTAGAAATCAGAACAGATTTAGAGCGAGACTCAAATGCACTCAGGTCAGAGGAACAGGGATGCTCGCATGTAGGTGGTAGGTTTAGGCTCACTGTTGCTTAGGTACAAAATTACCACAGCATATTGGTATGGATAAGTCCCTATAGAGCTCAAGTATCATGGTGTGTTATGCTAGAAACATCTACAGGCATGCTGTTGTCTTTCTACAATTTGAGAATCCATTGAAGAGTCATCAGTTGACAAGCTGTTTCAGTTTGTTGGATGCAATATACCAAGTAATCCCGATTTCACTGGATAGCAGGCCACTTCTTTTTATTTCCATCCTAATCACTAATAGTAGCCTTCAGATGACTCGTTTTACATAGTTGTGTATGCGCACATGTGAGTATGTGTGCACACGTGTAAGTGTTATAGGATGGCTACAAAGCAGTTAGAGAGGACACAGAGTTCAAAGGGATATTTGTTGGAGGAAGAGGCACAGACAGAGACAGTACAGTGGCAGAGAGTCACTGCAGGTGGTTACATAAGATATTAATTAGCCCAGCTGGAGAGCTGCTGGAGGCAAGCTAACAGAGCTTCAAGGTAGAGCCCAGATGCAGAGGCTTAGCGCTGTCAATGACAGGCTGCGGCCCCGCAGAGATGAGCAAGGCAAGCTGCAAGACTATTGAGGCGAGACACAGTACCCAACCCGGGAGAGAGTGGGTGGATGGATCAACGGCAGTTCAGGCTGGTCAAGCAAAGGGGGCTATGTTGAACTAAAGACTCAGGGGCCCTTGGGTGTCATCTGCAACAGGTCAAAGTGTTAGGAGGGTCGTCAGAGAGTCTCTGCTTGAAAGTCATTGGTGGATCCATTTCTCAATCATCTGCTTGTACAAGTGAAGGCCAGAGCTTCAGGACTTTGGAAACAGGTGAGAAGATTGAGATTTGAGTCCTCTCTAGCCCTAGGTAGAAACATGATGCTCTAAACTGCCCAGAAGGTCAATTTGTTCTCTCTGGAGGCTTTCTGGAAAAGAATAAAGACATACCATTGTCTTCACTCTTAGAAATCCAGAGCTGGGGAGATGGCTCAGTGGGTAAAGGCCCTTACTGTTAGCGTAATGATGCATCTGGGTTCCATTTCCTCTCAAAGCTGTGTTAGAGTTAGGGGCTATCATCCTAGTACACCTATGAGGAAATGAAATGCAGAGACAAGAGATGCTCCAGAAGCCCAATGGACCCTGTTTCAAACCGAAGACAAGATGATGACCGATGTCAGGTTGTTCTCTGACTTCTGTACTCATACTATAGAACTTGGACACCATATTCACACACGGGTATGCATACATGCACTGGGAAAGCAAACAAACACGAATAACTAGCGCATCCAACGGATCTGTCGACCACCTTGTGAGGAAATAGTTGTAAGGAAAGGTAGCTATTCTGGAGATCTTACAAATGGCATAAATTCTACCAAGAATGCAGGTTTCCACCATGTTCTCTCTGGCCCCTGTCTACTCTCCCTGCTTGAGATTGTTTCCTACAGAGGACACAGTGGTCCGTTTAGCTATTTCCTTTTCCAACACTTTCAGAGTGCCTCAAAATGTTCCAAAGATCAAGGTTTCTGTTGTTTGTTCTCTGCGTGGAGCTGTTGAATTCACTCAGTGAAAACCATTATAGTGGCGGCCAGAATAAGAACCTGGGAACAGTTCATCAGGTCTTAGGTTGCCCCCTTTCTAATGGGATCCAGATAGTGGTGCATCCATTGTTGGTCTAGAGCAGTGGTTCTCAACCTTCCTAATGCTGCAACTCTTTAATACAGTTCCTCATGTGTGGTGACCCCCCCCAACAAAAATTATTTTGTTGCTACTTCATAACTGTAATTTGGTATTGTTATGAAGCCGATAGCAGTTTCCCCACTTTTCTGTAACCAATCTGATGCTTCCATTCATGTATTTGGAAAATACCTTGATTTAAGGTTTTCTTTTCATCTGTGACTTTAAAGACTTGATGAAATTCTTCCTACATTGGAGCATGTGGTATCTGAGGCAACCGTGGATTCTGGGAATCAAACCCAGGTCCTCTGCATGAGCACCCGATGATCTTAATATCTGAGCCATCTCTGCAAGCCCTAGTTATTAAAAGATATAAAATAAAAGATGAGCGATAGTGCACTAAATTTATTTTGCTTCGTGTTCACAGAAAAGAGTGGGTTGTGATTATTACCTTCATTACTGCCTTATTATTGATGAGTTAAACATTGGAATTTGAAGTATAAAATATATTTTCCATGGGCATCATCTGCTCTCCATAACAGTGAACAAGACAATTGGGACAAATGTTTTTGTTGAGAGCAAGTAAAAATTCTTGGGGGTGGGGTGGGATGGGGGTAAGGGGAGATGGGGAGAGAAAAGGGAGAAGGAGGATGGGGGGAACTTGGGGAAAAAGGATGATTGGGATAAAGGAAGGTTGGATAGGGGAGCACGGAAGCACAATTCTTAGTTAAGGGAGCCACCTTAGGATTGGCAAGAGACTTGAACCTAGAGTGGCTCCCAGGAGCCCATGGCTATGTCCCCAGTTAGTTCCTTGGGCAGCTGAGGATAGGGAACCTGAAATGACCCTATCCTGCAGCAATACTGACGAATATCTTGCATATCACCATAGAACCTTCATCTGGTGATAGATGGAGATAGAGACAGAGACCCACACCGGAGCACTGGACTGAGCTCCCAAGGTCCCAATGAGGAGCAGAAGAAGGGAGAACATGAGCAAAGAAGTCGGGACCACGAGGGTGCACCCACCCACGGAGACAGTGGGGCTGATCTATTGGGAGCTCACCAAGGCCAGCTGGACTGTGACTGAAAAAGCATGGGATAAAACCGGACTCTCTGAACATGGCGAACAATGGGGGCTGATGAGAAGCCAAGGACAATGGCATGGGGTTTTGATCCTACTTAATGTTCTGGCTTTGTGGGAGCCTAGCCAGTTTGGATGTTCACCTTCCTAGATATGGACGGAGGGGGGAGGACCTTGGACCCCTCAGTGCTGGGTTCCCTGTTTGCTTTTTGGACTGGAGAGGGAGGGGGAGAGGAGTGGGGGCAGGGGGAGAAGGGTGGGAGGAGGGGGAGAAGGGTGGGAGGAGGGGGAGGGAAATGGGAGGCTGGGAGGAGGCGGAAACTTGTTTTTTTTCCTTTTCTCAATAAAAGAAAAAAAATTAAAAAAATTCTTGATTAAATAGGACACACACATATCTATATTTATATATAAATTGCATCCACCATGGTTTTTATACAGCATCAGCTTTTATAGTTTTATTTACTGTTACTCTTTCTAATTAAATTGTGCTGAAACTTTTTTTGAGATATAGTAGCATTTTCACTTAAAAATTAAAAATGATCATTCACTAAAAGTTCACAAAATGAAAGGAAATAGGAAAAAATAATTAATACTTTTTGAGGCTATTTGATGGCCCAGAGGAAATACTGCAAAAGCAGACTTCAGCAGAATCCCAGGGAAGGAGAATAAAAGTCAAGCCTACCCAGTGCGGAAGTCTGACATCAGCCCGCAGAGTTACAGGCAATGTCAGTGCGAGTGGGTGAGTGGCAGAGACACACTTTCTGTTGCCGCATGCAGCAGCGTGAGGAATTCTCCTCAGAGACCTCTGTGGGTGTAACAGGGAACAATATCAGGACAAGTCAATATTAAGCAGCATTAAAGTTTATTGGAAGAGATTTAATTAGGAACATTAAGGGGGAGACACTCTGAGGAACGGGAGAGTACATGCCTAAAGACGGACTTGGATTTCTTCAGAGCGTTCAAGTGTTTCAGCACCAGCACTGTGGAAGATTTGTGTGGGTCTGCTGTATTTTTAAACATGTTTTAAGGCCCTTTCACACTTTTTCCTCAATAAATGTGATGGATAATTGGGTTCCTGTGAGGAGCACTGACTAGGATTACAGGTTGATAAGGTTGAACCCTAGGTACAAGGGTTGCATAAGGGAATTATTTCATGTTTTCACAGTCTTACTTGTGAGATTCTCTCTACATTGCAGGTTCATAACTTGAGAAAGGAGTAAGACCATATTCCAAGGTTATGTTTAGGCCTTAAGCAGGGCATGTTGCTCTTTTAACATTCCTATTCAAAGAATCTCCATAGAAAAAGAATATGGTCTCTATGTAGGCAACCTACCTAGCAAACTTTATTAATTGTCCTGGAATTCTTGATCTCAGCTGGGGGACTTTGACCAGACTCTAAAGCCAGGGATCCCTTACCCTCCTCTTCTCTCCTCTCTCCTTCCCTTCCCTTTTCATATATTTTAAAGTTTCTTTCTATCCGGACTCAGTAAGACCCCAAAGTATTCAGCCTCAGGTTAGAGTAACCCCTAGGTAAAACAGAAGCCATGTTGATTGTCAGACACACCTTCTCCCTGGTCTGCATTTAGATCAGAATGTTTTTGTGTTCGTGGTCATTCCACAACTGTGAGAAAGTTCTCTTCTCTGGAAAGTAAGGTCCAACACCCTGTCTCTCCCGCTAGAGCTTCAAGTTTGAAACGATATTATAGTCCATGACAGGAAGGTACACACGGAAATAAGATACAATGATCAGCTGATAGCAGATAAAAAACAAACCAGAAAACTGGGAGGATCCATGTTGGCTTTGAGTATTTTTCTAGCACACAGAGAAATCAGCGGAACTGCCCAGGCTCTCCTGCTCAGGTTGCGTCTGCCAGTGTGTCTTCTTCACTTTTGGGTATTTATGCTTGTTAAACCAGGCTATGATATTTTTTCACTATCAAAGAACTTTTCTCACTGAATTTGGGCATCAAGATTTTGTTAAAATCATGACATGTATTATAAAATATGCCCCACCTCCCTAACTATGAAGTTTAAGATTTTGAATATTGTTTCTAAAGCATTTTTCAGAACTAGGCAGTGAAGGATGCTAAGGTGTCTTAGCTATCTGTGTGGGAGAGCTATATTATTAAGGCAAGCTCATTGTGGCTACAGTACACTCTCATCTTGTATTTCTTCTGGAATTGGTTTTGAGAAAGTAAAAAATTTAAGGATACATTTTTTTGGTGTTGGAGATTGGGTCCCGGGTTTCACTTGTAAGATAAACACTCTGTTGCCAGGCCCATATCTCTTAAAATTCATCTATTTCAAGTTTCAAACGTGTTGATATAAATTTGAGAATATTCTCAGATGTTAGTTCTCTGGAGTATGTCTAATAATACATATTTATGTTTCTATATTAATTATCTCCATCTCCACAGATAGACCTATGAGACAGAGTCTACTGTTATGGCTACTCTATAAACAAGGGAACTGAGACATGGTAAATGTCCCAGCACATTAAGGGATGGATCATATATTTGAATCTTAAAATCCAGGCATCACATCTGACTTAATTAACCATCATTTTATACTTTATCCATTCTAACAATGATGACAGTGGTGTGTCAAAGATTCAAGGAATTGTAGTTTTGATATCATAGGCTTTTTATTACAGTTCTGTAAAATATTAACTTGATTAGTTGGAAAATGGTCCTACAGAGGTCACCATCCCCATACTGATCCCTGGGTGGGAAAAGTTGTTTGAGACAATTTCTTAGTCCATGATTGAAACACTGGGACAGACTTACCAGATTAAAACCACAGGCTCTATTCCTAAGAATATTATACAGAACCATGATTCCTTCCTAGAATTGACAAGCAACATATTTCCGCTGCTAAAATACTGGTCCAAGCCGATATCATTGCTTGCCTCAGCTATGCAATCTTAGAAAAGATCCAGCTTTGATTGGTTTTTTATGAGGTCACTGTTTTGCCTTAAAAACCTGCCTTATATCATGGAAGCCATCCCCCAATTTTAAACCTTCTTTTAAATTCATTGTAATGCTTTCTTTTTCTTTTCTTATCAAAGAAATAGCTGTTTTCCTTGTGAACTGCTCAAGACACCTGGCTCTAAGGAGACAGCAGTGCTCATCACAGGAGTGGAGGAAATAAGGGAGGTTAAGTAAGGGGAGGAAGCCAATGTGAGCAGGGAAGGGGAGGAAGCCAATGTGTGCTTCACTCATGAGCAGGCATCAGGTGGGCCACGGAGACTCTACTCTATGGAGAAGCTTCCGGGGCATTTTATGCACCTGCTTTGCCCTTGTTCTTACTGAGGGTCACACAGGTTGATTATTTATCCACTCACTCTTGAGTGACAGCAGTTAAGGTCTTTTTCCAAGGGAATTAATTTCCTGAACTTTGGGTCAGTACAATGTTAGATCATACATGCTTCAAGGCTGAAGAATGCTTAAGAAGAGGGTTTCAGGTGCTTGAAGCAAGGATCCCTTAGCATGTAATGGAATAAATGCCAAGACCATATGAGTGTAAGCAGCAACAGGTCACTTCTGTGATCAGTTTCCACCCCACCATAAGGTCACTTTGACCAATACATTTTCAAGGTGTCAGACAATCATAATGCCATTTAAATATAACAAAATATCTCAATAGGAATATTAGTGGGGCAAACCAAAGCCCTTTGTTATTTCAATCAATACCAAGGATATTCATATCCTGTCATGATTATCCACTCTAGAGTCTCCTTCTGATCTTTGGTGTTTCTGTTAGCTTACTAAGCCAAAATACCCCAAGCATTTATTATGAAGCAGTCTGGGACCCCAGTTACTCTGCCCTGGGCACGCTATGACTGCTGTAACTGTCCATACATGGTTACTACTAGGTTTGGAAGCACAAAAATCTATCCTTGAGTTTCTGACATACTCCTCCCTGCCCCTTTATCTAACAGCATCCCACCATTCTAGTGGTAACCAAAGATGGTCATGCTCACCACTATAACGATTTTTCTACTCTCTTGCATTGTTGGCTTGGAATCTCACATGAACAAATGACCATAGCTTTGGATTGAAAAGGTTTTATTAAATAAAAGGTTTACTGTGAACTCTTGGTCACTTCCCCCGGGAATCAGAATTTCTAATCAAAATTAGATTAAAATTATATGGATAGAAAACCAATTTCTCCCTGTAGGTCTCTAGGAAGGTTATGGGAAAATTTACTCCAAATTACACGGAAACTGTGTTTAAGAGAATACAGTTTCCGTGTAATTATTTCGGGTATAAAGCTAGCCGTGCAGGCGGCCGGGTGCTGGGGATGCAGCTCCGCCGCTCTTAATTCAACATTTCCAAGTGTGATGCATAATGTTTTCAGATTTCAAGAATGCTTCTCAGACATTGCTCCTCTTTTTGGAGGTGGGAGGTGCAAAATGCAATAGCTTGACTTTTATCTTAGAGAGGATGTCCTGGAATGCTCTAGACTTCATAGTTCTGGAAATTTCCTAATTCTTCTCCTCAAACCATGGGAAATACCTACCATTCCATATTCTACACTGTAAATGGAGACTGTGCTTTTGTTTCTCAGCCACCTAGATGTAAATAATCACACAGCAACTATATTAATTACAACACTGTATGGCCAATGGCTCAGGCATATTCCTAGTTAGTTTTAAATCTTAAATTAACCCATTTCTATTAGTCTATGTAGTGTCACAATGATGTGGCTTACCAGTAATGTTCTGGCATCCTTCTCCTTTAGTGGCTACATGGCATCTTCTTGACTCCACTCATTCTCTCTCT
>NC_022018.1:41404021-41434991 GCF_000317375.1 Microtus ochrogaster | reverse complement strand
TGTGTGTGTGTGTGTGTGTGTGTGTGTGTGCGTGTGTGTGTGTGTGTTCAGATTTCCTGCCTGGCTTTACTCTGCTAAGCCATTGTTCTACACAGATTTATTCATTAACCAATAAGAGCAACACATATACAGAAGGGCCTCCCACATCACTATAGCTCTGACGAATGTTCTGTTATTGCCATAGAAAACCAGACTGAGTTTATATAGAATATTGAGATGCTGAGTTTATTTTGACTATATTATGGCAGAGACAAGGAAATGTTGAGGCAGGAAATTTGCAAGGCAATGTGTATCTGGTTATTATGAACTGCCTTTGATGCTTTCCACATAAGCATAGAAAAAGAATTACTTTGCTGGTCAGTATCCACATACCAAGAGCAAGATGCTATAGTGGATTCTAAATCCATCCAGCAGAAGTATAAGATCAGCTGTCATTGGGCCTATCCCACAATTAAGTTTGTGGACTCCTATCAGCAACCATGATACATCTTATTTTTACAACAGCCATATGGTTGAATTAAAAGGAGATATAATAAGATCCACCACCTCTGCATGTTTTAAGTCTTTGAGGGTGGCTCTAATTTCAGATATTCTCTTTTGGATGCAGTACCACTTCTGATCTATCTTTGTTAAGGGTAGGATAGTTTCAAGGACTTGTGTTTGGCCTTATGTGCCACATTATGGCTTTTACTCCAACAGGAGACCAAGATGAAGTTTTCTTCCAGGTATTTTGTGTATCTATCCCTGCTATGCACCTCAGGACCAACAAAGTGATCATACAATGGTTCCATAGACACAGTGGATTCATTGAAGAGAGAAGAGCTTTAACCTGGACCCCATTGATCAATAGGTATCTATGAATGTCAGTTCTGAAAGAACACTGATGGTGTTTGGAGTATTATGGCTTCTATGTCAGTTCACAATCTTATGCAGTAGTTTAAAAAATAATCAGACAATTTGCTCTAATGAACAGTCATGACCCTCTAGAGGAAGTTTTGTGATGATAGCTACTCTTTTTATTTCCACTGTTATGTTGAGGAGAAGCCCTGGAAATCAAGAGTCCTGGTTCAGGATTCATAAAAGGCATTCCCAGGCAAATGTTATGACTCCTGCTGGTAAGTATTTTCTGGAGTCTACCACTCTTGGGATAAATAATATCTTCCTAGAAAAGGGCTGTACTTCCTTCCATCTTGTGCTGTGAAGACAGTAAGCCCTAACCATTGATCTGGAAGCAATGAGAAGAGGTAGGAGCAGATCTTGAGGATGATTAATACCATCCCTAAAGACATGGATCTCATATGGAGCCTGTGTGTGGTTTCCAGATAATCAGAGGCTTCTCACCTCCAGAAGGGGAAAGCAGCCACTTGTGTATATTCAATTAAACCTGGGAAACTTAAGCTTCTAAAGTATGTTTACCCAATATTCACATGTTAGGACTCATCTCTTCCATATCATGGTCCCCTTCTACCTAGACCTCCCCACAAACTTCCCAAAGTCAGCGTTTTAGTTAGAAGTGGATTCATAGAAATGGCTTCTGGCTGGAACATGATTGGACGGTTCTAGAATTTCATTCTAAAGATGCTTTGCTTAGGTCTATGCTGGCACCTGACTTTTAGACAGCCACAACAATTAGCTTTTGCTGTGTTGCCAACCACATCAGAACATAGTAGCTTTCAACAACAACTTTATCTCATGGTTAGATAGGCCAATCACTTAGACCAGAGTTTAGCTGGGTGGTTCTTCTGGCTTATACAGTGTCAGCGATGTTCAGCCATGAGTCATTTGGATGCTAGTTCTGCTGATCTCAGCTAAGTTCTCCTCTTATGGGGACTGAAATGATTTGCTCTCTAATCCATGTGTTAGTTCACTATTTTTTTTCAATAGCCTTCATGGCAAAGGCTAGTACCCAAGAGTGGGCAGAAGCATGGAATTATCACTTAGGTCTTGGCTCAGAACTTGTATGCCTTCTCTGTTGCATTTCCCAGACTAAAACAACTCTCAAGGTCATCCCAGATCCATGTGTTTGGGAGATCTAATCTTTCTTGCCTGGAATAGTTGCAAAGTCATGTTGGCAATGGTGAGAGGATAATTGCAGTCATTTTTGTCACCAATTTATGAGTTTGTTCCCCACCACCTGCCAACATATCCAGACAAGGAATTGGTTGTAAGCCGCTATTGGAAAGATGATTCTAAGGAGTAGAGCAAAAAGCCAAAGAAATGAGACAGAAATGGGAAATGCACCCAGGGTGTGTTCATGAGAAACTTATTTCTGCCTCTCATTGTTTGAGGTCTGTTCGCCAGGGAGTGAAGACCAAGGGAGGGTTTATTGCATTGAGAGAGATTGTATGCCTGTTTGTATAAATGAGAATTGTGCAGTGTAGATGGAAAATATCACCAACAGATGAAACAGAATTTCCATTCTGTCCTTATGTAGACATGTTTATTTCTGCGAGTTCCTAAGATGCCCTATAGCATAGGGAGATAGAAGGATAAATTTGAAGAAACTCTTACAGTGTCTTATAAATGGAGAAGTGCCACAGGTTTCAGGATTTGGCCTTGAGCTAGTCAGTGGGCATCTTGGCAAGGGTAGTTTTATTTTAAGAGTGGAAACCAAAGTCCATTTTATTTAGGGGAAAAAGATAGAGGAAGGTTGGTGAAGTAAATAGCATAAAAAGATTAATATTGGGAGTGAAACAATGGGATAGGCTAGAAGCGGAATGAGAAGATTTATTGTATTGAGATTGTATGTCAGTGTATATAAATGAGGATTGCTCAGGAGAGTTGGAAAATGTGACCAACATAGGAAACAGAATGGGTATCTCTGAGACTGTTGTCACTGGAGGAATGGACAGAGGTGGCAAGTCCTTCACACCACTCAATATCATCTTCTTAAAGAGGCATGTCCTCATATGTGTTCAGTGTACGATGGCATCCCTTTGCATTTCCCAGACCTGTGCTCTTCTTAGCACTAAGCACCATTTGTGCTTATCTTCATTTCTCATTTTTAAGACTTGCCTCACTGTAATACATGCCCCACTAAGGCAGGCGTCACGTCTGCCTCACTCAGTGTTTACTAACCATCACATTGCAGATCACTAAGCAAATATTTACTGAGTGAATCAGTCAACTGATGGATGGAATAAAAAAGCGTGATAGTCACTTCTTCATATGATAGGGAAGGTCTACGGTGGCAGGTTCAGTCCTGTCAGCCAAAGCCCCTACATCAGTATAGGACAGTGGTTCTCAATCCTCCTAATGCTACAACCCCTTAATACAGTTATTTTTGTTGCTACTTGATAACTGTAGTTTTGCTACTATTATGAATCATAATATAAATATCTGATATGAAGATGGTTTTAGGTGACCCTGTGAAATTAGTCTTTTAATCCCCAAAGGATTGCAACCCACAGGTTGAGAACCACTGCTATAGGGGTTGCGGGTTACCAGTTCTAAGTGTATACCACTATGCCTAGCATTTTACATGGGTACTTATTCATGCTCATGTACCAAACACTTTAGTGATGGACTTTTAAGATAGAGAAACATGACTTCATAAGTTCATACCTTGGCCAAAGCAATTTCAGCGGCATGGTAGCAACAGAAAGCCTATTTGAAATGGGAGAAGGGCCGTTGTCAGGACATTGCAGGTTCCCTGTTCATCTCCTTGCATTCTAAGTCTAATTCTACATCATTTCACTTCTATTTCCTAACTTTCTCAGCATCATCAGTAAATATTTCAAATTCTGGCAGAAGTGAAAATAAATTCAATAGCCATGGGCAGCCTCAGTGACTGCCACGGACTTAGGACACGACACACCGAGAGACAGACTCAGTGACTACTATGGGCTGAGGCAACAACAGAGGCCTCCAGAAACTATCCAAAACTGGATACGTACCATATACCAAAATTAATTTAAGACTAGATAAACAAATTGAGGAGACCTATAACCCCCGTGGAAATATAAACAGTCAACAAAAGTCTCCCAACCAAAAAATTCAGGATCAAATGGTTTCAGCATAGACTTCTACCAGAACTTCAAAGAAGAGCTAATACCAATACTCCCCAGATTGTTCCACACAATAGAAACAAAAGGAACATTGCTAAACCCTATTTACCAAGCTGAAATTACCCAATACCCAAACCACACAGACACAGCTAAGACAGAGAATTACAATCCAATTCCCTCATTAACATCGATGCAAAATTACTCCATAAAAAAACCCTAGCAAATAGAATCCAAGAACACAACACAGTAATCATCCATCATGACCAAGTTGGCTTCATTCCAGACATGCAAAATGGTTCAGCACATGAAAATCTGTCAATGTATTACACCATGTCAATGAAGCGAAAGAAAAAAAAAACCCACATGATCATCTCATTAGATGCTGAAAAAGCCTGGAGAAAATTCAACACCCCTTCATGATAAAGGTCTTGGAGAAATCAGGAATACACGGAACATTCCTAAACGTAATAAAGGTAATATACAACAAGCCAATAGCCAACATCAAACTAAATGGAGAGAAATACAAAGCAATCCCACTGAAATCAGGAACAAGACAGGCAGTCTACTTTCTCCATATCTATCCAACACAGTACTCAAAGTTCTAGTTAGAACAAAAAGGCAACGAATGGAAATCAAGGGGATACAAATTGGAAAAGAAGAAGAAACTTCCACTATTTGCTGATGATCTGATAGTATACATAAGTGTCCCAAAATTCTACCAGGGAACTTCTACAACTGGTAAACACCTACAGTAACATAGCAGGATGCAAGATTAACTCAAAAAAATCAGTAGCTTTTCTATATACAGATGATAAATGGGCTGAGAAAGAAATCAGAGAAACATCATGCTTTACAATAGCCACAAATAACATAAAACATCTTGGAGCAACTCTAACCAAACAAAAAGACCTGTATGACAAGAACTTTAAGTCTCTGAAGAAATAACTTGAAGAAGACCTTAGAAAATGGAAAAATCTCCTATTCTCTTGGATAGATAGGATTAACATAGTAAAAATGACCATCTTATCAAAAAAAATCTACAGATTCAATGTAATAGCCATCAAAATTCCAGCACAATTCTTCACAGACCTTGAAAGGACAATACTCAACTTCTTGTGGAAAAACAGGATAGTCAAAACAATTTTGTACAATAAAGGAACTTCTGAAGGCTTCACCATTCCTGACTTTAAGATCTACAATATAGCTATAGTAATGAAAACAGCTTGATATTGGCACAAAACCAGACACCTGTACCAATGGAATTGAATCAAAGACCCTGATACAAATTCACACCTATGAGCACTTGAATTTTGACAAAGAAGCTAAAATTATAAAGTGGAAAAAAGAAAGCATCTTTAAAAAATTGTGCTGGCATAGCTGGATGTCGACATGTAAAAAATGCAAATACATTCCATATCTATCACCATGCCCAAAACTCATGTCCAAATGGATCAAAGACATTCACATAAAACCCATCACACAGAATTTCATAGACAAGGAAGTGGGAAGTAGTCTTAAATGAATTGGCACAGGAGACTACTTTCTAAATAGAATATTGGTAGCACAAACACTGAGAACAATAATTAATAAATGGGACTTCCTGAAACTGAAAAACTTCTGTAAAGCAAAGGACATGGTCAAAGAGACAAAATGGCAGTCTATAGAATGGGAAAAGATCTTTACCAACCTCACATCTAACAGGGACTCATCTACAAATTATACAAAAAATTCAAGAAACTAGACATGAAGTGACCAAATGAGCCAATAAAAATGGGGGTACAGAGAGGTTTTTGATAAAAGCTTCTAATTCTTCGCAACTAACAGGTCTATTTAGGCTGTTCACCTGGTCCTGGCTTAACTTTGGTATATGGTATTTATCTAAAAAAGTGTCCATTTCTTTTATATTTTCCAGTTTTGTGGCATACAGGCTTTTGTAGTAAGATCTAATGAGTCTCTGAATTTCCTCTGTGTCTGTGGTTATGTCCCCCTTTTGATTTCTGATCCTATTAATTTGCATATTCTCTCTCTGCCATTTGATTAGTTTGGATAGGGGTTTATCAATCTTGTTGATTTTCTCCAGGAACCAGCTTTTTGTTTCATTGATTCTTTGGATTGTTTTCCGTGTTTCTATTTTGTTGATTTCAGCCCTCAGTTTGATTACTTCCAGTCTTCTACTCCTCCTAGGTGAGTCTGCTTCTTTTCACCATAGACCCTTCATCTGCTGATGGATGGAAATAGAGACAGAGACCCACACTGGAGCACTGGACTGAGCTCCCAAGGTCCCAATGAGGAACAGAAGGAGGGAGAAGATGAGCAAGGAAGTCAGGACCAAGAGGGGTGCACCCACCCACGGAGACAGTGGGGCTGATCTATTGGGAGCTCACCAAGGCCAGCTGGACTGTGACTGAAAAAGCATGGGATAAAACCGGACTCTCTGAACATGGCGAACAATGAGGGCTGATGAGAAGCCAAGGACAATGGCACGGGATTTTGATCCTACTTCATGTTCTGGCTTTGTGGGAGCCTAGCCAGTTTGGATGTTCACCTTCCTAGACCAGGACGGAGGGGGGAGGACCTTGGACTTTCCACAGGGCAGGGAACCCTGACTGCTATTTGGACTGGAGAGGGAGGGGGAGAGGAGTCAGGGGAGGGGGAGAAGGGTGGGAGGAGGGGGAGGGAAATGGGAGGCTGGGAGGAGGGGGAAACTTTTTTTTTCCTTTTCACAATAAGAAAAAGAAAAGAAAAAATGGGGGTACAAATCTAAACAGAGAACTCTTAACAGAGGAAGTGCAAATGATCGAAAGGCTCTTATGGAAGTGCTCAACATCTTTAGTCATCAGAGAAATGCAAATCAAAACAACTCTGAGCTACCATCTTATACCTGTCAGAATGGCCAAGGTCAAAAACTCCAATGATAGCTTATGCTGGAGAAGATGTGGAGTAAGGGGAACACTCCTACATTTCTGGTAGAAATGCTTTGGAAATCAGTATGGTGGTTTCTCAGAAAACTGGGAGTCAATCTCCCTCAAGACTCAGCAATACCACTCTTGAGCATATATCCAAAGGATGCACACTGACATCTTATAAAGGATGCACAAGGACATTTGCTCAACTGTGTTTATAGCAGCATTATTTGTAATAGCCAGTACCTGGAAAAAATCCTGGATTCCCCTCAAGAGAAGAATGAATAAGAAAAATGTGGTACATTTATACAATTGACTACTACTCAGCATTAAAAAGCAATGACATCTTGAAATTTGCAGCCAAATGGGTGGAACTAGGAAGAAACATCCTGAGTGAGGTAACCCAGACCCAGAAGAACAAATACAATACATACTGCCTCATAAGTAGATAATAGACATAAAGCAAAGGACAGCCAGCTGCTACAGGTCACAACCCCAGAGAACCTAGGAAACAGAAAGGACCCTAAGAGAGATATACATGGATCTACCTAGGAAGAGGGAAAAAAGACAAGATCTCCTGAATAAACTGGGAGTGTGGAGGGCATGGAGGAGGGTAGAAAGAGGAAGGGAGGAGGAAGGGGAGTGAGGAAAAATGTATAAGCACATTCCTAACCAAACTATTGAAATGAGAAAAAAATCAATATTAATGCTGATGGATTATCTGCCCTTGGTTTTCCCAGTGACTGTTAGTCTTCATTAGTAGCCATTCAAACACCTGACACTCAAGGGTTTTGGTGCAAAAGGGAGAAGCAGCCTTTCCTCCAGCTAGCTTGCTTGTGAACTCTCTGTGGGTGTGTGTCATTACAGAAATAGAACAACACTTGTGGTTACTTGGGATTGCAACAGAGGGAAACGTGAATTTGCTTTGCTGCTGTTCCTTGCAAAATGGACCCATTGAAATATCGTCTTATTTTTTTTTCCATTTAAAATTCTTATTGGCAAGTTAAGTCAGTTGACTTC
The DNA here is from genome assembly GCF_000317375.1 of Microtus ochrogaster. Taxonomy (NCBI): domain Eukaryota; kingdom Metazoa; phylum Chordata; class Mammalia; order Rodentia; family Cricetidae; genus Microtus; species Microtus ochrogaster. The sequence goes on along the minus strand of NC_022018.1, from coordinate 41,427,061 downwards.
AATGAACTGAGCTGCAGTAGGAACCAATATTTGCTGGCATGTGAGCAGGTGCCTGCTTTCCTGTTGAGGCCCTGGTCAGGTCCAGGAGCTACTAAATAGGATTTCAGAATGATTTGGCATTTAGCTATTGATATTTTGGTTTTCAAGTCCAATATTTTCCAACTTAATGCAGTTTTGCATAGATTTGCTGATGGCTTAGGAATTCAGTTTCTTTCTCTAGGATTGCATGGGTGACTATTTGTTCTACTGATAGCTTGGTAGCAAATCTCAGTACCATGTAGTGATTTTTAGTTTGAATAGGGCTCATTACTTTGCTCTAAATAGTAGCATGGGAATTGGTTTGCCCAGCTAATACAATAGCCCAAAGGCTAGCAATCCCATTTGAAAGCTTACTGTAATATTTATTAGATTCTGGAGATTAATGTTATTAATCCTTGATTGTCTAGTTGTGGCTTATAAACATTACTGAGCCCTCTACCCCTTTTCAGATTCTGGCCAGTAAATTACACTAGAAAAACAAATTTCATAGTAAATGAGTTATTGGTTATGCACAAAATCTCTTTGTTCAATATGTATAATTTAGAATTTTATTTTGGTTCATTGTGGGAACATTATCAGATCCCTCTGTGTAAAACACAGAGGGAGCAGAGGTATAGTTAGAGAACCTAGCTTTGGACTGAGGCTCCTACACCAGCACTGACCATCTGTGTGCTATTGAACAAGTAATGTTTAAGCATTTTGAACAAATTTGGACTTTCTCATACTCAAATATGGCATAATCAAAACATCTGTCCTCTATATTTCTTAGGGTTATTGTGAAGTGAACAAGAAACTGAATCCTGTTTAGCTTCTAGGTTATTATTGGAAATACTAAGTAGTTGTTAATGAAATCACCTTTAAACTGTAAGGAAATAAACATATACACTGGGATTCATATTGTTTCATAAGCCAAGGCCTTTCTATTTTTCCCTTCTTCTTCCCCTTCCTTCTCCTCCTATTGGACTGACTTCAGTTAAAGTTTCTCCTCTCCCTTCCCCTTTTCTTTCTCTCCCTTCTCTTTCCCTTCTTTGGCTTCTCATTATAACAGAGAATGAAATGTTGTCCAAAAAAGCCTTAGATTTTTGAAATACAGCACTAGTGAAACACTTGGCCAATGTGACTTGCTCTACTTGCTGTTTTAGTTATTCATCCTTGTGAGGACTGTCATTCAGATACTCTATTGGTTAGTTTTCCATCTTGACAGAGCTAGTCACTGAAATGAGGGCCCATAGTTGAGAACATACCTCCATCAGACTTCCTGTGTGCAAGTAGGACATTTTCTTGATTAATGATTCATGTGGGACAGCCTAGTCCACTGGGCTTGGTGTCACCCTAGGAAGATGATTCTGGGTAATAGAAAAAGTAGGCCAGAAATACATGGGAAACAATCCAGTAAGAAGAGCTCTTGTATAAGCTGGAATAACAAGATGAAAATAAAACAGCCGAAGGTCGTCAAGCAGAAAAGCAAGCTGTGAAGTTCAGCACAATTATTCCAGTTGGGCCACAAACTCATTTCCTAGAAGAATGCTCTCGCATTTTCTTTTCTTTATTTTTCCAGGTGGAGGTACACAGGCCAGTTCCATAATTAACATTTGAGCTCATTCCCATGCAGTGAGAAAGGTGGAAGGAAATCTTGTTCAAATGAACAGAGAACGAACTAACTAAGGTAAAGGGACTAAGGCGAAACATTATTGTTGCTAACAAAGGTGAAACATTGTTGCTAACTAAGGTGAAACATTGTTGCTAACTAAGGCGAAACATTGTTGCTAACTAAGGTGAAACATTGTTGCTAACTAAGGTGAAACATTGTTGCTAACTAAGATGAAACATTGTTGCTAACTAAGGTAAAACATTGTTGCTAACTAAGGTGAAACATTGTTGCTAACTAAGAGGAAACATTGCTGCTAACTAAGGTGAAACATTGTTGCTGACTAAGGTGAAACATTGTTGCATTCAACTTTTTCTTTTTAACTTTGGGTAGGAGAATGTTCGTGAATATAAAAAAAACTTCAAAAAAAAAAAAAAAAAGAAGAGCTCTTGTATGGTTTCTGCTTCAGTTCCTGCTTCCAAGATTCCTGTTTGAGTTCCTATCCTGACTTCTTTCCATAATGCTCTATGACTTGGAAATGTAAGGCAAACAAACCATTTTGTCTTCAAGTTACTGCTGGCTATGGCATTTTATAATAGCAATAGAAACATAACTAATACATTTCTGAGCATCTCTGCGATAGAGTTGGGTCTGTGGTGATGTTAAAAGTTTAAGATGTGGTTCAGATCTATGAAGAGAATCACTCTGAAGACAAAAGCAGGAGATCAAAATACCTATAGTCATATACCATAGCTTGACTGTTTAATCATATCAAGAAAATAGGAAATTGGATTCCTTCCCTGACCCTATTACAGTAGGAGATTCAGAGAAAGGAGTACATTTTTCTGCTTCCATGGAAATGGCTTTGATCAGAAAGGCAAGAGACATGTAGTGGTCACATAGATAGTAGAATATTGTCCTCCTACAGAGGGCGTGTTGCTATGGAGGAGTAGGTGCACCAGCATCGTGGTCAGACACCAAGAAAGGAAAATAAAAACTTGGGATTGTTTATTCAGCTCACAGTTTTGGAAGTTTGAAGATTCTAGTTCTGTTCCGATGAGTTCCAACTGGCATACGGTAGGCAGTGAACAGTATTGGCTGGTTGTAGAGCAGCTACATTGGGAGCTGGCAGGCGGGGAAGACTGTGTAGGCCACGCTTGCTGTTTGTAACAATCTTATGAAGAACTCAGAGGGTGATGTGAGACACTCATTCAGAGTGTTGTCCAGTGACCTATGGACCTCCCATAAGCCTTAACTCTTAAAGATCCCATGGCACATCAGAGTACCCCCACTTGTGGACTAAGTCTCTGACCCCACAAACCTTATACATTATACACAAACAGTAGCCAATATTCAAGATGTTCAAGAGGTGTTGGGTACCAAACCCCTCTGGAAGGGTAGCATATTACCTATTTCTGAGATTTGGTTCTGTTCTTAAATTGAATCTTCAAACATAGAATCAAGTGTGCCATAAAGGAACACTGCAATAAAAGGACATGTGAGGGGGCAGGGACTCCCCAAAAGAGCAGGGGCAGGAAATCCCCACAACAAGAAGGGGCAGGGACTCCCCACTCTAAGTTTTGTTCTGGCTTTTTTACCTTGGGCCCAGAATAAATCTCAACAACTGGTTCTCTCCCTCTTTTGTGACAATATTTTTTGCTGTGTGTGTGTGTGTGTGTGTCTGTAACAAAATTTTTATTTTCCCTCTTTCTGAGCTGTGCTTGTCTCTAAAAGGATGCTCTCTGTACTGAGCTACAGCTGCCCCTCCCATGCCTCCTGCAAGTTCATTGGCCTCCTTTCCAGAGCAGAAGGTGGAACAGGAGCCTCATGGGTTGCTCCCCGTCATGCTGGTTCCAAGGTGACAGTTTATGGCGGCGCTGTGAAGATAATGCTTCACAAGACTCTCAGAGGTACCAAGGAGCTGAAGCAGGCGGGGAAGAGCCTACAGAGAGATCTGAGGGCTGCCTGAGGGGTTTGCAGTGTTGTCATATAAAATGGAACAGGACAACCTGAGGATTTCTTGATCATTAGATGGGGATTCCTTTGCCCAGCAATCTCATTTGATCCGTGAAACTGTTGAATAGGTGTTGGGGCTTGTCTGAGACTGCTGGGAATGACAGAAAAACTGATTTGTTGAATATTATTTTAACTACAATCCTGCCACACAAGAGAACAAGCACCCAAGGGCCTCACTGGAGGAAAGGCTCCCTTCGCTGTCACTATATGACTAGGAGCTGTCACTCTCAGAAGCATCCACACCCTACTGCCCAATTGAATGTGTGAGCTTGTGTTACTTTTAACGTTTCTACACACCACCTTAAAAATATCAATGGGGAAGCTAGCCTATTAATGTACTGTACTTAACATAACAGATTTAAATGGTTTCAGCATTCAGTCTCAGTATTCAGTATGGGACTTATTAATACAGCATTTCACACTCTATGACGCTGGAATCCATTGTGGGTTTTGTGCTCAAGAAATCTCTCGATTTTGACTACATATATCCCAGACGTTTAGTAAGTCATAAGTACTGTGTCAGAAGATACAAAGGTCTAGGCGACTCCAAACATCCAAAATCCTTGATAAGCATTTATTGAACAACTACATTTCTGGGCACAACACTAAGCCCTTCGCAGTGGTGATTTGTGCTGGGGGGGGGGGCAGTAAAAATGCCTTAATGATTTTGGGAGGGATTCCATTTTGGAAAGAATGAATTTGCATTCTTTTATCTTGATTCTTTGGTATTTCTCAGCAGAATCTGATGATTATTAATCTGTCATTAAATAAACAGAGTAGTTCACATTGACCAAAAGTCATGCTGCTCCACACACATTATTGGCTGTAGGTAAAATATGAACATTTGACCTCTAGAATTTATTCATTATACTTGAAAAAAATTATTTTAATGATTTGTAATTCCTCAGGTCCAGCTTTCCTTTGTCCTGGAAACAGTTAGTCCAGTCTTTCATTCTATGAATTTGGCTCTTTTAAGAAATTTGAAATAAATAAAAGTCTGATATTTGTCCTGATGTCCTCAAAGTTTATTCACATTGCCATATAGTGCATAATTTAATTTTAAAGGCCAAATAATATTTCATTGTGTGTTTATATACATATGTGTGTATACCACATTTTTTAGTGTGTATACATCTTAATGTGTATGCAGGTGCACATTCATATACGCATATGTACCTGTGGAAGCCAGAATCCAGACTCAGGTGTTGCTCCTCAGGTAGCATCAACTTTTTCAAACAGAGTAGTCTCTTCCCTGACATGGAACTCTCCATGCAAATGAGGCCACCTGACCACTGAGTGCAATGGAACCACCTTCTCAGCACTGGGACTATAAGTATATACTCCCTGGGCTTTTAAAAATGTGGGTCTGGGGGATTAAACTTAAGCAAGCAATTTACCAACTGAACCCCTATAAAACTTTCTTTGTTATCTGTTAGTGGTCATTTAAGTGACTTCCATGCCTTGGCTGTTTGTGAAAGATGCTATAAAGAAGACAGAAATGGGTTTATTGCAGTAGAATGTCCTTAAGATTCTGATTTCATTGCTTTGAAATAGATACCTCAGAGCTGGACTGCTGGATCACAATAAGTTCCATTTTAATGGTATTTGAAGAATCACTGCCCCATTTCCTTTACTGGCTGCATGATTATGATCTTCACCTGCAGTGTGGGAAACTTCAGCTTCCTCCAGTATCACGCCAGCACTTGACTTTTGTCTCTTCATGTAGTATTATGGAGCGGTGGGGCCGTGTCCCCAGCACCCCAGCTGCACCCCGGCTGCCTGGCTAGATTATGCCCCGAAATAATTACACGGACACTGTATCCTTTTAAACACTGCTTGACTCTTTAGCTCTAGCCCTTTTCTCGGCTAACTCTCGCACCTGGACTAACCCATTTCCAATCATATGTGTCGCACCCCAAGGTGCGCTTACCGGGAAGATTCTAGCCTACGTCCATCCTGGGTCGGAGCTTCATCGCGTGTGCCTCAGAGAGCAGAGCTCTCGCCTCTGCCCGCAGGAGTAGAGCATCATGTCTCTCTGAGGCGTCTGCCCCCTCGACGAGAGCTGTCGAGTCTGTGACCTCACTTCCTCTTCCGCCCAGCATTCTGCTCCTCCCACTTACGTTCTAACCTATCAGGTCAAGCAGCTTCTTTATTAAATCAACCAATGACCTTCCTCCATCACTTCCCCTTTTTCTGTTTAAACAAAAAAAAGGAAGGCTTTAACTTTAACATAGCAAAATTACATATAACAAAACAGTTATTAAGCAAGAATTACAGTTGCAATATTTATATCTACCTTATCTTTTATCATAACAATGGAAAACTATAACTAACCATTCTTCAAGTTTATCAAAGACTCCAGAAGAATATAATGTTACCTAAGTAAACAAGAAATCCAAAACTCTAGAAATGACAGAGACATTTTGCTGCCTGGACAGTCACCCAAAGTTCCTCTGTACTGTTGGGGCATCTATCTTCGGCCTACAGGCCCATAGTTTCCAGCAGACATTTCCATGAAGCAGGACATTTCAGAGTCAGTTCAGTCACTATCTGTTGTGTCCTGCAGAATGTCTCACAGATTCTTTCATGAATCAGGAACCCAGAAAGATCATCTCACCTTTAGGCAAGTTCAGTAGTCCTCTCTCTGTGGGTTCTCTGTGTCCAGTTTATGCAATAGTCCAGGCAAGAACAGTTTCTTGCCCAAATGGCTATCAAACTCCATAAGGATCCTCTTCGATGCCCATCTTCTTCTTGAAGTAGATTGGTGCTGCCAGGAGCAGAGTGTCTCATTGTCATGAAAAGTCCTAAGTTATTAAAACATTAAATGTCCTATTCTGTAATCTTTGAAAGACATGAAGAATGTCTATCTAAAATCTATCTATGTATGTCTAGAAAATCTAACTAACATGACTACAAGCTTTACTATTATCGATGATTATCCATTAACAACCTATATTTCTTAATTATACAGTACATATTTAAATGAACTACACAATCACAATACCTTAATCAATAGCAGTAATATGCATATACATATAACAAAATTGACCTTAAATCTCTATCAATAAAGCAAAATCTATACTAATGCAAATTATTCATATCTATATCATCTTCAGCCAATGTATGAGTGAATTGTATATGCACATACAAAAGCAAGCAAGCAAGCAGACCTTTCCCTTATACTGTGTACAAAAAGGATCTAAAAATTATGAGATTTTAAAGCTTAATTATGAGCTTTTAAAGTCAGAAACTATATAGTCAGAAACTATAAAGCCCCTAGGAGAAACCATAAAGAAAATTTATGATATTGCTCCAGGCAATGATTTTATAGATGCGATAACAGAAGCATAGGCAACAACAAAAATAAGTAGGACAGCATCAAATGAAACAACTGCACCGCAAAGATCACCAACAGCAGAGGGTAGGCAGCCTACAGGAAGAGAGAAAATACTTGCAGACCATGTGTCTGGTAAAGTATTAACCTGATAACAACTGGAACTCCCACAACCCCTGTCCGGGAAGATGTTCACACCACTAATCAGATAAATGCAAATCAAAATCACGAGAAAACACCTCACACCTATTAGAGAGCAGTTATCAGAAAGGCAAGAGACACCATCTGTTGCTCATTACCACCAAGTCTGGATATTTGGGAGGCACAGAAGATAGCACAATGGTTGGGAATCATTGTTCCAATCTGATGATTTCTCATTGTCTTCATTACGCAACCCATCACTGTAGGCAATATTCTCTGCTTTTCAGTGTCCCGGATTGTGAATATCATTCTGCCAAGAACTTTATCTGAGACATTATTAAACTTTAATAGGACAGTATCCACAAACACGCCAGTCTAGAAAGTTCTAAGGTCAAGGCGACTACTGGGATAAATTTCAAGTAAGCATGAGTGACTGGCAATGTTAAAAGAAATGGGAAGATCAAGTCTTGGGGTTTTTAGCAGGTCTTAGGAGCCATCTCATCGTAATGGTGGAGCAGAAGCCAGGCCAGAGTGGGGAAGCAAGGACAGTGAGAGGAGTGAGGCCACCTTAATGCAGTCTCCTCCGTAAACACATCAGCAGGCTGGACTGCCTGCAGTGGATACGAATGGGCTTAAGAGAGACTAATTCTTTAAGTCATTGCATTCTGTGAATGCTACATTCCAAAGGCTTCCAGGTCATAAACATGGTGCTATTTCTCATCCACAATTTGGTTCTCATTACAATGAACCCATAGAAAGGAGAAATGAAATGGGAGGAATGAGAAGGGGCTGCAGTTGGCTCGATCAATTACTTTGATTCTGGGTGGGTGTTTTGATGAGGGCCTCTGTTGTCTTGAAAGACACGAGCAAGCATTTTCAGAGTTTGCTTGCTGGCTGCTATTCAGCTTACTCATAGTTTTTAATCTACAGAGAAAAAGCAGTGGAACAGAGAACAGGAAATTTCGCCAAGCAGCAGGAACTGTTGAAATGGTCGCTCTGGCAAGCAACGACCCAGAATCACTAACCACAGCCCCAGACCTGTATCTTCATTTCCTTTAAACTGTGCTTGGCCAGAAAAGAATTGAGCTTAAAATACCATCCTTTCAACAACTAAAGAAAATATGTTGATTATTAAAATCACGTGCTGGACTATTTTGTTAAGAACTATGCATGTTTTAGCTCATTTAATTTTTATGACTATGTGAGGCCCAAATAGCTTTTTAAAATCATACTTTACAGACTAGAAAATAAGGGACAGGAATGAAAAGTGACAGAGATGAACAGTGGACAGCAGAGCCCCAGATCTCACATATAAATCACATGGTCTTTATTGTATGCAACAAGTTATTTAAACAGAGAAAACACACTCTCTAAGTATGTATTTCCTGAAGAACCAGAAGTAGATACCTACATGTCAAAGTCATAGAAACAGCTGGATAATCAGAATAAGACTTAGAAATTCCATCCTGGGCACTAACCATACATGCTTGTAATGTCTGTGGAACCATAAACAAGTAAAAAAAATCCAGCATATATATTATGGACCATCATGATCACAATTATAGCAATAACACAAATTAAATCTCTCCTAAAACTACCAGTGTACTGTTACTAGAGCAATCCAGATATTGGTAGGGGTGTCACATGGACATGCAACGGTGGGATTTCACAGTTAAGGTCCTATGTGGAACAGATGGACTAAGGCTGTCTCAGAGGTCTGTATGAAGGTAGACATGTCATGTCCTTGGCTTGTTCAACGCGGTAGCTGCTAGCCGCATGTGTTCACTGAGTCCTAGGCATGTAGCCAGCATGACTGGGGGCGTAAATTTTAGTTGTAGTTAATTTCAATAAATTTCAATAAAACGAGGCTGCTATAAGACAGTGCAGAGATTGAGAATACAATAATCATAGGATTATTCTAATAAGAAAATACTAGGTAAATTAAATTTGCACTGATCTAAGCGTGTACAATCTAAGCCAGGATTTTCCTCATGCTTACTCATTGCATGCATCCCACCTACAACTTAGACAGAAAGGAAGAAAGCAGTGATTCCAAGCACACAGGCATCCACCAAAGCTGAAAATCAAAAGGCAGGGCTCCTCATCCTCACTTTGACATCAAATTAGACGCCCAATCCTGGCTATTGTACCCTACGGTATCTCTCAGATGTACTGCCTACTTTGTGTGCTGTTTGTCTTCTACGACTTTCTAATTCCAGCATCATCACCCTTAGCTCCCACACAAATAAGAGGCACCATGAGTCACCCCCATACAAAGACAAGAGAGGCCTAGCCCACTGAAGACAACTCTGCTAGTATTCTCTATTCTCGGAAACCACTGTGGTCTACTTATGAGTAGCACACAGACTAAAACAGTCCCTAGCCTGGATTTTTAAATGTTTCCCTGTATAGACAGAATTTTAAAATTTTTTCCCTGCTTCATGTGACCTTCAAATTCCCATGTTGAAGATCTAGCCCACAGCAGTAATCAGTACCTGACCGCATTTAAGATAACCCACACAATGATGCTTAAATTAAAGTGGGTTCAGTCGGGTGGCCCTTAGTCTAATCTGACTGGTGTCCTTAGGAGAGGAGCTGTGGGCACACAGAAAGGTGAGCGATGTACAGAGACCATATGAAGACACGTCCAGAAGGCACCATGTGCAAGAAAAGACAAGCAGTCCCAAGGGAAGCTTGCTCTGCTCACAGTTTGCCCTTGGACTTCCAGACTTCAGAACAGTGACAAAATAAATGTGTTACTTTGCTGTTGAGTCATGGTGTTTGTTATGACAGCCTAGCCATCAAATTGCTTGGCCATTTCACTCTACCTACATGCTCCAACTGGTCATCTACTGTTTTTGCTCACCTGGCCATAAGCCCTAAGGCCCAGCTCACGTGATTGATGTTCTCTGTTGGGACTACCTGCTTTGATTACATCTAGATCCAGCTCGCATTCCCCCTCTGCTATCATCATCGGAAAAGCCATACCAAATGGATGGGCTTTCCTTGGCTCTCTGCTGGTTCTGCATCTTCAAATGTATTCTCATCTTCTCCTGCTTAATGTTGTTAGAAGGTCATGAGCAAAGAATGCCTTTCCAAGCCTCTCTCCAGGCTGCGGGTCACTGAAGCACATCTCTGTGACCAGTGAGATGATGCTGGCAGATGTTAGGTGGAGATTAAGAAAGGCTCCAAATGGGCTGTAGGGCAGCTGACATTTGGTTTCTCTGCTTTTCACTTGGGCCTATTCTTTCTCCTTGAGTCGACATAGTTGCTGGAGTATTTACCTCGAAACCACAGGGACCGTCAAAATCTAATATATTCTCAGCTCATGAAAATAATATGTGAGATGAGGACTATCAGTTTTCTTGGCTTAATAATTTCATAAAGTATCCAATGGTGATAGAATAATTCCATAGTCAGTTAGACTCCCCATATGGTGGTCCCATAAGGTAATAATGGAGTTGAAAATTCCTATGACCTGATGGCAACGTAGCCATAATGACATCATAGACAATATTTCAGTCTGGTGTGGTGATGTTGGTCTTGTTTAACCTTCTGCATCATCAAACATAAAGTTTAGCTCACATACAATACATATATACATACAATATCATAAAACCATATGCCTTTTGCTAAATATACTATGTAATATGATGCTATATGATACTTTTAAATAATTATTTTCGAAAATAAACCATAAACTATAGTAACAGCAATTTACTATAAAGTGTCATAACATGCATCATCCATCTCACACTTTTCATGGTTCTTTATTAGATTAAAAGACCACCTGGAGGCTATGTGTGGTGGCTCACCCCTGTGATCTGAAGGCTGAGACAGAAGGTTTGCTATGAGTTTCAGGCCAGGGAATAAAGCAGAAGGTGATAGAGGAGGATACCTGACCTCCTACTCTGACCTGCATGTGTTCTCATGATTATGTGTATTGGTAACACGTTAATGTACGTATGTGCGCGCGCGCGCGCGCGCACACACACACACACACACACACAGAGGTCACATGGAATGCTTAACCCATCCACCTACATTTTGTATATATACATGTACTCTGTGGTGTTCACACAATGATGAAAATGTCTAATGATGCATTTCTCAGAACGTGCCCCCAGTAGCAAGCATCATGTGATTGTGCACATAATCAAACCATCATATTATAGGCCATGTTTTGCAATAAAATCAATTAAAAAAAAGACTGCCCTGTGTTTTAGCCACTGAGTTGTGTCTGGACTGGATGGGCTGCCCTCTGGAACATTCCATGAAGAAATAAAGGTGAGAACACGGAGGACATTCCATTGAGACAAGGACACAGTAGTTTGTTCACCTCTAGTCATTATTACTACACAGTATTTCCTTGGATGTTTATCCAAAGAGTCACTGAGTATGGGACTATTGAGCAGTATTTTACGATGAAGATTTTGTAGCCAAATGAATCTAGGGAATTGAAAGAAAGAAAGGAGAAAAAAAGGGAAACATCAGAGGGAAAGAAGGTGGAGGGTATAGGAGAAGGGTTGAAGAAAGAAGGCTGAGAAAAAGGGAGGAAAAGGAAAACAGTGAGGGAGAAAATAAATTTGCACCTGGCTTTTATTTAAACTTGTTAATCCGTAGTAAAGCGTGTCCCATGGTTTTGCTCCTCTCATTTTCTGGGTGGGCCCCGCAGCGAAATAGCTGTGTGGGTGGCATTTCCACCTGTGATTCCTGTTTTATGTGGGAAATGAATTTGCCTGTTATGTGAGAAACCGTGGGAAATGAGCAGGCTTTACTGTGCTGTGATCTCACCTTGAAGTCAGGAAGGATAATGGCTCATAAAACTTTGGAGTGGGAGGGACGGGGCCAGAGCTGTCCTCCTGATGTGCTGGTTGGGAAATAACTGAGCGTGATGGAAGGTGGTCGTTGCTGTGAGGGCTTATTAAGCTCGAGGTCAGGAGCCAGGAGCTGCCTTCAACCATGGAGCGCAAACTCACCTTGCTGGGTTTGTAGCCTGCGTAAGGCGGATGATGCTCGGATAATGTGACTCTTGTCGGCCATTTCGAGCCGGGAAGTCCGCCCAGCTTTTCTGCATGTCTCATTACATCTGCCCTGAAGAAAGCCATAAAATTGGTTTTCTGGCTGCCCCAAAGCCATTGGATCTTTTTTTTAAAAAATCAGACTCTTGAAATCTGTTTTTCCAAACTCTGCTCACCTTCTCTACATTCGGCTGAACAAGAGTATAATAAATTCTGAGGGCAGTTTCCAAGAATCTTATGACAGTTCATGCGCACTTGGTTAATGGGCGATTCAAAAACCTTTTAAATACTGAACCTTGAACCATATGTTTCTTAATGACTATAATTGAAAACGACCTCATGTGTGCAAGTTTCCTTTCTCTGTTTCTTTTCTGAAAAGCAAACTTGAAAACTGAGTTGAATGAACGGGAGGGCAGAGCCTGTATCTTTTTATAAGGGTCATTTCTTCATTTGAACATTCATTTCAGGTTCTACTGTGTCACAGAGAGGGCGACCAACTGTTTTGGCTTCTAGGAGATTGAGAAGGTTCATATTTAAGTACAGTGGGCTCAGCACCCAAGTTCAGAGATAAAGTCAGTGATGACTAAAATATATCGAGGATCAGCGTAACAGTGCCCGAAGCAATGGGCTTTCTCTGCTTGCACAGAACACAAAAACGCTACTCATTTACCAAACTCTATGTGTATGTTTTTAATTTTAAACTCCAATTTTACAATGATTGGCTGCTAAAGCTAATCAATGGGAACATACGGAATGTGCCCTAGTGGATCAATTACTTCCCTGTGGCTGTAAAAACCCAACCAAATGTGGCTTAGAGAAGAGAGAAGGGGGCTGAAGAGATGGCTCAGTGGTTAAGAGCATTGCCTGCTCTTCCAAAGGTCCTGAGTTCAATTCCCGGCAACCACATGGTGGCTCACAACCATCTGTAATGAGGTCTGGTGCTCTCTTCTGGCCTGCAGACATACACACAGAATATTGTATACATAATAAATAAATAAATATTTTTTTAAAAAAAAAGAAGCGAGAAGGGTTTGCTTATTACCAGACAAGACTGGAGTCCGTGTTGACATAGGGAAGGTATGGTGGCTGGGGCAGGAACCACAAGCATGACCCAGTGGGCAAATTTGAGTTGGCTGAGGTGTTTGAACTGTCAAAGTGGATCTTCAGTGGTGCACCATCTCCCACTGCAATGCACAACTAAGCATCCCCACTCACTGGAGACAATGAAAAAGATCTCATTAGAACCACCTGCTTAATTGCCTAACTGTAGCACAATGTCATCCATTTTGTTTCTTTGTTTCTTCACTTAAAATTACCTTGAGTTTTGTTTTGTCTCTGTTTGGAAAGTTGGGTTCCAAGAGCAACTGGCTGAAAGTGAACATTGGGATGATAGTTCTAAAATCAGAACTAATGTGGCATAATAGGTGGATAGGACAAAGTCATAACGGAAGGAATAGAGAGAGGGAGAAGGAGGACAAGCTCCTGAGATACAGTGGGTAATTTGATTTCGTATAAAGTCAGCAGCATGGGACAAGCCAGTGGAAACCTCCCAAAGCCTGCGGTGTGGCAGAAGTAAAGTCAGGGTACAGTTAGTCTGTCAGATCCATGGCTATGAGTTACACATTGGTCCAGATGGCTTCTGTTTGGTTTGGCTCCTGTCACATGACAGAGATCCAGCAGATATCATCAATTAAGTGGATGAGTAAATCTGAACCCCTAGTTTGTATTTTTGATTCCTATACCATGCTAAAAATCACATACACTCAGCGGGTGCTTTACCACCGGGTTTCCTCCCCAGCCTGGAAGCCACAGCTTAGCTTACAGACACTGTGGTTTATTGAAATAGCTAGCAACTTCCTGCTCACAATTAGCAATCTGCCTTTTTGTAATTTATACACATGTTAAAGTATCTTTTGTTGAATCTGATTTCCTATGGATTATGCTGGGTTATTTCTTAATCCAAGGGTTTGCCTGAAAGTGGATGCAGTCTGTAGAAGAACACTGATTATGTCCATCTCACGCTTGGGTCTGCAAAGGCTTTCTTTCCCAGATACAAAAATCTATTTCTGGATATCCCTGTCCATAAAACCGATGGCTTGTGAATTGGCGTGTCAGAACCCCTTGAGATGATGGAGTATGCACAGATATGGTCATACAGCTTTGTTTTGTACCCTGAAGGTAAGAAATGGTCTCGTTCCCATTCTGTTAACACCATCTACATCACTTCCACTTTTCTGTCCACTTCCGGTTGCATAATGCTTCCTTGCGTTCCATTTCCTCCTCCTAAAAGAGTTTCCTCAAGACGGGTTTGTGGGACCTGCAAGAGAATTTCCTGGGACAGTCTTTTAAAACGTGCAAATTGCAGAGCTGTTGTCTTCATTCTGTCTGCTTTTCACAGCCCTAGATCCTGAGAGTCTGGCTCTTGTTGTCTGTGTCCCTGACTCCTCTGCTGTCTTGGTTCCTTGGCTTCAGCAAATGGAAGGCCCAGGAAAATGTAAGCAAGAGCAAGAACAGAATTGGCATACTTTTTGCCAGGATCACAGTACACACCAGCAGCCCGGGCATAGCCACTTTTGCTCCTGTTGGAGGGCCTGTCACCAGGAGGCCAGCTCTCACTGGCTTTGATGACACAGCTCCATGTGACTCTTCAGACTAAGGGCAGTGAAGTCCCTCTTCTGCCGCTCTCTCAGCATTCCTAACAGGACTCCTAAATCTTGACCGTGTCCAAGGAAGGAGATTGATGGGCTTTCCTGTGACCTCCTTGAGATGAGTTTGGTATCTGATAAGTCAGACTCTGTTGTGGACCCCAAATCAGTCTTTGTTTCTTTTTCTTTTTATTATTTTTAATTGCGATAGGATACAGGGAATAGATCATCTACTCTCTTAGCTAATTTGGTATGTGGAGGTCAGTGGTGTGAAGGCCACTCATGTGATTGTGCAACAGTCTTTCCTACCCAGCTCCAGAACTCTATTCAGCTTTGCTAACTGAGAGTGTCCCATTCAGCACCAGCTCCCCATTGCTGCCCCGCCCAAATATTGAAACCACCCGTCAGCTTTCTTTGCATTTCTATCTGTACATCTGCCTACTCTGGTAACTCGTGTGGGTGGACTCAGACCCGAATTTGTCAACTTGCATGGCCTCACAGGAGCTTGAATGGGCTTTTAAATAGCTAGGAATGGCTGTAGTTCTAGAAAGGTTCCTTTTAGATTTAATGGAATCTCTTTAGAGGGCATCCATTTCCCCTTCCTTATTGTCATTCAGATAGATACTAACATGGTTTCTTAACTTTCTCAAGCTGTAGGAATCAATCCAGGGAGTATTCCCTGTGTTAACTGTATTATTCCCACGTGTTACTGGAATGAAGTTGCTATGTTTCTTGGCTTTTTTGTCGTCATTGATGAATTGGACAATTTCATGGTGGTTAACCTGCTCTTTACACCTTGAAACTGAAATATTCTATGTGGCTCAATTAATATTCAGTTTGGGGTGGTTCAACTTCATCTGGAAACTGGCAATGTGTGAAGATGTTTTGGGTTGTCACAGCTGGGCTGGGAATACGGGTGGCATCTTATGGTCGGAAGCTGAGATTCTGCTAAACATTCCTTAGGTGCAACAGGACAGCCGGCCAACACGAGATTTATCCAGGTGCAAATCATTAGTGACAAGGTTGAGACACCCTGTCCAAGGGGGAGACCCTGAGGCTCATAAGCAACAGCCAGGCTATACTTTCTTCATAAGTGTGCCCAGGAAGAATGCTACACACACACACACACACACACACACACACACACACACACACACACACACTATAAGAAGACTACAAAAACGGTGACTGGAGAGCGTATGTTGAAATGCTTCCCCCTTCCCCTTGTTCAGTGTGCAGAGTTAATGGGAACTACCATATCCCAACAGATTTTATGTATAATGCTGAGATGAGCTATAAAAGAATGTGCCATCTGGGAGGGCCGAAGGGCATAGAGAATAGAGTGCCCCATTCCCATCATACCCCAACCAGCTAAGTATGAGAGTCAAATGCTTATTTTCTTTTTTTTTTAATTTTTTTATGATTTTATTGAGCCATACATTTTCCTCTGCTCCCCTCCCTATCTAACTCTTCCCTTCCCTTCAACCCTCTTCCATGGTTCCTATGCTCCCAATTTACTCAGGGGATCTTCTCTTTTTCTACTTCCCATGTAGATTAGATCTATGTAAGTCTCTCTTAGGGTCCTAATTGTTGTCTAGGTTCTCTGGGATTGTGATTTGTAGGCTGGTTTTCTTTCCTTTATGTTTAAAAACACTGATGAGTGAGTACATATGATAATTGTCTTTCTGGGTCTGGGTTACCTCAATATGATGTTTTGTAGCTCCATACATTTGTCTGCAAATTTCAATGTCATTATTTTTCTATGCTGTGTAGTACTCCATTGTGTATATGTACCACATTTTCCTGATCTATTCTTCGGTCAAGGGGCATTTAGGTTGTCTCCAGGTTCTGGCAATGACAAACAATGCTGCTATGAACATAGTTGAGCACATGTCCTTGTGGTATGATTGAAAATCCTTTGAGTATATACCCAAAAGTGGTATTGCTGGATCTTGAGGAAGATTGTTCCCTAATTTTCTGAGAAATTGCCACACTGACATCCAAAGGGGCTGTACCAACTTGCACTCCCACCAGCAATGCAGGAGTGTTCTCTATACCCCACAACCTCTACAGCATAGGTTGTCATCAGTGTTTTTGATCTTGGCCATTCTTACAGGTGCAAGATGGAATCTCAGAGTTGTTATGATTTGCATTTGTCTGATGACTAAGGATGTTGAGCATTTCCTTAATTGTTTTTCAGCCATTTCAGATTCCTCTGTTGGGAGTTCTCTGTTTAGGTCTATACTCATTTTTTTATTGGGTTATTTGTTCTTTTGAAAATGACCAATTTCTTGAGTTCTTTGTATAATTTGGAGATCAGACCTCTGTCTGATGTGGGATTGGTGAAGACTTTTGATGACTGTTTCTATTACTTTAGCAGTTATAGGTCTACTTTATTTGCTTATCTGGTCTTGATTTAATTTTGGCAAGTGATATTTATCCAGAAAGTTGTCCATTTCCTTTTAGTTTTCCAATTTTGTGGAATACAGGTTTGTGAAATATGACCTGATGATCCTCTGTGTCTGTTGTTATGTCCCTCCTTTCATTTATGATTTTGTTAATTTGGATATTCTCTCTCTGCCTTTTGGTTAGTTTGGATAAAGCTTTGTCTATTTTGTTGATTTTCTCAAAGAACCAACTCTTTGTCTCATTGATTCTTTGTATTTTTTCTATTTGTTGATTTCAGCTCTCAATTTGATTATTTCCTGCTGTCTAGTTCTCTTGGGTGAGTTTGCTTCTTTTTGTCCTAAAGTTTTTTGTTTTTTTGGGTTTTTTATTTTCTTTTATTTATTTATTTATTTATTAAAGATTTCTGTCTCTTCCCCTCCACCGCCTCCCATTTCCCTCCCCCTCCCCCAATTAAGTCCCCCCCCCTCAGCCCGAAAAGCAATCAGGGTTCCCTGTCCTGTGGGAAGTCCAAGGAACCCCCACCTCCATCCAGGTCTAGCAAGTTGAGCATCCAAACTGCTTAGGCTCCCACAAAGCCAGTGCTTGCACTAGGATCAGAAACCCATTGCCATTGTTCTTGAGTTCTCAGTAGTCCTATGTACTCACTCATATTTGGTTTCTAGCCATAAACAAAGGACATTGAGCCTATAATTAGTGGTCCTAGAGAAGCTAAATAAGGAGAACCCAAAGAAAAACATATCGGCATCCTCCTGAATATTAACCTTCATCAGGCGATGAAAGGAGACAGAGACAGAGACTCACATTGGAGCACCGGACAGAAATTTTTTTTATTTTCGAGACAGGGTTTCTCCGCAACTTTTTGGTTCCTGTCCTGGAACTAGCTCTTGTAGACCAGACTGGCCTCAAACTCACAGAGATCCACCTGCCTCTGCCCACCGAGTGCTGGGATTAAAGGCGTGCGTCACCACCGCCTGGCTTGTCCTAAAGTTTTTAAATGTTCTGTTAATTCACTAGTGTAGGATTTTCCAGCTTCTTTATGTAGGCGTTTAGAGCTATGAACTTTCCTCTTAACACTGCTTTCATTGTGTCCCATAAATTTGGGTATGTTTTGTAGTCATTTTCATTAAATTTTAGGAAGTCTTTAATTTCTCTGTTTATTTATTCCTTGACCCATTGATGCTTCAGGTGAGCATTGTTTAATTTCCATGTGTCTGTGGGCTTTCTGGAACTAGTGTTGCTGTTGAATTCTACTTTTAAGCCATGGTGATCCGATAAGACACATGGGGTTATTCCAATTATTTTGTTTCTGTGCAGGTTTGTTTTGTTACCAAGTATGGGGTCAGTTTTTGAGAAGGTTCCATGAGGTGCTGAGAGGAAGGTATATTCTTTTATGTTTGGACGGAATATTCTATAGATGTCTGTTAAGTCCATTTGAGTCAAAATGCCTGTCTTCTAAGTGGTGGTCTAGGCATGCATTTTGAAAGATAAGGAAGACTGGAGAAATATTGGCCTCAGTGTTATACATTCCATTTGAAGGGAAGCTAACCCTACATGGCACTTTGGAAGCCTCATGTCAAGGATGGCGGTAGATGTGTTGCTGGGATTCTGCTTCCCTGAGTCTTGGCTGTAGGTTTCATCCATTGGCTCTCTTGGCTCATGGCCACCGCAGGCACACTGTATACATAAGCTCTGCTTCTCCAGGACAGGCTGCTGGAACTCCACATGTGAAGCCTGAGATGATTCCTAGGAAATACCCATGTTCTAGAAAACGGTTCAGATGATACGGAGTGGCAGCAGTGGGCAGATTTTGGAAGTAAATGTCACCTTCGTGCTGTTCCCTCTCCTAAGCCCATTTCCTAATGGGAAGCAGGTGGTGACTGAATGCTAAGGAGGTTTGTGCCATGCCAACCTGGATGTGTTTCCTGTTTGGAGATTGCAGGGGGGTAAGACAAGTGGCACAGCAACCGCTCTGTCCCCATGCTCCAGTGACCACGAGGACTAATTGCCGTGTTAACAAGAAGCACGATTTATTCCGACTTGCTGGATCAACGAACACATTCAATTTCCTACCTGCGCAGCTCAGTTCTGCTCTTGCCATTGCCCATGCATTCCAAAGAGGGACCAGTCAAGGGAAACCTCCAGATGGCTGCAAGCCCCCATTCCAGAGTCTGGGACACTCCTGCTGCTGAGGAGAGCCATGGCGGCAGCTAGTGTTGTCCTTGACTATGCACTGTTACAGCTTCTTGCCTGTGTCTGTACCAAAGAAGATGGACCAAATGAATCCTGGAAGGCTGCGCGAAAATCCAGGACCACTAGTGCTGGACGACCACAGGAAGTGAGCTCATGAAGGGTTGAAGGCAAGAGAGGACAAAGCAGATAGCATGCAATTTCAAAAGCAGACACTGTCTCCCCTTCGTAGACTTACATTATTTCCTCTGTTCCCAAATGGTCTCCTTACTCCTCCTCTTATCCTTCCAGTCTGTTTACCAGCACAGCCAGGTCAAAGATTCTGAAGCCTGAGTCAGACCAACTTGTTCTGTGCAGTTGCCCACAACAATCTTCCATCACTCAGCAGGCTCCTTAGAGCCATGCCCGAGGCCTGCAGGATGCACAGAGACTATGTTTTCTCTGGTTTCATCACTTGCTGACCCCATTTTCTCCTCATTCACTCTGCTATGACTACGCTCACCTCCTTGGGGTACAAGCTATCAGAAAGCCTTCCCTCGGGATCTTTATACTTGGAGGTTCCCATGCCTGGGATATTTTTCTCCCAGGTGTCCACATACCTAGCTTCTTCCTTCAGCCTCCCCCTCAGAACTCCCTTTCTCAGAGTCAGCCTTGCAGACCAACCCCTAGAGCATAGAGGACCGACTTGGTCTGACTTAAGCATCTTCACTCTAGTTGGGCTAGTGAACAGGTCAAAAGGGCTAGGGTCAAGGGGAGATCACTGGGGATTTTTGAGCAATACAAGGCAAAGCTGTTGGCAACTTGGATTGAGGCCAGAACAATGGGGTTGGAGAGCATTGTTGGAGTCAGAGATTGCTTCCTGTTTACCTCACTCTGTTCTTCTTCTTGAAATAATAATTGTTTGGTGTGTGTGTGTGCTCATGCACGCACATGATTGTGTGTTCCTGTGGAGTGTGTATGTGTGTGTCTGTGGGTATGTATGTACCTGTGTGTGTTCCTATAGTGTGTGTATGTGTGTGCGGTGTGTGTGCCTGTGGGGTGCGTTTCTTTGGTATGTATGTGCCTCTGTGTGTGTGTATTGTGTGTGTGTGCCTGTGTGTGACATATGTGTGTCTGTATACGTTCCTGTGGTGTTTATGTGCTTGTGTATGGTCTAATATGTGTGTGGTGTGCATTGTACGTGTGGAGGGCATTGTGTGTGGGTGGTGCGTGTGTGGCGAATGTAGGTGTTGTATATGTATGGTGTTTATATTGTGTATGTGTGGTGAGCATATGTGTGGTGTGTGTGTAGTGTATATATGTGGTGTATATGTTTAAAGTGTGTGGTATGTGTTATGTGGTGTGTTATGTTGTGTGTGTATATGGTGTAGTAAATGTTTGAGTGATTATGGTAAATGCATGGTATGTGTGTGTGGTATGATTGCTGTTTATGTGCTTTGAGTGTGTGAGTGTGTTGTGTTTGTGTTTGTGAAGTTGCCTCTCCCTATTTTCTCCCTCTGGAATAAAAATTTCTCCTTTTTATTAGTGCATATTGATGACCCCAACCACGGGTCCCATTGCTCTTCATTTCACACAAGTCTATAATGCACTTTTCTCAAATTTGCTCCCCTTCCCCCACCTCTCTTCCCCTATTCTTCTCTTCCTAAATAATCTCTTTAGGACTTTCTTGTCATTTTGTTAGTCTGGGTCTCGTATGTAACAGAAAGCACGAATTCTCGGTCTCTTTAAGTCAGATAAAAGCCTTAGCATTATTTGGCTATGTACCCAGTAGTGGAATGGCTGGTTCATATGTTTATCCAATTTGGGGGTTGAATTTTTTGAGACCATCCATGCTGATTTTCATAGTGGCTGCACTAGCCTCTCTTGTCACCCACAGAGTGTAAGAGGTTCTTTGCTTATACATCCTCACTGCTTTTTCCCCCCGCATTGTGTTTTCTTGAAGGTAACCATGCAAAGAGAATTTATGGAAGAAGTTTGCTTTACCATGTATATGATTTAAAAAAAAATATCTGTGGATTGTGGAAGTTACAAGATGTCACCAGCCTAATTGCTGACAACCTCTGACACAGTAGAGAAATGCCACCAGTGACTTCAGAGTCCCCATACTATGGCCAGCTGGACCTGGCACTTCGCGTTTTTTCTTTTTTTTTTTAAATTTATTTATTTATTAAAGATTTCTGTCTCTTCCCCGCCGCCGCCTCCCATTTCCCTCCCGCTCCCCCAATCAAGTCCCCCTCCCTCGTCAGCCCAAAGAGCGATCAGGGTTCTTTGCCCTGTGGGAAGTCCAAGGACCACCCACCTCCATCCAGGTCTAGTAAGGTGAGCATACTTGCTAGACGTGGACCAGCTGAGTGCACAGCATCAGAGAAGACAGATGGGTTTGGGGCTGGGTCTTCAAAACTCCAGCTTCTACCTTAGATGAATCACAATCTCTTTGATCAAGCATCAGGATAGGAACTCTTTCCAGTAACTTATTCCCTATATATTCACAATTCGTCTTCCTATACCAACAATCAGCTTTAGACAACACACAAGGAAAATTTCTGAGTCTAAAATAACATTTTTTTCAACCATCACAAGTCAGTATTTGGTCTTTGCTTATCAGAAAGAAAGAAAGAAAAAGAAAGAAAGAAAGAAAGAAAGAAAGAAAGAAAGAAAGAAAGAAAGAAAGAAAGAAAGAAGCAAACCAATTGTCTAGATTACTATAGTCCAAATTTATCATACTATACATGGTATCTACTTAACAATAAAGAGCCAAGGAAGGAAGAAATAATGGTGGAAACGGGAGTTTATTTGTGGAAGTTGTGACCTGACTTGTCCTATCTTCAGTTCCCAGATTTCCTGCAGCAATGAGTCAGCTACCAACCCAGTGAAATCAGACATGTCAATATTCCGAGAAACCGTGCAGTATACTTGAGTTCAGCTGTTGTCATTTAAACTCGGCATATGCAGGGCTGGAAAGATGGCTGGTTGTGTAGAAGTACTTGCCAGATGGGCCTAAGAATCTGACTTCCAACCTTAGAGCCACTATGGAAGAACCGACTGACTCTGGACATTTTTCCTCTTTCTCATCATGAATGTTGTCATCATCATTGTCATGGTCGTTGTGGTCATTGTCATCGTCATCTTCAACAGCAACAATAACACAGCTGAAATAAGAATTTTTGCGAAAAATAAACCTTGATTGTGCTATTCCGTATCAATGGAATGCCATGAGTTGAAAATGAGGGCCACAGTCGGTGTCCTAATAGCATCCTGTACCACAGACCTTTAATTTTGTGAGCAGAGGTTACCAAAATGACCACATCCCATGATGAAGAGCCAGCCCGCAGACTAGACTGTACGCACAACTGGGTTGACTCTTGCTATTTCCAGAACTTGCTGTTAAAGAAAGCACTTGTGTTGAACCAGGCACTGCACTTCTCTGATTTATTTACTGTGACTGCTTAATTTATTGCTATTTCTCATATTACTCACTGTGGCATTTTACTTGAGGAGGCGTGTCTTCTGAGGTACTCCAAATTATAGTAACCAGCATGATGGCATGGTGTCCTGTGGGCAGTCTTCCAGATCTATGGACTTTTTCTTTCTTTCTTTCTTTCTTTCTTTCTTTCTTTCTTTCTTTCTTTCTTTCTTTCTTTCTTTCTTCCTTCCTCCCTA
>NC_022018.1:41341156-41403921 GCF_000317375.1 Microtus ochrogaster | reverse complement strand
TTTCTTTCTTCCTTCCTCCCTATCTATCTATCTATCTATCTATCTATCTATCTATCTATCTATCTATCTATCTATCTATCTATCTATCTATCCTCCCTCCCTTCCTCCCTCCCTTGTCTTAGGGGTGGCAGGAGTGATTATTTTACAAATCAAATTAGGAGGAACATCAGAAAGATATGAGGTGAATTTAAACTACTAACAGCTGTTAAATGGCAGTGTGTTTTCGACAAGCCTCACAGATGCAGACGAGAGGCTCTCGCCTTCATTGCTGCTAGCTTCATTTTCTCCTGGGAGCATGGGAACCCCAAGTGCACTCTGCTCCTTCTCCCCCTCTCTCCCCTGCAACGGTATGGATGGCTATTTCTTCTGTCAGTTACTGCTTCTGGTTGTAATATACTTATGTCGGGGGCTCTGCACAGTTAGTTACTACACTTGGTTCCTCACTGTCATCGGCATAACCTATATGAGACATTTCTAGAGGATCAGATTACTGGAGCCTGACAGTGATAAGTCTTCTCTGAAATGGACCTTGATGCAGTTGGGAGGAAGTCTCAGCAAACACTCGATACTAGTTTTTCCTTTCAGATCGGCAAGAGATGAAAAGCTGTTGCTTGAATTTAATAATAGAAGACCACCGTGTGTAGACATGCGATCTTGATCATTTGGGCTTTCTTATCTTATAGAATGCAGCACGTGACAAAGAGATGAGAAAAGATTGAGCAAATATGGATCCATTATCTCAATATATTCCTGAATATCCATTACCTCACGTTTGATCTTTTGGAGTTTCCTAGAGCATGTTGGGGAGAAGTTATTGTGCAATGCGAACTAAATGTCTGTTGATAGCATGCAATGGCCTCAATCTACCAATCTTCCTGCTTATAATACCCCGAGTCTGCTTACAAATATTTCCCTCAGTGACAGTCTGTCTACAGATTCTAATACAAGGACATACAAAGAATTAAGAGTGTGCCAGTCTGAAGATTCTCTTTCTTGTATAACACTGGCCCTATAGCTTCCAAGACAGATGTGCTGCCTTGTGAATAAAATTCTACACATTGATATTCACTGGGCTAAAAGCACAAGCTCTCAAGAAACCTGATTTTCTCATTCAAAAGCTTAATGTAGCCTCTCTTCATATGCTTCTACGTGACTTGAATTATCTTGTACTTTGTGTATGTTCTATGATTTATTTTAATATGCCCCTTCTTACAAACAATAATATAGTTAGCATCTAGGGAAACATATATTTGCAAGCTTGAGCAACTATTTCTATAGAATATATTCCTGGGAGATGAATTTGGGTTCAAAGGAAATGAATATTTAAGTAATAATAGGCATTACTAAAAATTTTGTTTGTTTTCACATTCTTGCCAGCTCTTTTATCAGTATCAGCATTTTTAATATCTATCAACCAGTGTTTCACAGACACACAGCTTTTGCTTTGGTTAGCAAGCAGTTGATCAATAAAGAGACTGAATATATTTTCATAGATCTGCTAGCCATTTTTCATTTCTTCAGTTGAAAATGGCCTATTCATTGGTTTGGTTCAAAAATCCTGTAGGTTTTTCTTTATTTTTCATTAAGTCATGTGAGCTTCTTACATGTTATAGGAAAAAACATTTTGTTGCATGTGTTGTAACTATTTTCATATGTTCAAATAATGATTGTAATGAAGTATTTTTTTCTAATAACATCACCCTTATTTGGTGCTCTGAACAACTCCTACATTTTTGTGAAGATTTTAATAAGGACACCTTAATATCATTATCCAAAAAAGAAAGAGCTCTTGCCTCAGTGTGGATTTAATGAAGAGGTGTAAATAACTTGTGTTAAGCATGAAAAGTTATGGAACTATCCAGAAGGTTACAACCTTACATTTTCTTTAAAATCATTTAAGCACAGATATTTTTGAAGACTAAGTCTTATGCTATTAATGAAGACAGTTCATCTAAGACAGAAAAATTGATGTATAACTGCTCAAAGTATGTTATTAGCCACCACAGGAATGGGATGTATTATAGAAGGAACATGGGCCATTCAGGTACTGGGTTCATCATCCACCAGTCATACCGCCAGGATCTCCATATACACTTCCTTATCTTCAAAGTAC
This sequence comes from Microtus ochrogaster, assembly GCF_000317375.1. Taxonomy (NCBI): domain Eukaryota; kingdom Metazoa; phylum Chordata; class Mammalia; order Rodentia; family Cricetidae; genus Microtus; species Microtus ochrogaster. Next base: position 41,401,808 of record NC_022018.1, on the reverse strand, counting down.
ACACAACAATACTTGAGTGGTAGGGTTATTGTGATTGTTAAACGAGGAGTCATACCTAGGATATGAATGCATGCATGGTAGATGTTCAATAACTCCTCCTGTCCCCTAACCTTCCTGCCATGAAAAAATAAAAGAAGTGCACCCACAGTCACTCAACTGTGACACAAACATTTAAAATGTAATATAACCAGATCAATAAATAGAATCAGCTTTTCCTTGAAACACTCAATTGCTGCACTCCCTCTCTCGTGGGTGCATCAAGCCTGATCTGATTTTCTAGACTGAGGTTGAAATTTTAGTCTTTGCAAGATAATTCACAGTCGCCGTACATATTAAATATTTAATGTGAATGCTGAAAATGATACATATTATGGTCCATAAACTATTCAAGGAAAGCAAGAGGCTGACCACAGTCTAGGAAGTGAATCAAGGAGTTTTAGGTATGGCTGGTGCCTCACTGGCTGTCCTGGGCTGAGAGAGTTAACAGTTCGGGGCATTCACCCTCCCAGGGGTGAAGAGCAGACGTCCCTGGTTAGTCATGTTAGCTTGTACCCCTGATGGAAATGGTACTTCACCCTGTGGTCTCTCTCCTCAAAACCACAAGCCCTGTCGAGCCATGAGGATACCAGTCAGCAAATTGTGACTGAGACATTCTCCACAATACCAGGGTTTCTTCAGACTGGAAGGGTCACGTAAACTAAAGGAAGTTTGAGAGACTGTTACAGTCCGGGGTGGGGGGGGGGGGTCTAAGAAGATGTACCAACTAAATATAGATTGTGATGGTTAATCTTCACCGTTCACTTCATCGAATTGAGAAATGACAAGGAGATTTCAAGAGCTCCCTTAAGTGTGCCTGTGAAAGTGTCTCCAGGACTGTTAACTAAGGGAAGGGGCACATGCCGAATATACAGGGACACCGTCACATGGCCTGGGGACCTCAGTGTACTAGAATGAGGAGAACACCCAGAGTGTGGGCACCCTTCCTCTTTCCCTCTGGTCATTGTGACGGAAGGCTCTCTGCTCTGCCTTGCCCTCCCTACCATGATCGATGGGCACCTCTGACATCCATCCAGGAGCCCCACAAAAGAAGCCTCTCTTAAATTATTTACATCAAGGATTTTGTCACAAGGCAAAGTAACTTACTCCTACTCAAATGACTCGTCTGGGATCCTGCATCAGAGAAAAGGCAGTAGGTTTAAACTACAAAATTCTGAGTGAAGTTAGATCTCTAGTTAATACGAAGATAAGCATTCTGACTGATTCATAAAAGATGAGCACTGTAATAGATTAATAAAAATAACTTAATTATGGAGGACACTAAGTGCGTGGAGCGCATGCAAGTTCTTTTAATATTTTGAAATCTTATCATCAAATTTAAAACTATTTTAAATTTTAAAGTTAATTTTGAAAAGGCAAGGGGCTCCTTCCATTCTGCTCCATTCCGCTGCAATGCACTACCTCAAAACAAAGGGAATCTTTGCTTCTGTGCCTGGGAACGTAGTGTGCTTTCAAGAAGGCGAAACCCCCTGCTTCACATGTCAGTGTTTAATTTGCTGTCGCCTTCTCTCTGTGTGGGTTATCCACTGGTGAGAGGCCCGTGTCAATGGGCGGCATCAGGGGGTGCTCCAAAGGGACCAGAATGAGATGATCACTTAATATCAGCATTCGTAAGCCATTCCTGAGTTCTCTAACAACTACAGACCTTATGATCCAAGTTCTGTGATCCAATTTTGCAAGAAGCCAGTCTGGAGAGCAAGTGGCGGGGGCAGTGCTGCAGTCTGCCTACAGAAGTGCAGATCTGGCACAACTAATGCAGTTTTACACACATAGCAAGTCAGTTCTAGACAGGGGCCCTACAGTCAGGCTTGTAATAATGGCATGGCAACCCCTTCTCGTGCCCTGCAAGTTATGGTTGGCTATTGCATGATCTCAAATCCAGGCAGAAACCAATGACGCAAATTTTTAAAACAAACAAACAAACAAATCCCTTAGCCAGATAGCCTGTGTGCAAACTGTCAGCATTCCGTTTAAGCTAATGAACCAAAGCATTTATCCGAGTAATTGACTAATGTAAATTTTCACATTCAAATGAGTACACATTCAAGCCAATTTGGCATGCTCTTCATCTGTATACCCCAGAGTACTGTAATGTTTGCAGAATTATGAAGATGTATCAGCCTCCCCCCCTCTCGCTCTCTCATGCGCTTGTGCATGCCTGCAGCGTGCTATAGATGTTTGTGTATGTTGTATTGGTTACTAATAAGCTTGAGTCAGAGGAAAAAGAAAGAGTGCAATATCTTATATTTACTGCTCTTTCCAAATCAATTTGAAAAGAAGTTGTTGCTTAAGGTTTTCTTTTATGTTGATAATGAAATAGGGTGGGGGCGGTGACTGCATCCCGACTTCTCAGGTCCTGAGGATGGTGACAGAAGGAGCCCAGCAGGTCTGCCCACTCCTGTTGTTAATTAAAGTATTTTCACATTCTCTGGGGTATAATGCACTCTGGGCATTGAGCCCCAGAGAGGCTTATGCGGCCTAATGATCATATATTCAAATAAACACACTTGGGGGCCGCTGGGGAGTGGCGTGGCTCACTTCCCCCACCTCATTAGGGGCTGCAGTGTTCTGAAAATGTCTGAAATGCAGAGGCTCCATTTCTTATGAATAATAAATATGAGGCTCTCAGTTCTTCAGCGCTTCAAGGTAGTGTGAATACCTCTTCGCCCAGCCGAGACCTCCATGGGGTAGGGAGTGACATTTGCATCTTGGTTTTCACTGCTGCATTCACCATGAGGTCCTTGCCCAAGCAGACTTACTCATGTTTGCCATTCTCCTGTCTGGATTTCTCTGAGTCTCCTTTGTTGACAGTTAACAAGGCTGTCTGTGTATGGAAGGTGAGGGTCGTCCAGGTCTACTGAGCTGTTGGGCAGTGGATCTGCATGTGCCCAGAAGCTTGGGGGGAAAGGATAGTTTTTCAGAGTGCAGTGTACTTCCAGGCTGCTAGGAATGCCTGGAATTTCATTTGGGAACAAGCAGAACAAACTTATTATGGAGAGAAAAAAATCACATAATAAAGTAATCATAACAGTAATTAAAATGGGAACTGGAAGACAAACATGATAGCAGTATTTTGTATATAAATGTATTATATAAATATATAGATATAGATAGATAGATACATATGCAAATCTTTCAATCCTCACAATTTTTCTCACTAAATTTGTTATATAATGTGGAGCATGTTTCTTAAGCTGTCTGGGCCTTTATTATTTTCATCTTTAAAGTGGGGATAAGGTAGACAGCTATTCAGGTTGTTTGAAATATTCAATGAGCTATCACTTATGAAGGCCTAAGGTAAGTGTACTTAGCAAAGTATTTGATTAAATCAAAGTCTTCTACATATACCAAATCTCCTTTGTTTCACTGGGTTCTGAGTTTTATTAAAACATATACATACATAAGTGAAATATATGTATATATACATATATGTATATATATATACAAAGATAAAGTATGCAGAACATGTAATTTTTGCATCAGATATGCAATTTAAAATAAATATATGCTCTCTGAGTGCCTCTGTCTTCCCTCCTGTACCTTGTTTACAAGAGAGAAGCTCTTGTAAGTCCTGGAGATCTAATGACTGATGGCTTCAGTTGGGTTATGGGGACAAAAGGGCTCAGATTCACTATCATGTGCTGGTAAGTGCCTAGGAGGTCTGGGTGGGAGGAAGGCCTGGAATTGTGTCTTGCTGCCTTGCTCGGCCCAGGCCCCGCCCAGCATTTTCAGGGTGCACACTGATGTTCATAGGCCTTAATGCCCAAGTGTTTATCCCAAGGGCAGTGAGCTCTGCTTGTCTAATGTGCTCTGAGGAGATAGAGCTTCATATTCTCTTGAAGGTCCAGGCTCCAGGCAGCTCTACTCATCAGACAATCTGACCTCAGCAACCCCACCCCAACCCCTGCATCATGCTCACATCATCTCCTGAGGCCATGTCCAAACCAGCTTCATAGCCCCATTAATAAGAATGGAGACTCTAAGGACAGCAGCTAAGATTTGGCCTGGGGACAAAATATTTGTTGTCCTATTCTGTGAGCGCTGTCTTCAGCTCTCTAAAACCTGATACAGGAGTGTGCTTCCTTCCTGATATGTGGCTAATCTGGGGTGAAGGGAAGGAAAGAACAGGTCCAGGAGGGCTGTGCTCACAATCACACATTTCTTTCTCCTTTTCCTGCCACACACTTGTCTTCTTGGATGCCTCTGCCTTCCTTCCCCACAGAAAGATTGGCATATGGCTGCCAGTGTAGGTGTCCTAGTATCTGAGATGCCCTCATTTCTGACTTCATCCTGCCAAAGTCGCTGATAGCAGAAAAGACACCAGTAAGAAGTCAGAAGAGGCAGGAACAGACTCCCCTGGGATGCGCAGACCTGTGCCCTTGAGATGCATCAGGACAGCTGCTGACTTTCCACGTGGGAAAAAAATCAAGGCACAGCAAGGTTCTTTCACACGAACCAGCTTTTCAGGTAGCAGAAAAAAGACCAGGGCAGCTGGATCCAAGTGCCACCAGCCTTGTTCTTTGTGTAGTGGACTGTGGAAAGATAAGGCCTATGTGGCCAAGAGATTAGTCAACCTGGAGTCTGCCTGAGGACCTGGTTCTGATCATGCCTAGCCAATTAGGGGCAACCATGCAATGTCACCTGATCAGGACAAGGCGTAGGAAGAGGGTAGATAAATGAGCCTGCTGTTTGCCTTTTACAGCACTCCCAGGGTCTGTGCCGCTGAGGTCATGCCTTCTCACTCCCTCTCTCGAGGGAGGTGTTAGGACCTAGCAACCTTGGACACTGCCTTTGGATTCTAAGAACCGTTGTAGGTTTTCCCCAGAGCCTGAGATCCTAGTGGCAGGGGCTGTTGTTGTGTGCTTTGTCCACCTCCATTGGTTACCAGTCAAACTTCACGGACACCATCGTCCCCACTGTCTCTTCTCATCCCTTCCTAGCCTCCCCTCCCTAAGGGAAGACAGTAGAGGGCGTTGGGCTGACAAAGCAGTAAAGGGATATTCTAATTCTACTTTCCCCTCCAAGCAAGACGCTTTTTTCTTTTGATTTAATAAAGTTTTATTTTTCCAAAAGTACAGCTGATTGAACCTGTTCATGCATCTTCACCAGCAGCTGGGGCATCTCCACCCTTTGTGTTTCTGGTGTAAATTACTTGGGCTCTGTGCTTTGAAACCAGCTTGATAAGCCCTTTACTAAGGAGCTCCTGAAGAGCTGCCCTGGCCAAGGAACCGCGAATCTTCAGTCTCTCAGAGACCACGGCTGGAGTAATAAGTTTATAGTTGGGCACTTCCTTACAGAGTTTGTCGTATGTAGCCTTGTCAAACAGGACTAGATTGTTGAGCTTGTCCCGAACTTTGCCTTTGGACCACTTCTTTTTGGCCTTGTCACCGGACTTATTTACTGGGTCTTTGTCTTTTTTGGCCGACTTTCGGGCATCTTTCTTCTTCTTGTCATCCTTGGGCGGCATGATGAAGTTCGGAGAGTCGCTTTTTTTTTTTTTTTAGAAGGGAATTGGGCACTGCAGTCCAGCTAAGTCTACTCTCCCACCATCGGTGGCTACAGATATTGCAGAGTCCTCCTCCTTTGGCCAGGATCAGGAGGAACACTGTGGCCTTGAATGATGTACGTGGAGACAGTTCAATAGAATGATGTCAAGAGCATGCCTTGGAGCCCAATGTTTGGGTCTAGGTTTTCCTTCTGGTACTACAGTGAACTGGATAATTTTTGGCCAGTTGTTTAAGCTGTTTATGTCCTGTGTCCCCTCTTTCTATGACGTTATAAGCTGGATTCATGTCCATGCCCACAGCAGGGATCTCATGGGAGACTCCACACGCAGATCTGATATGAATGGTGGTGACATCTTTCGGTCTGTTGCAGCCTGTATATGCCAGAATGGTGACAGGGAAGTGATTCGCCTTAGCTGTGCATCCAGAGCTAGACTGTTCTTTGCTGTGAGCCCCAGTCTCCCCAACTTGGGAAATGGGGAGTCATAGTGCTAACATGGTGCTTATTTGAGAGTGACTAGGAGAAGACAGAATTACCAACAGCTGGGCTGAGGGCTGTGATGTGGTGGTAGCACACTTGCTGAGCACACTCAAGGCTCCGACTTAAACTAAGCACTAGGGAAAAAAAGAAAAGGAAATTACCAGCAATGAAAAGAAAAGGGGGACTAATTAAAAGGGCCCCAGATGTGCTGTGTCCTTTTCCAGAATAACATCCCTATAAATGCTTCCTGCTACTGTCAACAGAGTCTCTTTTCTGACTGAATGCACCCTCACAGTGGTTGAACCAATGCTGTGTGAGAACACAAGCTACTTCGCCCCCGACTTCTGGTTAAGGCTATGCCTGGATGGGCTGCCACGAACTTCCCCACAGAGCTCAGGAGCCTCCTGTACACAGCAGGAACCAGGAGCTGCCATTGTGTCTATATAGTGACCAGTGATGTGCTAGCTAATAGCCACAGCCAAGTCTGTCAGTTCCAATTCCATGTTCACAGCAGGAAGGCAGAGTAGGAGAGGTGAAGCAAAAGTAAGACACTTTAAACCCACCCTGGACAACACAGATCAGTGCCCTGGCCTGTAAATTGCAAGATGAGGCCAACCTTCATGGTTGAAGGCCTAGAAGCTGACAACTTCTATCTGGTCCACTCTACAGGAGCCTCTTCCTTACTTCCTGGTTGGAGAGCATGGATTTGCTATTAACTCTGGACAACTAACCCTCTCAAAGCCTTCAGTGAATGAGCTAGGACGTGGTGCACTGTAGTGATGTTTTGTTTGTGCTCTAACAAATAAAGCTTGCCTGAAGATCAGAGGGTGGAGCTAGCTGTAGTGAACCATAGAGGCCAGGCAGTGGTGGCACACGTTTTTGATCCCAGCACTTGGAATCTCATGCCTTTGATCCTAGTACAGAGGAGGCACACACCTTTAATCCCAGTACTAGGGAGGTGGAGACAGGAATATAAGGGAGGCAGAAACAGGAACTTAAGGAGGGTAGAGACAGAATCTCGATTTGGTCTGAGGATTTGGTAGAGGTAAGAAGTCTCTCTAGTGACTGACTTCACTTCTCTGATCTTTCAGCATTTACCCTGATGTCCGACTCCAGGTTTTTATTATTAAGATCATCTAGAATTCATGCTGCAGTGCACATCTGTGGGGCCAACAACCTGCTAAGCCTAGGAAGTTCATGCCTGCCTGGACTATAGAAGGAGAGTCAGTCTGAGAACCAGAGTAAGCAAACAAAGACCTTCACTAGCTCATTATCCCAAGAGAAGAGGAGATAAATGCAATATAAAGGTGCCCAGCATCTCCTATCAGTACCCACAGCAGACATCACCCATCAGTCAGCAAAGAACCTGCATTCCAAACCACTGGATGGAACATGTTAAGCTGTCTCCCTGCACCTCTGGGGAGAGGTAAGAGACTAATAATGCAAGGATTTCTCCCTACCCATGGCCTAGCTAGAGTGAGAGCAGGAAACATTAAAAAAAAAAAAAAAAACTTTTAAAATTTGCAATTCAGCAGCATTTGGAAAGCATTTGCAGGACAATGGCAGGTTCTGGCCTAGCTTGGACTACATAGCCCTGACCTCAAAAATAGAAAATAAAAAATAAACGTGGGCTAGGGAAATATTCCTAGATGCTTGGAAGAAGAAATAGGTCCTGGCTGAAGAAAGGGAAAGGATGTTCCAAGGTGGGAAGCAACAGAACCAAGCATCCTGAGACCTGCTGAAGGATTCTGGAACCCGTTTATGTCTGCAACAGGCGACAGTGACAGAAAACAAGTCTACAAGTCTACAGAGCCAGATTAAGAGTGACAGCCACCAGGTGAATTTTACCCAAAAGCCAAGGAAAAAACCACTGGCCAAGTGGAGGCAAGGCTCTGAAATGGATAACAGTAGAATACTCCTGTGTATGTTTGATCCTGGAGATGGAGCATGGAGCTTTGACTAAGCACAATAGGCAAGCTGCCCACCATTCAGCCACCTCCAAAGCAGCTCTGCAGTTTTGCATGGCCCTACCACTCCTTTGCAGCGCAATGGGTAAGTGGGGGTGAGAGCATCCTACACACAAGGTCCTTACAGTTTTCTGAAGGAAACTGAAACCCATGGCACAAAAGGGAGGGGACAGATAGGCAGAAAGCAATAAGAAGGACCTTTAGCACTTGGGGACAGAATCCTGGAAGGGATCCCTTAGGCAGAAGTCTCAATGATCTAGGTTCTCCATGTGAACCTAGAGTCTGATGGTCAGAGGCATGCTGGGTAGAAGCAGAGAAATTGGCACTGGAGAGGAGGAGGCCACAAGCAGACAAGTGTGGGCAGCTGTGAGAGATCCGCTGGCTTGTTCTTAATAAACCCATGAACCCTCATCTATCTGCAAACAGTAACTGCTCCAGCTACACAACAGGCTATAAACAGAGAGGTACAAAACAACAACACCTCCACCCCCGGGACGATGAAGGGAACCTATGCTAGATGCAGGTGTGCACAGAGGACCTCAGGTCACAGTTCTGTAAGGAACCGGACTGCAGAAGCAGAGGCTCAGTCACATCCCAGAGGCAGGCTGACAATCTGTCAAGGAGGGCCCCAGGGAGTTTAGAGGAAGCTGGGCTTCCCGAGAATGCTTCTGGCCCCTTGCAGAGTTCAGACCCAATCTTGAAGGCATCAGGGGGCAAGAAGACATTTCAAAGCAGAAAACATCAACATAGACAGAAAATAGAAATTGGAGGAGGGGAAGAAGGAAGAGGGGAGAGAGAGGGAGAAAGGGGAAAGGAAGAGAAGGAGAAAGAGAACTTGTGTATCTGGACTTAACTCAGTGATGCTCCAGCAGAGATGAGAGAAGGTATCCTTCTGATACTCAGGGGTGTCAGGGCTTAGCTCACAGACAGAAAAGTACAAGAGACCAGGGCTATAATATCACAGATAGTCATTCCCCAACCCAGGGGAAAGTGCCTGCACAGTAGAAAGGTGCTAGGGAACCCTCCTGAGAGAGGAAGGAAAGAGCCAGTCTTCTGCGTGTAAGGACATGTGGAGGAGACAAAGAAGGAGCACACAAAGCACATCTCTGTTGATGAGATAAAGACAATGATAAAGGCAGGGGATGGGGAAACTGTTGCTATGCACCACAGTTCTAAACCTCCAGCCACCAGCCACCAGGCTGTGTAGCCATCATCTGGTCCAGATATGCTTGAAGATTTTCTTCATAGAAGAAATATTGCATAAGGAGATGCAATAAGAGAGATGCTTCTCTTCTCTGATAAGAGTGTCTTACATCACAGGAAGCCATGGACCAAGAAGGAGGGGACCTTATGCCCTCTAAGACCGTTGCTGCAGCACCCTAGGACTTTCTGTATCCTCCACATGAATACTGGAGCTGATCACCATAAAGATTTAATAATTGTTGGGCCCAGTGACTTTTCTGCCTATCCTACCCCTCCTTCTGTGGTGTGCTAGATTATTGCCTCCTGTGTGCCTTAGGGAACCATTGCTTGCCATTTCTATATTTTAGCCCTACTCCATCGTAGAGTAGGTCTTGCAGCTTTGCTGAGTCTCTCTTTGCTGTAGGGGGAATAAGACTGTGGACTGGAGGTTCCCATTCCCCGCTCTTCTAGGTCCCATGAAATGGCTTTGATGAAGTCAGCTTTGAGGTCATCAGAGCCAGGTTCCTCTACGTGGGGTCAGTGGGAAGCACTGGTGAAGAAATCAAAAACACAAGCAGAAAGAAGGAATGCCACGCTCTGATCCTGGATAAAGCCCTGCAAAGATGGCTTGGTGTCAGGGAGTGCCTTTCTGCGAGCATCCTGAGTGTCCCGTTGGTGATGTGCTCCTGGAAGACTGATGGTTGAAGTCCAGGTAGAATTCAAAGGCCTGCAGGAACAGGAGTGGCACGCTTTTCTAACTAATGATCTGTGTTTTGAGGCCAAAGCTAAACGTAGCAGTGACTTTAAGGTGGAAAAAAAGAAGTGATCTGTGAATAGCATGTTTTGTGGGTCAAGTAGGAGAAAGTAGCACCAATACTGTACAATATTTTGTGTTGTGCCAGCTTTGGACACTTTCAGCTTTCTAGAACAAAATGGTTCTCTGTCCTTCAGAGATCTTATAAGAAGAGAGGGGGCAACCCAAAGAGCATTTCTCTTGAAATCTTCTCTGATGACTTTGGCAATCATGCCTACTATGAAAAATTAAGCACTCTGAACCCAGACACAATGAGTGAAGTTATCAACACACCACTACAAATACTCGTGATAAATGTGTCTGAGGAAGATCACCATGCACAGATGGGAAGGCAGCTGCAGTATACCCATTCATTGAGCATGAATATTCCCACAATAAAAACAAACTGTTTCCAGACACTGCCCTCTTGCCTCAGGCATCGAATGATCTTGCCACCCTCTCCAGTCTCCTAGAGGCCTTCCCCAAGGACCAGCTACCCCAAGAGATGCTATGCCAGCTAGCTCACACTGAAGTCTATCCACTTGGAAACAGTGTGGCAACCAAAAGGGTTCAAAAAGAAATCTTTCTTCAATTGTATATGCTGGTGGAATTTTAGCCTGTGTTGCTAGCATCTCTCATGCCAGGGAATGTTGATAATAGTTTCTGTCCCGCCTGGTCCTGCAGCTGTTCATCCCAAAGAAATACACAGAGGTCTACATTAATTATAAACTGGTTGGCCCATTAGCTCAGGCATCTTATTAACTAATTCTAACATCTTAAATTGGCCCATTATTCTTTTCTGTGTTAGCCACATGGCTTGGTACCTTTATCAGTGAGGCATTCTCATCTTGCCTGCTCTGTGTCTGGCTTCCTCGGTGTGGACTGCAAACTGTATCTTTCCTCTTCCCAGAATTCTCCTGTTCTCATCTTCCTGCCTCTATTTCCTGCCTGGTCACTTCACCTATACTTCCTGCCTGACTACTGGCCAATCATCATTTTATTAAAATACAAGTGACAGGGTACAGACTATTGTCCCACAGCAAGGGAAGCTCTTTGGACCTTCTCTACCTGCCTTCTGCAAAAATGACAATCTACCCAAACCAATCTTGGAAATGTTGTGCTGTATTAATAGAAAAGCTACCCTCTCAAACGTCATCCTTCAGCTGTTACCAACATGAGATCCTGCAGAGAGCTTACAGAGAAACTGGATTCTGGAGCCTAAGGACACTTAAGACTGTGAACCCACTTTTGTCACAGCATCTGCCATAAAGAACATCTGGCAAAATATTCCAGGAAATCTCTCCTCATCAGGTCTTGATGATAACTGGGTCATCAAGGAAATGAGGAAAGAAAATGAGTACACCCCAAAGGCTATTAGACCATTGTCTGAGCACCAATGTTGCTTTCCTAAGGTAATTATTTGGGGGGGGGGCATTAAACAATATTTAACACAGTGTGTATAAGCTCTAAGCTTGCTTAACCCAGCCTAGAACTAGAAAATGAATTTACAGAAAAACTTCCCCTGCTTGTACAATTCCGGATTGAAACTGCCGTTGGATATTTGATCATGTCCATCTCAGGAAAGGTTTCACTGAGATGGGCCACCAGAGAGGAAATCTTGGTCTTACTTCCAAGTTAATGATTCCTTCTGTGACAGCCGGGACATTAGCCAAATGGGCATGTTGGTACGCCATGTAGGAGTGAAGTGAAGAAACTCAGCCAGGATGGCAGCTGAAGAAGCCCTGCCTTAACCCTCATGGATTTGACCTTGAGCAGCCCAAGGCAGAAGACCTTGTGACCCTGACTCAACTCACTCTAAAGATGCAGATATTTAAATGAAGCAGCACTCTGAGCTCAAGCCAGTGACTTGGAGTGTAGAGCACAGGAATGTTCCACCGGAGTGTGCCAGGGCCCCATCTGGCTTGTGTGTGTCTAGCTACCTGTTCACAGACGCATTGATGCTCCCCAAATGCTGCAGGAGCAGTGATGCTGCTCAGAGCTCCTCATCATCTAGATTCAAAGCTTTCTTATCTCCGGGACTTTACTAGGAAAACCCACACGAGTCCTTCTGGGATGCAGTGCTTGCTCACAAAGATGAAAGTGATCTGTAAAAAGTTCAACCCCTCAGGTTGAAACATGTTTTCAATAGAGGTTATTGATGGCAATGCTTCAGAAAGAAAGAAAAAGGTGCCACTAACCAAGAACACTAAGGAGAAAAACTTTTCTGGTCATGATGGAGGTCATGTGACACTTTTCCCTATGTTCAAACCAATGGTTCTTTCTATGGCATCGTTTAGTCCTACATTCAGTCAGCAACCCTTTAATGAGGATACACCTGGGTCGTTCCCACAGGTGGCGGAAGTTCTCCAGTGTTCAGGGATATATCCAAACCATTCAGAGCCCAGCACAGGTGACCAGAACTACAAATGGTCCTATCTCACAGGAATTTACTCAGGGAAATACAAACAGTGAACGTGGAGAGTTTGTCTTTCTAAATGGAGGAACGAAAGCTTCTGATCAGATTTTGGTCATTAGGATTGATCAAACTGCCACCTCTGGGCCTCCAGCCAATACTTAGACACCGATTTCCCCTCAGATTTCAGAACACTCTGTATTTAAACACACTGCAAATTTCTTCCCAGGATGTTTTATTTTTTTAGATGCGAAGGAGAAAGGAAGAACTTTCTTATGGCTTGAATGCTCCAGCCCCCTTTCTGGGATTCTTAGTCCCTGGGCTGGCCAGGCCAGCAGCCATCAGGATTACATAAGAAAGGCCTCTGTAGAATGGCACTCATGTACTTGTGCCGTGACTCTTTACTCCACACGTGGTTGAGAAACAGTTTGCCAAGTTTGAGAAAATAGTCTCTCAAAAAGGAAACGGGGCATCTGGATCAAAGAAAAACAAAAAGGGTTTCCCGAAAGGACCTTCAGACTCACCTCCACATGGTCCATGACAACTCTGAGACAGGAGGACACCACCCACAGATGGCAACCCTCGTTCCCTCCTTCCCTCCCTCCCTCCCTTCCTTCCTTCCTTTTCTCTTTTTTTCCAAGTCAGGAAGACAGGGTCTCATCACTACACCGTTTTTGCTCTCTTGGAACACAGTATGTGGATCAGGCTGGCCTCAAACTCACGGAGATCTGCCTGTCTCTGCCTCCCAGCTGCTGGGGATTGAAGGCATGTGCCCTCAGGTCTGGGTGATTCATAGTTTCTAATGCCTGCCTTGGTTGGTTTTTCCCTTGGTGTTGCATGGAGAGGCCCTAGGAATCCGCTATGTGGTCATAGAAGAAAGTGTTTTGTTTGCTCATTTTGATGCCTTTCCCAAAGGTACCTGTGTTAAGGGGTATGCTCCAGAATGCTATTTGTCCTCTTAGAATGCGTCCTCCTGGTAACATTTGCTGTCTCAGAAGAAAGACAAATGTGCCTGTGCAAACATCAGGAAAAGGATGTGGGCAGTTTCCTTCCCCGGATTATTGGTGTGGGGTAGGGTTGCCCAGGAGGCAATTCTCCACGGGATGCAGCGTGTTGACAAATTGCTGGCAGCATCTATGTAAAGAAAAGGTACCATTGCTGCAGTGATGTCAGCAAGATGGATGTCACTCATCGGGGCACTGAGAAGAAGACAGGGTTATCCGAAGAAGAAGGAAAATGTGCGACCCTTTTCACCAGGTCCAAGCCAGGGGCTATTTCTGTGGCATCAAATAGTCTGATGTCCTCCACGGATCGGGTCAGAAACCAATCCTTTGATCCGGACACATCTGAACTCTTCCGGCTACACACAGCCACTCCCTTAAACTTCTTTAAAAGCTTCGTGTTGTTTCCTTCACTTCCAGACATACTTTTTGTCTTAATATTTTCAGTGATTATGTCTCCTTGCTGATATCAGTGCAACAGCCCTTTCGTGATTATTACACTATTGTTACTAACACATGGTCAAAGCATGGCATCGCTTGGCTAAAGTATTTCCCTGTGGTTCTGATCCTTGGGCTGCACTCAGCCAGGGGGAGGATTACATACATGTCTCTTTTCTCTCGATTTTATAAATTTGAGATGATGAGTTTAAATGGTGGTGAGGTCTAAGTAATCACAAACTAGAAGACCCGAAAGCATGGCTACAAGGATGTCTGGGCCATCACTCGTTCTGGGTTCTCTTAGAATTTTTCCATTCCCTCATCCCAAATGTCTTAAAGTTTAGAAATAGTTTATATCCAAGACTAGTTTACTTTATACACATGAATCTTTCTATTCTATCTTTCTTTATAACTCACACTGGGGACATTTCCTTACCCATAACTAAATTGCTAATCCTTGCCAAGCAGAGACAGAGGTGTGCTTCTTCCTTCATTCTAGCTATGCATACTTAGCACTCTAGGAGAAGTGATGCCAGATAGTGGACAATGAGGACTACTGAGAACTCAAGAACAATGGCAATGGGTTTTTGATCCTGCTGCACGTACTGGCTTTGTGGGAGCCTAGGCAGTTTGGATGCTCACCTTACTAGACCTGGATGGAGGTGGGTGGTCCTTGGACTTCCCACAGGGCAGCGAACCCTGATTGCTCTTTGGGCTGATGAGGGAGCTGATTGCTCTTTGGGCTGACGAGGGAGGGGGATTTAGTTGGGGGAGGGGGAGGAAAATGGGAGGCGGTGGCGGGGAAGAGACAGAAATCTTAAATAAATAAATAAATAAATAGAAAGAAAGAAAGAAAATCCCAGAGACAGAAATTGGGATTCAACCTGAAGGTCAGAAAAGCAAAATAGCCAGTCACCGACTCTTACCTGAACCTCAGTCTGAAATGGCGATTCTGCCTCCAGGAATCTCAGGATGAGACTGTGGGTGAGAGCTGTCTCCTCTTGTTTTATAATCGTCTCTAGTTCTGGGATTAAGGGCATGCACCACTACTCCCTGGTTTCTATGGCTACTGGGATTAAAGGTGTGTGTCATTGTGGCTACTTGGATTAAAGGCTTGTGTTATTGCTGCCTGGTCTGTAAGACGGGCCAGTATGGATCTTTTACTTTTCTGATCCTCAGGCAAGTTTTCTTTATTAAAATACAACTGAAACACCACTACAAGAAGGGAGATGGCAAATGATATGTAGGTACCATCTGCTAGATTCCCCAGGGAATAGGCTCCAGGGGGAAGTTGGATAGCAGCTGTCTGAAGGGGTGGACGAAGCCTGAACATCTCTAGTTTTAGTAGCAAAGTAACACGGGGAAGTTTCCAAGGCAGGAGGGAAAGTCCAGAGTGACCCAGAGAGACTGGCTCAGCTCGAAGAGCTCCCCACGACCAGCAAGGAGTGCCAAGAGATAAGCAGCAGGAGCCACAGCTCCAGACGAGCCCAAGAAGTCTGCATGTCGTCCCTTTTGGTAATGGACATTCGAACAGCGGGAACAAAAGGGGGAGAACAGACAGATGGGAGATGGCAGAGGAAGAGAAGATAGTGTGAAAATCCTCTTCACTGGACACTCACCAGAGCAGCTGCAGGATGGCATTTTGAAGAGAAGCCTGCTGAGCCAGTGGCTGGATAGCCCAGGTCCCTCTGTGAACTGCACTCTTGAAAAACTCAACCAAGTGTCCTGGGGCCATATGCTGAAACCTGACCCACGGAATAGCTCTGAACATGGAGAAAGAGTTTTTAAAGCAAAACGAGGCAGCACCCAGTTAAATGGAAACCCTGTTAGAAACAGTGTCTGCAGGGCAACAGGCTCCATGCAGCAGGCAGAGCAGTGGAAGGACTTCGGAGTGGTGGGGACAGAATTTGCTGAAGTCCTAAGGGCTTCCTGGAAGGCAGATGGTCTTCAGTCTGTGCTGGAATCCTGAAGAAGATGGATTGATACCAGCTACAGTAACAGAATAGATGAACTTGCTGATGAGAGTGAAGACAAGCAGACAAAAGGTGAAGTTTCCTTCCTCCATGTCCTTCTATGTGGGCTGCTACCAGGAGCTGTGCCCTAATTTGGGGTGGGTCTTCCAGGTTCAAATAATTGGATTTAGAAAACTCCTTACAGGCGTTCCAACGCCTTGGGTTTTAGTTCATCCCAAAGGCAGTCAAGTTAACAATCAAGATTAGCCGTTATAGACACAAAATGAATAAGTTAGAAAAAAGAAATTGGAGAGATATTAAGCAAATACATACGAACCTTAGTGTTTGCTTCACAAAAACAAGAAGGCAAATCCCAAATCAGTAGATAGACATAATTAATAAAAAGGCAGAAATTAATGAAATGGAAATGAAAAAAATCAATGCAAATGTATCAATGAAACACTAAGTTATATCTTTGAAAGAATAAACATTATTGACAAACATCTGGCCAAACTAACCAAAAGAAAGGAAAGGAAGAGCCAAATTAATAAAGTTAGAAACGAAAAGATGATATGACAGCAGACACCATGAAACTCAGGCCATCACTAGGACATCCTTTAGAAACTCCTGTTTCAGTAAATTCGGGGGTCTGGAGGAAAGGTATGCATTTCTAGGTACGTATGACCTTTCACAAGCAAATCAACCATTTAGGTAAACAATTTGACTGGATCTACCACAAGCAGTGCGATTGTAGCTGTAACAATAACAATAAGAAAACCTTCCAGTTGAAAACAGTCTAGGCCCAGGTGGATTTGCTGCTCAATTCTACCATACTCTTTAAAGAGCTAACACCAATGCTTCTCAAGCAATTCCATAAAATCAAAAAAGAAGGCATACTACCTAACTGCATAAAACCAGTATTACTCAAAATGCTAAAATCAGATAAAGATACAATTTTTATTTTTACTTTATGCGTGCAGTTTTTTTCCTACATGTATGTTTGTGCACTGTGTGTGTACCCAAAGAGACCAGCAGCGGAACTGGAGATGCAGATGACTGTGAGCCACCATGTGGGTGCTAGGAATAGAACCCAAGTCCTCTGGAAGAGTAACAAGTGCTCTTAGTCACTGAACCATCTTGCCAGTCCCAAGGCATGACTTTTAAAAAATAAATCATAAACTATTCTGCCTGATGAATATAGATGCAAAAGGTCACCACAAAATGTTTTCAAACTGAATTCAAGAACACATCAAAAAGATTATTTGCCATAATCAAGTTGACTTTATTTCAGAGATGCCTGGCTGGTTCAACACTGTAGTGTGACAGGATACCTGACAAACATTTACTCATCCAGACAAAGAATAAACGATAGACTAAAGGTTATCACCAAAGTCAATTTGGTGAATCAGTGATTTGTGTTGGAGTATCAATGAGAATAATGGACGAAGAGTTATTTAACAGGAGCAAAAATAACCCCCAAACCAGAAGCATTACCAGAAGTTTACATCAGTGGCAGCCTGTGAAAGCTGGAAGCCTGGAACTCATTCTGCACCGTGCAGGCAGCTCAACGGGTTGAAGAGTGTCTCTCACAGGCAGCTCGGCTTTTCTGAGAGTTTCTCTCTGTAGTGTTTTATATAATCTTGAGGTTGGAGGAGCTTAGTGGATCTCGTCCATTTCAGGAATTTCCTGAAGCTATTGAGCTGTTTACTTCCTCAGTTCTAAAAAGCTTCTTTGCAGAGTGGAATGCTTCATCTCCCTTTAGACTATCCTAGGTCTTAATGAAATATTTTTATTTCAGAGGAAATTGCTACACAACAAACATATAACTCGAAAAATAAAATACAAATGGTCAACCAGTATGAAAAAAATTTCAGGCTAAGTAGTCATCAAAGAAGTGCAAATTAAAACTACAGCAAGATTCCAAGAAAACAAATTCTGGTGATAATGTGGACAAAACAGAACCCTTAATTGCCAATGGTGTGAATATAAACTGGTCTAGTATCTGTGGAAACTAGTGTGTGGGTTTCTCACAAAACTGAAATATCTCTATCACACGATCCCAGTCTGGAACACTTAGCCAAAGGATTCCAAGACAACATAGCAAAAGTACTTGTATGCCAATGTTTATTGCAGTACTATTGACAATAGCAAAGCTATGGAACCAACCTATGTGCTCAATAACAAAGAAATACACAAAAATGTGGCATACATATTATATATAACTCACACATTAGAATTTTTCAGCCACAAATAGAATAAAGTTACATTATTTGCAAGAAAATGAATGTAACTGGAGGTAATCTTATTAATCAAATTAATAAGCCAGCCTCAGAAAGACAAACAGTATATATTTTCTTCTATTTTTCATCTCCTATCTTTTATAAAGTTGTATACATTTATAGAAAAATAAAAGTGAAACAGTCCAGGGGGATGAAAGGGACAATGGGAAGGGAAAGCAGGGGGATGTAGAGGCTATGGGATTATGCTCTCTTAGTTTCTCAGTGTCTTTCCTTTGCTGTGATAAAATACCCTGGCAAAAACAACCTGAGGGAGGAAGGGTCTGTTTGGGCTCACAGTACAAGGGTCCGATCCCTGCAGCTCGAGGTTAAGACAGCCAGTCACATTGCACCTGCAGTCAGAGGGGTGATAAATGAAGCTTTCTCCCTTTTGTGCACTTTAGGATCTCCTTCAGGAGAAGGGTGCCATTGTCAGTGAGTGGGTCTTTCTACCCCAATTGGCCTAATCGAGAGAATCCCCACAAGTGTGTCCCAACTCCTGAGTGTCTCTGAATCTCACCAAGTTGACAGTTGAGTTAACGGTCACACAACGGATAGAAGGTTACAGCTGACAGCATTTTTAAGTTCTAGAGAACAGTTTCTGCTGCTGTATGCATTGCATGATAGATATTTTGGGGAGACTATATTGTTGCAGAATATTTACTTTACATAGATGCGTTATATTTGTTTATGCTGCAGAATATTACTTTAACTGTGTAAAGGTGTGTTACATTTGTTTCATCTTGCGCCTGATTGATCTGAAAAAAAAAAAAAAGCTGAATAGCCAATAGCTAGGCAGCCAAAGGATAAGTGGGATTGGCGGGTAGAAAGAACAAGTAGGAGGGGAAATCTAGATAAAGGGAGAAGGAAAAGAAAACGAGGGAGAAAGAGAAGTACCCACTCGGGACCAGAAGCCAGGCAGCCACCAGCCAGACACTGGAGGAAGCAGGAAAGTAAGACACAGAAAGGAAGGTAAAAAGTCCCAAGGCAAAAAGTAGATAAAGAGAAACAGGTTAATTTATGTCAAACGAGCTAGCCAGAAATAAGCCTAAACTAGGCTGAGCGTTCATAACTAATAAAAAGTCTCCTTGTCACAAAAAGAAAGCCCGCCACACTAGACTGCAAATGTTTTTCCCCTCAAAACTGGTCTGGTAGATATGTGAGATGAATGGGCATGGCAATGAGATAATATTTATCATTCATTTCACAATGAATTTATAAATCAAGTATCATACTGTACTCCATAAATACATATTATTTTTAATCAATTATACTTCAATGAAAGTAGAAGAAATTTGACAAAAAAAGATTAATCAACACAATACTTAATGTATAATATGTAATTGTTGGAATTTTTTAATTAATTCTTTTAACAATTGCCTATGGCCCATATGGAGTCTTTAGCTCATCATAAAACGGAAATTTCTTCCACAGAATAGCTTATTCCAATTTTTTATCAACAAAAATCAAGGAACCTTCTTATTACCTTGCTTGCAAAGGAGAAATTCGTTTTCTCCAATGGAGTCTCGCTGGGTCTGTAAACCACACCTAAGGGCCGAGCTCCATGCCCAGCATATGGCCAATACAAAAAGAGCTCAGTGGTGGTTTGTAGAGCTTTTGTCTCACATTGCTTGGCTTGGTCACTTTTTGTCTTATTGGCCTCTTGCTTACATAGTGTTTTTCCTGATTTTGTGTTTCTGTGGATGATGTGTGTGTGTGTGTTTCTTTTTTTTTTTTACCTTTAAAAAAACTGTGGTTTGTTTTTATCTTTGCTTGTTTGTTTTGTTTGCCTCTTTGTTTTCTAAAGAGAAAGAAAGGGCATTCATGGAATTGGACATGTGGGAGGTGAGGAGGAGCTGGGGAAGGGGAAATCATGATCAGAAGAATACAGTATATAAAAAAATTCAATAAAAGAGAAACTGTCTTATCAGATGCTAGGCAAAAATTGTACAACAAGATAAAAATACTGTGTTTCTAAGCAGTCTCAGTATTGGCTATAGGTACCGCTCACCTCCTGAGGCTATGGTCCCATTTGTCCTGTTCATTATAATTAACATAAGATTAATTTTAATCTTAAACAAAGATTCCCTTTATTACATTGGCTCTGCCAACCAGATGTGCTAAGCCAGCCACTCCCGGAGTCCCGAGAGTCTAGATGTATCTTTGGTGGCACGGTATTTATAGTCAGCAGAGATGGTTCCTATCCTCCAGGCATGCTACTGTCAAGATGGCAGGACAATATTTTATGGTTTGGGATGTCTTCCTGGAAGAAATTACTTCCTTATTGACCAAAAATAATTATAGCCTTTCCCCTTTCATTTTATTTCAGGTAGACAATTATGTGCCCAATTTTAATCAGAGAATGAAACAGTGGCTAAGATTCTTTATCAGCCGTCCACAGTCCCTTCACTTCTGTGGATACTTTCTTAATGTTGTAAAGTATCATATGGTTTGCAGACGTGCTGAGTGTAACTTTTACTATGTTCCATTAACCTGTAATATATTAGATTGATCCCTTTACTAAAGTCCTTTGCAGTTCACAGAATATCTCTTGACAGATTTTATTAGCATATATTGAATAGTTAATGTGTGTTTTTGTTTGCAGAACCCTGGGTTGCTTGTTTCTGGGCCCTAGATGGGTATGTATGCGATCCTTGCTGTCTGTGCCATTCTATGGGAAAAGAAGAAGAAGAAGAAGAAGAAGAAGAAGAAGAAGAAGAAGAAGAAGAAGAAGAAGAAGAAGAAGAAGAAGAAGAAGAAGAAGCAAAATGATGCTCAGATCAGAATTGTGAGGATACAACTAACTCTTTCTTTACAGGGAAATCATCACCTTAAATGCTGTTATTGCAGAAGAAAAATTACAGGAAGTAAGTAGAAAACCATGACAGGAAAGGGTATTAGTATCAAAGGTTTGTATTCCCTGAAAAGTTCATGTTGAGACTCAGTTCCCAATGCAGAAGTTGAATATTTTCTATTAAATTCAGATTCCAGGTTTTAAATGTATATGGGTAAAACATGAAAGCAGAAGGGGTCTGCAAGCATCCTCACACCAGCCCAGTACAGTGGCCCAGGACTTAGTGAAGGGCTTTGTGCAAAGCAGATATGACTCAGCTTCTTCTCTGATGCTTGGGTAGCTTTGGGAAGGGAAGCTGGCTAGAGCCGTGTACAATCCACATAGCAAAGATTAAGCATTTCAATTGCTGTGCTACCTGAGGCTGGAACTTGCCTTTCAGCTGACAGCCCAGGGACAGCAGAGCTGACAGATGTGAATGGATGGATACAGATGTGGATAAGGCAGGACTCTGCCAGCCTTATACGGTATCATTCCTGCCTTCCTCTCCTCATGAGTCTCCCTTCCTCCCCCCTTTTTCAAGTGGGTAGCCCCTTCCTCTGTTTCTGAGCCCAACCTTTCCCCCTTCCTCTTGTGAGTCCTGCTTCAGGGACTCACTTTGTAGCAGGCTCACTTGCTTGTCAGGGACTTGATCACGTCGGAAATACATGCTGACAGCATTTTGGGAAATCCCCCGAGTTACAGCCACCTCTGCACCCATTTTCTTAGGACAGATGGTATTTTGTGACAGCTGCCAGATTTACCAAGACCTTCTGAGTCTTGGGAAAGATTCAAGTAAAAAAGCAGAAAGTCTCCCAGGGAGAGGGGGAATGTCACCGGTCTCAGCCGAACAGCAGATCTCTTTGATTTGCTGCCCGCTGGCCCCTCCTGTGCCTGTCTCTTTCTGCCCATATGCTCAGGGGAAGCACTTTGAAACATTCAAGACTGTTCTCGTTGAATTGGGAGCAATTTTCTTCATCGTGTGTACTGTGCATTTCCACCCTGACCATGTGACACACTGCTCAAACATTCTTCCCAGTGGTTGGTTGTTCAGTCCTGTCCTCTTCGCCATTATTTTTTTTTCAAATAAAAATTATTCTGAAGTATCCTCCAGTTTGCAGCTTGTCTGCGTCATATGTTATATTCACAATCATAACCATTCTCACTGTATCTATTGTTATATGCTATATATATTGATATATTGTTATATATCATATTGTTATATGATCTCCATAGCCCTGTTTAAGCATTTGGGCCATCACATGTCCTAATCTGTCTCATGTCACCTTAACAAAATACTTGAAACTGAGTGTTTTGTGAAGAGGTTTCCTTTTTTTCTTCTTTTCCTTTATTCTTTTCTCATATATTACAACCTGACTGCAGTTTCCCCTCTCTCCTCCCAGTCCTTTCCTCCCCCTCCCCTTCCCCACTCCCTTTTTTCCCTTCACCCAGGGATATCCACTAAACAAGGCATATCAAGTTACAATACCACTAGGCATCTCCCCTCGTATTAAGATTGGAGGAGGCAACCGAGTAGGATGGAGAGGGTCCCAAAAGCTTAGTTCATAAATTCTATAAGTTTGAGAGGATGATTTTGTAGATAAGAGGACATGGGGGAAGATCACAAAGGAGAAAGTGTAGAGGTCAAATAGTGAGAGAAGAAGCAAAGCGTGTGGAGAGGTCAAGGTACCTCTTCTACAGCAATTCATTCTCGTGGAAACTAACCCCATCATAAAAGAACATCATAAATACCTTTTGAGTGTGGTGCTTTTGTGACTTTGTTATCTCTTACCAAACTACAATCTAAATATCGTTATATGAAAACAAGGTTTCTAACATATTAACTTTGGGGGTCGGGGGGACAAATGATGTCCAAAACATAATATCACAATATGCTTCGGATCATCACTGAAGTGTTTTTACAAAACTGGGATCAATCCCATGTGTCTTTCAACTCTAACTCTTATGGTAGGATTTCCTGGGGGCCACTGCTTATTTGGTGACCCACAAGTAATAAGTTCTTCAAGGACAGCTTGCTGTATGTCTGGGCAACCATTTAGAGATCTTGACTACTTAGCTGAGCTGTCCCTTTCAACCCTGTACTGTCAGCAATAAAACAAGTAATAGTCAAGAAGACACTTGCTGAACCACTGTGTGTTTTACCCCATCTGTAACTGTGAATACAACGTCAATGCACAGAGAGGGAGGCGGTTAGGAGCGGCTGCTGCGAGAGTCCAGGTGATCAAAATCAGCAACCGAAAGTGGATTCACTTTTAGTCTTTTACCCCTCAAGCTGGTTCTTGACAGGCGTTTACCTGGAGGGAAAAATAGGTGTAGAAATATTTGGAGATCAGTACCATACCCACTAAGGAAGTACTGCTTTTGTTTTGTTTTGTTGATTTGGTTTTTATTTTGAACTCTGATTTAGTGCTCTCAAAGTTTTGCACCTTTAAGACTTAAGCCCCACGAGAGCGAAACAGCCACATTACTCCAGCTCTCAACTTGTAAAAACGTGGGAAACTCTTATGATGAAAAGGGATAGATTTTCGACAGGAGGCAATGCCTACAGGTTAGTTCTGTTTCGAAAGCCTTCATTTCAGTCAGAACGGGGAGGAAGCAAATAAGCATTGTGGCAATTTCTCATCTGCTGGGACTGACCTTTGTGGTCAGAGCCTGGTGTGAAATGCTCGGCAGTCCGCTTTCAACATCGCCCAGAAGCGTCTGTGAGCTTCAGAACATCCCATCACCTGAGGATGATGGAGCTGAGCTCATCACACACAACAGTTCACAGATTTCATAAACTGAACCGAGGCAACCACCAATGAGATATTGTCAGAAACAGTGGGGTGATGACATCCGTGTGTAGCAACAGCCAGTTAAGAGTAGCTATTGTGATGCAGCATCTGCTCTAAAATGAGTGAACTTTGAGCCACTGGGAGAAAGCATCTCAAATGGAATCTAATTTTTATTTATTTTCTGAGAATAATATCGTGAGAGCTATGTAGTATTCAGTGTCTTTCAGAAGATATGTAATTCATTTTTTAAAAATATTCTTTGAACATCAAAGTAATTTTTAAAAGGCTAAAAGGTTAAAGACATGATGAGCCAGCCTGGTCCATATAGTGGGTCCAGGCCAACCAAAGCTACATACCCTACCTCAAAAAAAAAAATCGAAAGATTAAATTTTGCAATTAGTTAATATACATTAAATGCAGGTAAAAACATAATTATTATACACTGCTAGTCAAGTTAAGAATTACTGTAAAAGTTTCAGATGCCAATTTAATAGCATGAATCAAAAGTCATTAAATTTTCTTATCACTCACTTCCATGATTCTGCTTCCTAACCTGTTCTTCCTGTTACCTGTTTGTTTTTTAACAAGAAAAGGAATTACACTAATTGATGCTAGCAGTCAACATTGTAATCCAGTTCTAGACAAAAAAGTAAATAATTAATTAATTTGGAGACTTTTGAAATGAAGAAGTTGAGGCCCTCTTGCCTCCTATCTGAAGGAAGAGCTTGCTTCACTGCTCCGGTCTCTCTCGTACCCTTCACTCCTTTGTGCAGGGTCAAGATGCTCTCCTTACTCCTGGAACCATGTGGAATTCCAGAAACACACAGCTGTCCCTTAACAACGCTTTCTGAGAAGTGCCTGGTCAGATAGTCTCTCATTATCCAAACAACTCCAGTGTAAGTTTGAACAAATGTGGAGATTAACCACTTGGCACGGCAAGACATAAGCAAGAAGTGTGGTAACCAGGAGATATGAAGCTGCTGCCGCTCATGCCACACTCGAGCTATTCATTAATCAGTTTGTTTGTTTATATATTTGCAAGAGGTAGGGTCTCACTGTGTAACCCAGACTGTCCTCTTAGTCTCCCAAAAGCTGTGAGCACTGTAAGTGCCCAGAGTGTTAATTTGCATTGAATATTTCCTGTGTGCTAAGCATGGTTCTGATCCATTTGATTTTTTTTTTTGTATTAGAAAACTTATAATTTAGTTTTCCCTGGTTAGTTACAGAAAAGGCATAAAATATCCATTTGTTCAGTTTAACAAGAAAAAAACAAAGAATCATTGCCCTGAGTAGTCACCCTGGAAAATGTGCCCCTCCACCATCCCAAGCAGCATCGTGTTCCTGTGATGAAGGTCACCATGATCATTTCTCTTTTGCCTTCCATTCACGTTTAGTGTCTGTAATGAAGCCCCAACTATAGGATTAGCTTTGTCTGTTTTCTAGCTTTATACAAATAGACATTCTTTTGGTATCTTTTCTCATTAGAAACTAGAGATTGTTTCCCCCTCTTAACTATTGCATAAATGAACACATTATAAGATTTCATGGGTATGTGGACTCTAAGTTTGGACAATTAAGAGAAATACGACTTTGAACCAGCTGTGCACATACTTCAGTCCATAGATTCTTGTGGTTCTTACATGTCTAGGGTTGAATGGTCAGCGGGTAGGGTTTCCATGTCCTTTAGTGCTGTCCTGCTCAGTGTACTCTTGCCAGCTGCTTGCAGGAAGGTGGTCTTTGGCTCTAGGTCTGCACTGTCACAGGTTCTACTTTCATCATGTTGGTGGGTGCAAATATTATTATTGCATTTGACTGTTTTTTAGATTAATAGTAATGTTGAATACCAGTTCTTGTGCATTTGAGGGTCCTCTTTGTAATGCAGTACCGGGGATCAAGGCCAGGGCCTTGTGCATGCAAGCAACACTCTACCAGTGAATTCCAACCTCATCATTTTGTTCTCTAGTCTAAAATGATTGCTGACATATTTGACAGCTTTTGATTAGGCCGCTTTTCTCTAATTTATAACAGTTCTTATACAACCTTTGTCTATTGTGTTTGTTACTTGTATGCGTAATCATTTTTCCTCTGGATTAGTATTTTGAATCTTTTAAAGATATTTATTTTATTATTTCATTTATGTGGGATGTGCATGTGTGTGTGTGTGTGTGTGCGCGCGCGTGCGTGTGTGTGTGGTGTGTGTGTGTGCATGCTTGCATACGTGCTTGCAAAGACAGAAAGGGCAGTCAGATTCCATTCAACTAGAATTATAAGCATTTGTGGGCAGCTCAATGTAGATGCTGGGATCTGAACTTCTGTCCTACGATACAGTAATAAATTATTTTAACTACTGTGCCATCTCTCCATGGGCATATGGACTCTATGTTTGGGCAAAAAGGAGAAAGTAATATGACTATGGACCTCTGTGAACCTACAGCCCCTAGTTTGTTTGTTTGGTTGGTTGGTTTTTACTCTTTCTTTTGTCTTGGTGAAATTCTGGATTTCAAAATAATAAAGCCATTCCCTAAGATTAGTGCTTGCTTTAAGAAAGCTTCTCCTCCCTTGGGATGATAAAGACTCTCGTTTTGCTAAAGCTTTCTAGTTTCCAGCATTAACATCTACATCTTTACATGCCCTGAGTTGGTTTCCTCAGAGAAGGATTTTATTTCATTTTTCACTTCCACAGGGGTATCCAGTTCTTCCCTTAGGTGCGTTCTTCAACTTAGTTCTCACTACAGCTGTGGCCAGTGCTCTCATCCCTGATACTAACACCTGGAATCTGGATCAGTTCTCCGGATTAGACTAATCAGGAAACATTTCTTTAGAATCTTCGTTAAGGAGTGTGAGTGAGTTAGAATTCTCTCAGCTCCGAAAGAGGTCCCCTGTGAAAATCCACCCTGAGTGCATTTACCTTGACTTTTGTTTCTAGAAACATCACCATTGATTATACCCTCCAAGGCAAGCAAGTAGGTTGGGTCACAGGTCTACAACATTTCCAGAACTACCTAAAAGCTGGGGCAATGCCTCATGCATTTTCTTTCATGATGTTAGATGTTTATTAATTTGGAGATGCAGGATAGCTATTGGAAACTAATAATAATATCACTGCAGGTAGGAGCCTGTGCCCATTCAAGGTTCTTCTAATTGTCCATTCACATACTCTAGTTAGTTTAAGATGGAGTATGATCTTTCAGCTTACCAACTCAAAAGAGTTCATTACTATCAGGTTCTTCATATTTACAAATCATTATTAAAATAGACTCTAAGAATTCTCTTGTAGTGGAGGGAGAGGAAGTGAGAAACAACACCTTCTCTAGATAACTACTTTAAAATATAATGTAACAGTTACCCGGGGTCCTTGGAGAGGGACTAAAAGCAGCAAGTGGAAGGTGGTCCATAGCTGGAGGAAGACAGTCGTGATGCACAGTTCACCAAATGACAGTCACTGGGAACCAGATGTGTACAAGCCAGCTGTCTTAGGATCCAGGGATCAGAAGACAGCGCATGGGACCACTCCGTCATCTGGAAAATGAGGGCGAAATCTGGAAAATCAAAGAGCTTGGAAGAAAGCCCAAAATTGTGTGAATAAAATCTTCTCAAACATTTGACTGAGCACTGAAATGTGCATTCATGGACCAAACAACAAAACTTCAAGAAGCTGCTATGATGCAAGAAAAGCTAAGCCAAGACTTCAGCCACTGCTGACGGCAAACATTACATAAGGAACTGTCTTAAAGGGTCACAGCACTAGGAAGGTTGAGAACAACGGCTCTGAAGCCACATGGGTTCAAAGACCAGGATCCATAATGACTTTATCTAACCTAACCCTCCCGCCCACCAAAGGCTTCACTTCCCTCCCCACAGTTAGAGTACCTCCCTACTTTCCTGCCGCCCAGCAGGGATCACGTTTCAACACATGAATCCGTAGGAGACAGAACCCCACCTGCTTCAGTACAAACCACACATCCCGGTTTCACTTGCCCACTATGAAGTCTCAGAAAAGTTCTGTCCTCGTTAGGAAGACAGGCTTTCTAGGAGAACTGCGTAGGAACTGAGCCTCTGTGAGAGTATGTGTCCCATCAGCTGCAAAGTTACCCATTCTCAGTGCTTTGATAAGGCCGTGCGGCTCTTCTCATGACCCCACCCCACCTGAGTGGGGACTCTTTCACTTAGTTCTCCATATTCCCCAGTTTTCAAGGTGTCCTCCACGCCTCCCTTGAGGTGAAGGAATGTACCATTCCAAGAGCTCTTAAATTGGGCACACTCATTTTTCTTTTGAATTCCAGCAGGTATTCCTGAAGAAACTCAGGCTGCATTCTGATTATAATGCTGACATGATTATGCTATCCCCTACGTTCACCTGGTTGTCTGCAAAGGGGATCTAGGACCAGAGAGAAGCAGGTGAATTCACAGAAAGGAATGGTGAGAAGGGAGCCGCAGGACCACCCTCCCTTAGCTCCCTGATGTAGGAACACCGCAGCCACTTGCCAGCCAGAAAGCCTGCTTCCACTTCCTGATGAGGGGATGCAAATCTTTGTGAGAGGTGGATGAGATGATGCATGGATGTTGCCCTGTGGTTCATAAGATGCCATATGATGGAAATGTGATTTCATGGACCTCATGAAAGTTCTTAGAGGAGTCAACGACACCATTCATGTGACTGCTCAGAGGTAGAGGCTTCTACAGTGACTTCTTCACTGTGGGACTCAGCACCTTTGTTTTCTGAAAAGATAAATCATAAATGTGATGAAAATCTCCAGATGTTCATGTGTCCCCACTTCTGGGAAGATTGTCAGACAATGTCAGAGGTGACCACTGGATGGCATAGAGGCCAACCTGGCAAAAGCTCTCAGTGTCTTACAGAGACAGCCAAAAAAGCGGATGGTTTCTTAACCATTTAGCCCATCATTTGCAAGTCGACTGATATTTAACCCACAATGCTCATTGGACAAAGCCTGTATTCATATATAAGACTAAATGAACATTTTAAAAATTCCATATGATAATCTAAACTTGTATTGACAAAATAATGATTTTTATTTCATTAAGATATACCCAGGAAAGTATTCATCTTTGAACATAAATGTGTGTGTATGTATTTGATGCACATGTAGAATGTACATGTTATCTTCAACTTCTGAAGTGAATAAGTAAGCTAATTTTCTTGTTTGGAAACTACAAATAAAAGCCCTTCTTTCTGTTTTTTTTTTTTTTTTTTTTTTTTTTTTTAAGTGCTTCATTTCCCAAGAGAAATGCAAGCTGGAAGCTGAAGTCTAAGAACAGACACACGGCGTGGCACTCATCAGTCCTGAAACATTAGATGAGATTTCTTTCAGTTTCTGAAAACCTCAGCCAATCAGAGGTCTGCAGAATGATAAATTGCAGTGTGACAGAAGAAGCCAAGTTCCACGTCAACATTTATTATCCCCAGACACACCTTATTTTGCTTCAGTGCTATGCACTCTTTATTTAGCTACCTCCAAGTGCAATTCTAATCTGCTATCCTCCTTTTCTGACCCCATTCAATATGTCATTCATTTACTTGTTCCTGATGAGAGGGCTAAAGGGTTTTCTGTAAGTGCCTACGTTACACTACGGTCCTTTGCCATCCCTAAGACATCACTATGTAGTTAAGACAAAAATTTTTATGGTTCTGGTACAGAAGTTTTTTTTTTATCAAACTGTTGCGTTTTAATGAAAGTATGATTCAATAGACTATGGCTTCGTCTGTCTATAAGGGGGAGGATGTGAGAAAGTTCCATACTTCCTTTGTTGAGGTCCCCGCATTGGGCAAACACAGAATGCTTGTTTCACTGGAAAACTTGCAAATACACATGAGTTCTCCTTCTGCTCACAGACTCTGAGATGGTCAGCATTAATTGTCAATGAGACACAACCCAGTATAATCTAGGAAGAGACTCGATGAGGGATTGACTATATCACGTTATGGGGCGTGTCCTTCGGAGATTATCTTAATTAGGTTAATTTGTGTAGAAAGATCTCTCTTGCTGTGGCTGGCACCATGTTCGAAGCAGGGAGGTCTGACCTGTATGAGCGGAGTGACCAAGCTGAGGACAAGCTTGCATTCATGCATGCATTCCTTTTTCTCTGCTCCTGACAGTGATGTGATGTAGCAAACTGCCTCCTGCTGTTGTGACAGACCAAACGATGGGCTGTAATCTGGAATTAATAACTAAATAAACCCTTTTACCTGTTGTTTGATGTCAGGGTTTTATTGCAACAATGGAAACCAAACTAGAACCGACCCGTTAGCTAGCAACTGATATCAGGGGAAGAAGTTCTAAAGAAGTCAATACCTTCTTTCAGTTTTGTAAAAACCTCTGCTCTTCTCTCACCTCAGACACAGTGCATGAATGGGTGACTTCGCGTTCAGGTCACACAGGTGAAGAAGGTTTTTCTAAGACCGGACGGCCCCAAGTGCCATTCAGTAAAACTATCATATTCATTTTAAAGTCACATGAGCACTACCAGAGTGTTGTGGAAGGGGGATTTGTTTTCCATTTCAACCCTCTACTTCTTTCCTCTCTGAAAAAAAAAAAAAACATTTATTAACAAAATGGTTTCTGAGGTACTTCCTTAGAAGTGGCCTATAGGATCGAACAGGGGAAGTATTGTTCAGTTTGTTGGCTTCTCCCAAAGACATTTCATTCTGAGGAATCACAAAGAATCAAGTCCTCTTCTCTCAAAGAAAAGCGGGGACTTGCTCCCCCAGGAAACAGCAGAGGCAGTACTCGGTCACTTAGAGGCTGAATGAGGGCCATATGGGCCAGAGCCGGGACTGTGAGAGGTAGATGGGGCCAAAAGAACCTGAATGTAACCGAAACAAGGAGAGGAAACACAAAGGGGCTTCTTTATGGGCCAGCAGTATCTTGATAATGGCATCGAGGGAAGATTCACACCATTACAGGAGCACCACACATTCGTGATTATCCTTCCAACAGAAGTCATGAACTGAGCTAGCACACTGTAATCAAACCATGCTGCTTTAATTGTAGTTATTAGCCGACATTAACTGTGCATTTGGAGAATTTGCTGTGGTGTTTTCATATGAACATGTATCTCACATTGACCATGTCCTTCTACTTCTCATGGCCTTCTTTTTCTCTTGCTCTCTGTTTTCTTCTTAGTCCCCAAGAGTTCCATCTCTATTTCCCAGACAAGTTTGGGGATTCTTATTTCTTGGAGACAACAAGAAAAAAAAAAAAAAAAAAAAAAAACCAAACACCAGTTTCAACTGGATGGAGAAATAGGAAGAGCCTTGGTGTTCATTTTTAATCTTATGGTTCTGGATCCATTTTCCCTAAGAGTCTTTTGGGAATCTTCTTCAAAACATGGCTCCATGTCTAGCAGGGTAGAGAGAAGAGGACAGTGTTACAGACTTCACTCAACAGGGACCAGAGAAAGCAGACTTAGGCTTTGATTTCAGTGTCGCTGGATCAATCTTCCAGTCAGCACAGGAACCCAGAGAGACCCAGACCAGAGGCTGTCCCTGGAAAGACACTAAGTGAGAAGACTCCAGAATCCCCAATAGATGCTGTGAGAAAATACCATAAAGCCCTCCAGGAGTTCCAAAGGAAAGAACAGCCATGGTAAGCGTCAGACCTTGAAAAATACCTAGAGAGGATGGCCAATCACAGTTGCTTAATTCACAGACAAGGAATTCATGGCAAAAATAAATCCATAAATTGAATTTTCTGTGGCTTCCTAACAGTAGTGACTCAGAATTTGGAGCTAAGATTTCATATCTCCAAGTCCAGTTGATTTTGATTCTCATCCCAACTAATAGAAACAAGAACAAAGTTCGTCACGTGAGCAAAATTATCCACTGCTCTGGAATCCCAGAAGCTGCTGAGTACGTGAACTCGCCCTCGGTAGAGTGGTGAAGGCAGCTTATTTGATGTAACTTGTTTACGAGATCCTCTAATGCCTTCTGAGGACACAGATTACCCCTCAATATTCTGGTGTTTCCTTTCAATATACCTTAAAGGGGAAGCCCATGGTCTGAAAGAGGACACAGCGCTTGTGAAGCGATGCCATGTTAATGTGTGGGGACACTGGGTAGCATGACGACCTACCTCAACTTACACACAATGCACATAGATTCCTTTGACCTTAAGGCTTGGAGTGCCGAACTGCTCAATTATTAGATTATTATACAATTTTGTTATTTTTGTGAAGCTTTTGTTTAAACCGCGGCTTCCTCTTACTTGTGATAAATTCCAGGATAATAAGAACAATCTCATTATTCTACTCATCATCTCCACATATGGGGGAGCTTAAGCATAATCATTCTGAAAATAGCTGTGTATACTTGAGTGGACCGTTTATTTATTTATTTTGGTACAGATTCCTGCAGCAGTTTTCAGGGATGAAGACATTCACATGAAAAACCTTCCCAGTTCCCTCCTAATGAGCGAGCAACTTATGATTTATTGCAAATCTTGAATGTTACGGCATCAGCAGGCTCGGCAGTCCCACACAGCCGGCGACTGTCAGGTGTCTTCTGTGCTGTAATATTCTTCAGTTAGATTTTAGCATTACCCTAAGGCGGTAGGTAACACGTGTAACCCACTGACTGTTTTTCAAATTCCCATTTCTTGCTTCCAATTGTGTGGTGTTTGTTTAATGGTGTCTTTAGCTTGTGCACGTTTACAATGTCACAGAATCTGAATTTTCCCTTTTACCCCCTTCTCTTTTTGCCAATACGCATTGCACCATCTCTAAATACTTGATGAAGGCAGGGAAGGGGATTAGCCCTCCTCACTTCAGTGAGTTGTCAATTTGTTCCCAGTTACAGGCATGTCTGCCTAGGAATAGCAAAACCAGTGACCTTTCGGATGACAATTCGTTTCTCCATCTGTCCCACGGTGCCAAGATGAGAAGCTGAGCTGAGGCAATCGAGCTGTGCTTCCCTTGTTTTGGGCGTCAATACATGGATTTCTGAAAATTGAGGTGCTTTGGCAATTTCATCACATGCTCTGTCTCCACACTAGTGTGAAGTTTGCACAGATCTCTTGGTACTGCAATGAGCCTGAGCCTGAGAGCCCTTCCAG
The DNA here is from genome assembly GCF_000317375.1 of Microtus ochrogaster. Lineage (NCBI taxonomy): Eukaryota > Metazoa > Chordata > Mammalia > Rodentia > Cricetidae > Microtus > Microtus ochrogaster. Next base: position 41,369,048 of record NC_022018.1, on the reverse strand, counting down.
CTCCCTTTTCTACTTGGTTTCATTCGGTTTCTTCTAATATTCTAGTCCTTCTATTCTCCCAAATGAAATTACCCACCTTTTTATACCTACGGAATACTAATAAGTTCCAGGCTCACACCGGAACAGGAAGAATGTTTTCGGGAAGATGTTTCTGTATTGTCATCGGTTTTGGCATATTGGGGGTTGGGCAACTGCAGCCTGTTATATTAGCATACTATGAAATAATGCTGGAGGCTTGTCCATCATCAATTTAGAGAATTAAGTGAACAGCTGCAGTCCTAATTATTGCAGGAAAACACTATCAGTTTAAAGTAAAAGGAATCTGAACCAAGTCAAATTAACTTAAGGCATTTTTATAAATCCAGATTTTAGGCAATTAGTTTTTGAGCCATGGGTACGTAGGAATAATGACGATGTACATGTCTTTATTTTCTGCATATTATCTTTGATTAACACTGGGCTTGTTATGACACATAAGAGATCAATGATTTTTCATTTAAAAACTTTAAAAATTTTGATTATCATTTAGATTATATCTTATATGCCCCAGAGTCTGATAGGTTACTAGTTGGACTAGTGAACTCCTGTCTCTCAGTCCAGACCATAACTGTGTATAGATTTGCCTCCTTTGTCTACCTAGCATTTGAGTTTAGATTTTGGTCTGAGTCATTTTATTAGTCTCTCTAGGTCCAGCCAGCCTCCAAGATAACCACCCAGATTATAACCCTGATGCCGGCGAGGTGTGATGGGATCTGAAAGTCACCATACACACGTGTCTTGTCTTCCCCTCAATTGCAAACTCCTTGAAGCCCTAGACTGTGCCTTACCCAAAGACTGAAATCTAGTATAGATGCTGGCACAACTATGCGAGGAGTGTGAGCTAAGAACCCAGGCATCAAGACGCACTCACAGACCAGTTTTATTTAGCTAGAAACGTGTTGTGGGGAAGTCTAAGTGTGTTCAGAAAGACTCTACTATGACTTGCACCCCACCCCCACCCCCGGAGTGTACGTCATACTGCACCAGCTGACCCCAGGAGTGTCTGGGGCTAGGGATGTGAGCTCTGGCCTTCACAGCAGCTCTTCTCGGTTTATCCTGTTTCTGTTTTATCTTCTTAAGAAAACCCATTCTATCTGAGCATTGGTGGTGCACACCCTTCATCCCAGCACTCGGGAGGCAGAGGCAGGCAGATCTCTGTGAGTTTGAGGCCAGCCTGGTCTGCAGAGTGAGTTCCAGGACAGGCTCCAAAGCTATACAAGGAAACTCTGTCTCCAAAAAAAAAAAAAAAGAAAAAAGAAAAAGAAAAAGAAAAAAAGAAAAAGAAAGAAAGAAAGAAAGAAAAGAAAAAAGCAAACCAAAAACCAAAAAAACACACAAACAAGAAAAAAGAGAAAATATACCTCTTCCTTTTGTTTCTCCCTTCCCTTTTCCTCCCTTTCTCTTTCCCCCTCTCCCTCCCCTCCCCATCCCCTCTCTTTCCATTACTCTCTCCTTCTCTCCCTCCCTCTCTCCTTTCATCCATTCCTTGATTTCTCGACATCTCCCACCTCAGTGTTTGGCCTGTTGGTTTGAGTGCTGGATATCACAACACAAGACAATGCGCTCAAGGCCCCAGTGCACTTCTTCATCTGAGCTCTGCCGCCACTTTTCATCTTTTCAGATACGATGTTTGCTTTGTGGTGTGACATCATCATTGTTTACATAGCTGGCATTCCTTATACTCTGACGATAGCATAAAGACAGACACCAGTGATGGGCTGTGATGGTCGCACTGTCATCCCGAGTGTGTGAGAAGCTCGAAATCACTGGCGTGAGTGAACACGATGGGTCACTGAGGCACCAGAGACTGTGCTTCCTGGTTGGTTGGCAGGTAGGGCTACGTGGCGTAAACACTCATCTCGTGCCTTTAAAGAATAGTAAAGTGTATTCCTTGCTTTTTGTTTGTTTTGGTGTTCTAGTCATGAGAATTAAGTTTGTTTATAAGTCTTTTGTCTTTTGATTAAAAGACAAAAATAGCACTGTCTTACCTAAGATGGCCCAAGGCTGAAATAGGTGCTCAGATTCATTCAAATCTGTTGCTTCAGCCAAATGTGGTGGTAAATACCCGTAATCTCAGCCCTTGGCAGGCCCAGCCAAGTGGCTAGTTAGGTCAAGGTCAGTCTAGATTCCCAGTGGAGACTGTGTCTCAGCTAAAAGAGGAAATAACAAACAACAAATCTTTCATTCACCACCCTTACGGTTTTTCCTCATGATCCCCACAGCCACTTTAGCTTCAACCGTAATGTTGACATTCCATTCAGTAAAACGGGTAAAAAAGGCAATGTGGAGAGCTTTTCAAAATTCTTCTCACCCTCCCTCCTTCCCCCCTCCCCCCTCCCTCCCCCCTCTCTCTGTGTATGTCTGTACCCTCCCTCTTTCTCTCCTTTGTTCTCTCTCTCTCTCTCTCTCTCTCTCTCTCTTTCTCTTTCTCTGTCTAAACCTTGTCCAAATTCAGCAGTCTGGCCACAACTACCCATAAGAGACATTAGAAAACGTATTATTCTTGCAGACAACTGATCAGCTGAAAACTGGAGGCTTGATTAGTATAGGAGAAAGCAAGAACGGCTTTGAGGGATGCAAGCTGGCAGTCCAGTTCTGTGCCGAGAGTGGCAGTTGGCAGAGGACAAGAAGACAGGACAGCTGTGTGAGTCCTCAGGGTGGGCGTCTCGGGAGTGCCAGGAAAAGAGGTGACTTCGAACAGTTGCGTGAGACCTGTGGGCCCGTGGCACGAAGCTTTAGCAGAAGAGGGCCTCGCTGCTGGAACTTGGCTTTGCCTGCCCCAGCAGAGGAACTGCTGTCTGTAGCTGTGTCCGTTCAACAGGAACCTGGGAGCTCCTCCCTGGAGCTACAGGAACTGCTGCAGAGAGCTCTCGTTTGTCTTTTCCTAAGGCGAAGGGGAGCTGTGGCTCTTAGCACTTTGGTGCCTCATATGTAGCCCTGGTACCTTGATTCATGACACAGCATTCACCCTACGGACCTCACTGTGGCCCAAGGATTGGGTTTCATTAGGGGACAACTGAGCCATCATCTCCCTAATCCTGTCACACACAGCATCAGCCTGGGGAGGAGAAAATACACAGAACACAGATGGAATCCTGAGAGCTCGGGAAAAAGGAAAAGGTACATTTAAGACTCCTTCATTAAGGAGACATTCCCAGAGAGCAAACAAACAAAAAAACATGAAGGGATGGATGACATCAGGAGAAACTCACAAAAGCCGGAATGAGCACAGGAGTCCCCTCATGCCACCTCTAGCCCACAGTTTTGACCTCTACAGTTTCAAGTAGTTGAAGTTGACTATAGTAAAATATATATATATATATATATATATATATATATATATATATATATTAAATTGGGTCTATGGAGCTGGGGTAAAAGCATTTGCCACACAAGCCTGACCCTATACAAAACTGGGGGGGGGGAGGGAATTTAATAGATAATGCCCAAAAGAAACGAACCATAACTGTATATTTGAGTGCACTTCTGAACGGCATAAAGAAACTGCATGCTCCCCTGCTCTCTCACAAATGGGGCCTGAGGCATTTTTTGCCCATTGTATCTTTGCTTTAAGTGTCACTTTAGTTATCAAATTGCCCCAGAGCTTATTTTGTTTAATAGGAACCCCAAAGTGCTAGAGCAATGTTGCTCTACTTTTAGCAAAATATTATTATAACACTCTATTAGTAATTACTATTAATCTTCTATTGTACCTAACTGATACGTTAAGCATTGATATAGGTATACATGTAGAGAGAAAAGAAGTATGACAGGGTTTAATATTAGTTAATTTCAGGTATCCCTGGAGGATCTAGGACAAATTTCCCTCAGATACGAAGGGCTGCTGTATAGAAAGGGACGGTAGGTAGATCATATATAAGCACAGAGTGCAACAACTTTTCCAACAGATTCTCCATGTCTGGACTGGTTTAACTTTTTACTCATGACTTCTTTTCACCCAAGAAATTTTTAAAACACCTTAGGGATCTAGTACTTAAAATAGGTATATAAATCAAGCAATTACTTACAATAAATCATAAAAACATCTATTTAAAATATTCTTTGCCATACATACGATTTCATTGATTATTGATGTTTTAAATAGATTGGCATACTGACGAGATGAAGGCGCTTGTTTGTTTTAACATGAAGGATTCATTCTTTTTATCTATCTATCTATTTTAAATGTATTCATTTATTTTACATCCCAGCTACAATTTTCCCTTCCTCTTCTCATCCCAGTTTCTTCCTTTACCCCCTTCTGCTCCCACTGTTAGGAACCCCACAAGAGGACCAAGCTTCACAAGTGTAGCATATACACAGAGTGCCTTGGTCAGTCCCAAACAGGCTCCCTGGTTGTCACTTCAGTCTCTGTGAATCCCTATGAGCCCAGGTTAGCTGATTCTGTGAGTTTTCTTGTGTGGTGTCCCTGGCCCCTCTGATTCCTACAATCTTTTCTCCCCTTCTTCAGCAGGATTCTCCAAGTTCTGCCTAACGTTTGGCTGTGGGCCTGCTTCTGTGTCCATCAGTTGCTGGATGAAGCCTCTTTGATGACAATTGGGCTAAGCACCAATCTGAGTATAGCAGAATATCATTAGGCATCATTATAATGCCATTTTTCCTTTCAGTCTGTTTGACTCTATCTTAGGTCTCTGGGTCATCCAGCCTATGGGTCCTGGTACCTCAAGCAGTGTCAGGGATAGGCTTATTCTCCTGGCCTGGGTTTTAGACTAGACTGGTCATTGGTTGGCTACTCCCTTAATCTCTAGAGGACCCTTATCCCAGCACATTCTCTTGGTAGGACAGATTACAGGTCGAGGGTTAGGTGGCTGGATTGGTTTTCTACTCCCTCTACCTGAGGTCTTGTCTGGTCACAGGAGACGGCCAGCTCAGGTTATATAGAAGGATTCATTCTTGATGAAGCCTTACCATGGTTTTCAGAGACTCTTGATATTTTGTTATTTTTGTTTATAGTTGTCAGTGCTGAGAATAGTGATTCACATAAACATGTAGAAAAAAAACGGCACATGTATGTTTAGGGCCACTTCTGAAACTGTTGGAAATTCTTTACTAAATAGTATTTATGTATGTGTATGTATGTGCAACTCAAGTCTGCAACTCAGACATCAGTTTTTAAAACCAAAACTCTAATGCAATACAGAGCAATGATATAATAACTTGATATTTATATGCTGAGGAATAATGATGGAAAACTAAAGTCTCTGTTTTCCCTAATGAAATCATTATGTCCTGTAAGGGCAGGAAACATTGTATGGACAAGGAAGATGCTGCAAGTTGTCATAACCTGGTCTGGATCTGGCTCAAGGTGTTTCAGGAAACCTTTGTTGGCATTGTAAGATGTGATGGTGTCATATGCACTGCAGAGTGCACACGTCCTGTGTTCATGACCAAGATTGTGGTGACGTTGTGTGACACAACATAGATGAGCCCCTACCAGAAACTCCTCAGATTCCTAGCAGCCTTGGTTTCAAATGAATTGTTGGTCATTGTAAACTCAGAAGCCTTTCACTTTTATAAAAGTTTTCATAATTCCATGCAGAGTCTTGACCCATTGGTTAATATACTTAAGAAGTTATAGTCTATGTGACCAGCCAAGATACCAGCACATCACCTGCAGGCCAAACTTGTGAGAAGTGGGGCTGCTAGCTCTCTTCACACACAGAAACCTCCCGTGCAGTTGGTCCAATTTGGATAGCACTTAGATACTATCTTCGAAATTACAAGCTTTCTTACTTTGTGTACCCACTTTAAACCTAGAGTCATCCAGAGACAGTCATGTGTACATGTAAAAATGGCAGAGCGGGGCCTGCTTATACTAAGTAAACCATGTGCAGGTTCCCAAGGTAACAACCTCAGATGCATCAGGACACACATGCAACCATCAATGATTTTTATCCCTTCTAAGGCTTTCTTAGTCCTGGCCTGTTTTTCAGGCTGTACCAGAACATAAGGATGGTACACTCTCTTGCTATTACACGACAGGATTGGAGCAAAGAGATGCTTTTTGCTCAGTCTTCATTTATTGTTGTAGAAACTACTTTCCTTTCCAAACTCCTTCAGCACCTCTACATGCAAGGGCTCATTGTCACCTCTTCCAGAAAGCCTTCACTGTTCTCTCCCTGACCACATCACCCTGGCTTTCTCCCCAAACCTCACGTTATCCCAGACAGTGGCAAGTGACCCAATGCACTCATTCCACAATGCTCCTGCCATCTTCATCAAACACTGGCATTTGACAACTCAAGAGCTCATTTCGGAACTTGGCATATTTGGTTTTACTATACTATCTTCTTGTTGTCTACCTTGAATGTGTTTCCTGTCCTCCCATGAAACCAAAGATTTCTCAGAGATTCTCTCACAACGATGCTACGCAAAGTGGATGCAGTGATGTAGCATCAGAACCCGCTTGGGTAACTTTATAAATGCAAATGAACTGAGTCCTTTCCTGTCAGAAAGTTCCCAGTGATCCACATGCATACTGCAGTTTGGGAGGCTCTGCCCTAAAGCCTCTGGCCTTGTTCTGGGGTCCTAGAAATGCTCAGATACATGCAGAATAGAATTGATTGCTTCCCTTTGAATGAGCCAAAGCTTCAAATAGAAGCATTGCCTTTTGTCTTCAAGGACTAAATAAACACAACAGAAAGAATATTTCTTTGGCCTGAGAACAAAGGGTAAAAGGCACCGAGAAACAGCTCCTCCCACACATTCAGCCTTTATGCGCAGACTTCAAGGAGGGGGTATTGTGATGGTCTGTGAAGACTGCGTTAAATACCAGCACATTCGCAGACTCAACAGTAGTGCCAGGCTGTCTACCAGATGGGAAGTCTTGCAGGATAAAGGAAGCTAATGCCCATGGACAGAGCTGTTTCCTAACCAGGGGCTGCATCAAAAGCAAGATACAAGTGAGTGAAGAAATCTCGGGTACTCTTGGGTCAAAACAATAGATCTAACAGAAACCCGGTGTATGCTGGCCACGTGACAGATGGAAACAGGAACATAACCTAAATTTGCCTTCCTTCCTCTTTAAACATTGCAAATCCTGCACATTGCATGTGTACCAGGCATCAAATGCAAACCAATTGGAGGACTCAGGAATAGAAAATTAGACCTGGGCTGAATCTTACAAGTGGTTTATAGAGGGTATGTGCCTAACAATCAATCACTATAGAAAGACTATACACACTTCCTGTTTACATCTTTTCACTTTAAGGAAGTCCAGATGACTTGGCTTCTTCCTTCTCCTCCTCTTCCTCTTTGCCCCTCCCTCTTTTACTGAAAACACATGAAGTTGGCAAAAATAATGACATCTGAAACCAGTTAAAGTCGAAGCTAGGTAGGGATACTCCCGGCAATTGGCAGCTCTGTAAGTCTATCACTTTATATCACGATGTTTTTTGAACAGTCCGTAGAGCCTGCTGGCAAAGGGCTCCAAGGAGGATTCTAGAACAGACCCTTACAGTGACTTAGTGGTTCTGATAAAGTATTCAGAGATGTTCTGAATCCAAGTCCAGGCTACAGCTGGAATAAGGACAAAACCCCTGCAGTGCAATGGGCTCATGTTGTGTCTAACCAAAGAACCAAAGAGTAGGCTTCATTTTCAATGTGCCCTGCCTCTGCTTCCCAGATCCCAAACTCTTCTTAAAACTCAAACTGAAATTACAAAATAATGCTCAGGTTCTGCTCCTGTTGGGGCTTTGGATCAAAGACACTGCTGTGAAAACATTGACCATAAATCCAAAGAAAAGAGGTATCTTTATTCCAATGATGCCTGATAGGGAAGCCACCCGAGGAAAAACACATTTACAACATGGCCCCAAGATGTTAGCCTGCTGCTGATGCGAAGCCTGGTAAACATATTAACGCTACCTTAAAATATGAGTCGTGTCGTAGAACCGTCTTGGCAATTAGACATGGCAAGGCAGAGTAAAGAACCAAAAGCCAATTATAGGTCCCCTGGCTCTGGAGAAACTACATTAAAAATTAATGCTGAGTGAAATAGAAACCATCTGAACTACAGCTGGCAAACTTGTGGGAAGCACTGTGACAACCAAGACCCAGGAACAAAGAACATTTTCTGCTTTCATTTGTAGGCTGGGAAGGTCTTCTGTCTTTGCTTCTTCTTGTGCTGAAAAATGGTTTTAGATTAGCAAAGAGTTGGGAAGTGAGGGTCGGGGTGAGGTTGGCAGTGGGCTGTTGTATTGGGAACAAACATGAGGTTCTTATGTACTCTGGGCGGCAGAAGTGGTTCAGAGCATGTGAGCAAAAATTCTGTAAGACCAAGCCTTGTGGTGGAAGAATTAAAGACTGGAAAACCTTGGAATATGATAAATGTTTGTCTTCCTCCTTGTTAAACTTGAGAGCTAACTGTAACCTAGAAAGCATGATCTCTCCGCCAGTCCCCATTCTTCCCCTAACAACATGTGTTCTTCATCTTTCTATCATGTGTTCAAACACCTGACAAGAGCAAGTTGAACCGATGGAAGCTTAACTTCGGCTCATGGTTTCAGAGGACTAAAGTCCAGGAACAGGTAGTCAGTTTGTGTTGGAGGCTGTAGTGAGGTAGCTTAGCACAATAGGGAACCACACACCTCATGGCAACAGTAATGAAAAGAGAAGAAAGAACTGGCGTCCCCATATCCCTTCAAAGACACAGCTCCAAGTGACCTAAATTATTCCCTTTGTGTCCCATCCCCTGAAGATCCCACCGCCTTCCCAACAAGCCCTTAGCAGTCCCTAAGATCTGAGGTTTCCAGTCTCCTCACAGTGCACCAGAGCTGTGATGGACGGTTGCCGTGGCAGTTGAACAGGACTTATGAAGGGCTTTGGAGGGTGCGAGGTACTGGGCAGCTGGGGGTACTAATACTTTACAATGCCTCGTGACTGTGCGCTCTAGAATCAAACTAAGAGTAAAAGGACACTTGCTGTTTGTTTTTTTACTAGTGACAGTACTAGCATAGCATGGGTTAAAAAGAAGTAAAAGAGTTCTGATTCTCTTGAGGCTGTTCAACTCTATGATATGCATTATGTGTTCAGCTGATCTTTGGTATCTGAGGTCTTTACATCTGTGGGGTCTGCATCCGTTTATAACTCCCCTCTAATCACAAATATTCTTAAAAATTGTGTCTGTGCTGCAGTCATTTTTTTTCTTGCCATCCCCTAAAAATGCAGGCTGACAACAATTTCCATAGCGTCTGCATGATAATAAGCCCTATAACTCACTTGAAGATGATTTAAAGAACATAAGCTGGGCAGAGGTTCTGTGCAAATATGGAAGCACCTTTGCCCCATTTTTGTCCCTGATTTATTTTCTCCACAAGCCTTCTTACCATGTTACCTATTATACAATTTTATATACATGTATGCAGTGAAATATGATTATGTTCCCTAACAGACTCCCCAACTTCATGACTATTTTTTTGATTACCCACTAAGTCCACTTTGTGCTTCTCAGTTGGTTATGAGTGTGGGGCCATCCACTGGAGTGTGGAAACCCTACTCATGCTACACCCTGAAACATGAACATCTGTGGGTCTTGGTTTTGAGAGGAGGAATATACCAGACCCAACCCTTTGCAGATACCAAAGGATCACTATAACGTATACATAAATGTATGTATGTGTATACTGTGTCCCCTTGGAAACACATATACTTTATATACATATAGCATATCCTACAGAATTCCTACATGAAAAAGGGTTATCTGCATGTACATTAAAATATATGGTGTAGGACAGGTAGTTAGGTAGATGGATAGATTAGAGAAATGATAGACAGACAGACAGATAGATAGCTTTAAAGTTAGTATTGTCTGAAGTTAGGGCAACTGTGTTGAATGGCTCCCCAGAGAAATCATGCCACATTGCTTTGCCAATTGATTTAATTAAATCATTTTTTTTTTTTCAGCTTTGGGGCGCTTTGTGTTTTTCCCTACAGCACTGTCTTTCCAGATCTGCTGTCTTGCCTGCTTCTGTGCTTATGCAGGTGGGGAGAGGAGAGGCTGGTGAACATGACTCAGGTTATTAGTTAGATTTGCCACAGCCTTGGGCACTTAGGCCAATATATCCAAGATCAGTCTCCAAAGGTCATTTTACAAGGCTGTCTCTGTAAATACCTTCAGATTAATAGGAAGATTAGGGCTATATGGTGGGCTTCCATATCTGGAAAATATAGTTGATATAAGAAAAAAAATGATGTAAGCAGCAAAAAGAAATGAGGGGAAAGGGCACCCACAACTAGGGTATAAACAAGAGGCAGGTTACTATTAAGTTGGATGGTGGAGTGGGCGCATCTTACTTAGCTTAGAATTACTATGTATGAATAAGACATTTGAGCGAGCATAAACTCTGCCGTGCACTTGCATTTATTTGGCACTTCCTTTTATGAGGCTTTCAGCCTTGGAAACCCAAGTGTAAAATGAATGACAGACTATTTAAGGTAGGAGATAAAATGAATACCAATCCTCCATACGTAATTCAACAAAAGCCTTTACTTTTCCATGTTTGGTCAGCAGCACGTTCTGCATTCACTGATTTCATTGACTTTAATTCATCAATTAATCAGCGTGTATTTCTACACACACATCATATGCCAGATTAAGTCCATAAAAGGTATTTGTCATGGGAGTGAAAGATGAAATATTCTGAAATCTATGGAATTATGGGGAAAGGCTTGTTGATTAAATTCTAAAAGACTGGCTTTTAATCCCCTTTCCCCCTCTGAACTGTATGCCTCAAAGGCAGACAGCATCCCTTATTCATTGCGCCACTCCAATAGAAGGTGTTAGATAAATATTCATTGTATTAAGGTGTTTCACTTATCATTGCTGTGTAACCAAGTGCCCCGGGACTTCATGGATTAAGCAGTCATTTTATTTCATGGCTCACGGGTTTATGAACTTTTGTGTGTGGCTCAGCCGGGAGTTTGTCTGATCGCCATGTACTTTTAGTGGGGCTCCTCTTCCTCTCCAAGGAGTCCGCTCTGCTTTCTCCTTAAGTCAACCTGGCTGCAGCAGTCAGCGAAATGTCCTCGTAGAGTTTTCAGGTCCTAAGACCATGAAACAGAAACTGCTCAACCCTTGTGAAGCTCAGGTTCTGACCTGACACAGTCCCATCCATGGCTCCCATGGTTTAAAGTATAGAGCCACCATGGGAAGGGACGGCCAAGAGATATGAAAACGTATCCATCTTTGAGTATCTGCTAGCAGACTGAACTCATGAATACAACTACAAAAGAACTCTTCACATTGAGGGATAATGTTTTAAGAAAAAAAGAAATACTTCTTAAAGCTAAGTATCCAAATAATAGGAGAGAACGGAGCCCTGGGATAAGCCCAGGAGGTGAAAACATGGTAGAGAAGCACCAGAGCTCAGACCTGTTTGGTTCCATGAACCATGATGGTACAGAATGTCTCAGAGCTAAGTTTATACATTCCTAGTTCTGTTCCCCCAAGGAAAAGGTTTTAATGTGCTCAGTGGTCAAGAAGGACCATGGGAAACCAAGGACAGGGAACGATGTTGTTCATGACTTTCACAGGTCTCCTTTCAGAGACTAATCACATACCATTAGCATACTAAGACTACTGAAGCAGGTGTGGACTCAAGAGCCCTACCATGATTTCTTCCATTCTTGGGCTTCTGAGCTATCTTTCTTTTTCTTCCAATAAATAAACAAACAAACAAATAAACAAACTAAGTATGAGACTTTCTTCTAGGCAAGTTACATTGTATGAATTTATTAAAAATATTTAAGAATGATATATATGTAAATTAGAATCGTGGGAAGTATTTCAGTGGATCGTGATAAATGTCCATATGGTATAGCGAAAGTGTCAAATGCTATTTTAACCACTTACAGAGAGCTTCACGAGGGGAGAGATGCACAGTTCAGAAACACTCTCACAGGAAGGGCCCAGGCCGTTATCTAAAACTGTCCTGCAGAAATTGCCGAGTGAGCATCAAAGAATAGAGAACTCGCCCAGCTCTCTGGTGGTGTCTTAATGCGTGTGCGTGATTGTGCAATGGCTTTGGAAATTCATAGATTGTCTCCAGAGGTTCTGCTGCCAGGAAGCTCCTGCAGAACATCACGTCCGCCCAGTTCCTGCCAGTCACCACTACAAGCTGCCCTCCCAACATTTAGGTTTCAATGGTGCTCTCTGTTCTTTCTCTCTCCACAAGAGTACTGCAGGCCTGGTTCTGGTGTCCCCTCCCCGACAAGAAGTGCCACCACATCGGGAACCAGCTGGCCTAGAGAAGGGAACTGTTATAAACTGGAAGACCCCCTCAACCTGCTTCCACAGGAGAGTTTGTTAAGATGCCCAGACAAGTCTGCATGGGAGCCCTACCTGGTTGTGGATTCCCAATTGACTGGTCAGGAGCTGGCCTGCTATTGCTCAGATACTGGACATGGTTCATCAAAAATCCTTCTCTGCTCCTGTCTCCAAACAGCTTCCTTGTAAGATTCAAAAGAGAGGGCTTTCTCATTGCTTCCATTAGAAATAGACCCACAGGTATTGTCAGCATATAAAACCACACCACCAACCAGCATCCACCAACCCCTCCCCCCACACTGATAAGTGTGAGTTGCAGAAGAAGCTCTCAAAACGGCCTCTGTAGTGAAAGCTATAATAGATGTCACTGATGGTGTGATTAGCAAGTTAAAGAGTTGTTTACCTAATAATGGAAAAATACAGGTAATAATTACTAGAAAAATGAGAATACTTATCAGGGGTGACTGGATGTTGTTCTGTGCACAGCTACCACTCCAATCTTCACCCCCGCCCCCGAACACACCCCTGTGCAAAGATGATTTAGTACTGGCCTCATACCCTGGCAGTAACAGTAGTTTGTGGGTACGGTCTCTGGTCTTCGTAACCTGTGTGGCAGATGTGCTAGATGACATTTTACATACACCTGTAGATGAGGTGTTCAAAGTTGCACAGGGAGTGGCAAAGGAGCCTAGATTCTAGCTCTAACACTGCAAAGCGCCAGTTCCCTGGGATACACACATGTATGCATACAGCCTGGTCAACACACTGGCAATCTGGGTGAAGGGAACATTATCTGTACACCATCTTTACTCTCCAGGGTTAGCGGTGGTTTTCAGTAGCCACTATTGTTAATTAACACATCGATAACAAATTTGTGGATTTACTCTTAGGTTTCCCTTTTGTTAATCATTTTTCTTCATGCATAATGTTTCATTTTCTTTTGTTCATTTGCTTACTTGAGATGAGGTTTCTTATGTCTTGGGCTGCGCTTGAACTCACAATTCTTCCATCTTAGCCTATAAAGTGCTGCGAATACAGTCATGTACCATCATGCCTAGCTATGTCTCAATGTCATGTTGATTGCTGTTTTGTTTTTGTTTTTCGAGACAGGGTTTCTCCGTAGCTTTGTTCCCGTCCTGGAACTAGCTCTTGTAGAGCAGGCTGGCCTCGAACTCACAGAGATATGCCTGCCTCTGCCTACCGAGTGCTAGGATTAAAGGCGACCCCCACCACCACCCAGCTTGATTGACATTTTTAAGCAGCCTTTTTTTTTTTTTTTTTTTTTTACCATGTACTGTTTCCCTCTTACAAAGAAAGATAGATACAGTGTCTGACTTTACTTTGGTGGTCAACAGTCTGGGCATAACCAGTACAATAGAACTGACAAAAAAAAATGGTGAGATGATGCCCAGGCTGCCCTCAGATGCTTCTGCCACCTGAATGCAGGGATCATAGCCATGGACCGTCATGTTATGCCTGAATTATGTTGTTATGTATATTTATTTTACCAGAATTTAAAGCAGAGTGGTGGTATTCACAGTGATTTTCTTATGTGATCCATGGGATTTTTCTTTGCCCATTGTCCTTCGGGTGGCCTGCCATAAGGAGAGGCAGCCCAGCCACCCAAAATTACTGGGAAGGAAAGTGACGGAGACCACTGACACATGGAGACCACGCCTAGGGTAGCCAACACAATGAGTAGGCACCTAGCATCTAGAACTCTCCCCGGCATAATTTAGCTATATCTTGAAAAGAGAAGAGCGCAAAGTGATGAGGAAAGAGGAGAAACTTGTGGCAGCCTTGTTGGGCCTTTCGCTGTTGTTATGAATCTTTGAATCTCCCGAAGAGCTTCTTCAGAAGTGAGAATGTACCATGAGGGTCACTTAGCTGTGCCACCCGAATGCCACTGTGGCTGGGACACAGCTGTAAACTTTTCACCCAGCCTCCCTCTGACTCTCTCTGCCATGTCACCGCCTTCTGGAGTGGAAAGTTTCCTCCCCGAGTCTCCCAGCAGTAAGGGCAGTGGAGGAGAGAAGCCCTCCCAAGAGGTGGATTTTGATCCTCCGTGACCGAGGCAAGGATGTCTTTGTACCAGGCCAGTTGTTATTTACAACGCCCTCTCACTTCCCTCTGGAAATCCAGCGCTAACCCATGAAGGTCTTATTCAGCTGGAAAAAAAAAAAAAAAACAAAAACCAAAATAGCAGCATCCAGACATGACTGGGTTCTCTGTTTGAGATGTGAAATTTTGCATGTAAATCAAACAGTGTTTGCTGGAACATTCATTACCTGAGCAAACACAGGCCACCTCCTGGGTATTACCATCCCGGAGAAAAAAGGTGGGTTCTTTAGCAAGAAAAGTATCAAGACTGCTGATGTGAAAACTCAGGACTAAGGAGTTAAGGGTTTTTTTTTTTTTTCTCATCTCAAACACCTTCTGTTTGCTCACAACTCCCCTAGGTTGCTCTGTGTTTCTGATAGAGCCAGGATCCCTGAGTGATGTCTCCGGGCATTCCTGTCCACCCTTGGACTAGGCAGGCTGGTACAAATGTCCTTTCTTTGTGTTCCAGTCAACAGGACATTGGGATCATGACCCTGCACTGTAGAATGATGACAAAGCACCAGGCTCATGCAGGAAGAGGAATGCTGCTCTCTTCAGTGGTCCCCTCTGGACCCAGTAATGCCAGAGAAGTGGGCCCAAACCAGAGTGGCCATAGTGAATCACTGGTCCTCTTGTTCCAGGCAATAGTTGAGGTCTCAGCAGACATCAACGTCTCTAAAGGGAGCTTATTGGCTTCACGGCCGCTGATGGAAACACTGGAATTGCTCACTTGGAGGGTTCCTAGGGGCTTCTCATCCCTCTGTCCTGCTCTGCTAAGGGATGGGAACTGCAGAAAAGAATCCCACAGTGACCTCCAAACTGATTGGTATCTAAGAACATGGGTTTCAAGACTCTACCCAGTGTCCCTTAACTGAATAGTGCCACCCACTGTGTCTAAACTCAACAAAACTTGGGCTTTATACAGACTACCTGCTTTCCTAACAAAGTCTAGACCAGTAGTTTTCAACCATCCTAATGCTGCAATCTTTTTAATACAGTTCCTCATGTTGTGATGACCCTCCACCATAAAATTATTTTTGATACTTCATGACTGTAATTTTGCCACTGTTATGAATATTATAAATATCTGCTATGTGACCACTATGAAATGATTATTTGACATAACCCCCTACCCCAAAGGGGTCATGACCCATAGTTTGAGAACCTCTTGTCTCTCTAACTTGGTAGAAGGTGCCTACATGACTAATTCCTGGTAACAGTCCTGGAACAGAATCCATTTATTTCTCTGGTATGCACCATGACACATGCGTGGTCACAGCTCATTGCTGTGGTGTCTGGCACGTCCTATGTGACTTGCATGGGAGAGGCCCCTTGAGACTTTCTGCCTGATTGCCTGTGGACCTCGCCCATAGGTCTTTTTGCTGTAAATCACCCACTTGGACAACTAATTCTGTGAAGCACTGATAGCTCAGCATTCACAGAATTATGACCCTAACACAGGGCCATGGGTCTGGTGCTGTTTCTCAGAATCCTTTGCCCTCTGTAGGCAAAATGATTTCCAGCTAAGTTCAGCAAAGAGGAGGCAATGGAGGAATATTGGACAGAGACAAACAAACAACCAAAAAGACAGACTGCACTAGTCCTGACCTCAGACCCTGTTTCTAGTAATGACTGAATCTCCAGCTCCCACCAGACAGTCCCATGGGATTCTAGGTCCCACCACACAACCTCAATTCCTGCTATATGGTGACACCAACTACTCCGTTTCTAATTGTGGGGCTGACTCACCTCCCACTGTTTGCCTTCCCGTCTCTTCTATCACCTGTATAAACATTTCCTCTCTTTAAAAACACCCAATGTAAAAAAAAAAGAAAAAAAAAACACCCAATGTGCTTTTCATTTTCCTAGTTTGACCTACATGCTATAAATGTCTTCCTCATGCCGACCAAAGGGGCGTCAGGTATGAAGAACACCATAGGGCCGACAGGTATGAAGAACACCATATAGGGCCGTCAGGTATGAAGATCACCGTGCCGTACTCAAAGACCTTGGTGCCTAGTCACATAGACTGCTTCTGTACATACCACAGAGGCTGACACAACTCAGGACTCATTCTAGGACCAGAAACTGTTGTTCTGACTCCCAAGTCACAGGACCATGAGGCAATGCTCTAAGGTAAATGAGCCTCAGCCACATGCTAGACTTGGTGCCTCTGACGCTGGGTCACTGGACTGTCTCTTGAGCCCAGAAAATCTGTAACAGTTATAATGTTGCTGAATTGGTGGTAGAGCACTCTTGAACCAAAGTGTGTGCACATCCACAGAGCTGAGTCTTGGGCCAAATGTAGCATGATAACGATGGTTGGGAGGTGACAAGCGAGTCTTGAATGCACAGTCAACCAGAGGGTTGACATCTGTGTGATCAGACGTAAATTGTGCAGCCATGGCCACTCTTCCCCAGATCTCACGTAAGTCTAACAGACCACTGTGGAATCTTCACTCAGATCTTCCGGCAGGCAGCAGAGGACGGTGGGCTTTGCGTGGGTCTCTTCAGCAGCCTCTCTCTGACTGGAGTCCCTGCTGCCCAGTGGGAATCCAGTTAGGGACGTGACCCCAGAAATGTCAGAGCACTGCCATTAGACAAGCTCTTGAAGGACAGCTGAACCACTGATGTTTTGATCAGCCCTGTAAACAGCAAACTGAGCTTCTAGCAAGTGGAGCAGGGGGACAGGGACTGTGTTTCAGGCTTGAGGCACAGAATAGGAAGTTTAGTGACTGGAGCAAGGTGTGACAGGGAGTGGGGGCAGGAGATGACCTGAGGACATGAAAGAGGGAGGGCATAAGAGGAGATTAGGGTCTAGGTCATATGGAGTCTTTTTCAGTTGAATTTTCTTTCTTTTTAGGATTTACCTTGAAAGCAAAGTTCATCAGTGATGGAAAGGTTTGGACAGAGACTCTGAAGCCAGACTTGAGCTCCTCAGTGTTTATTGTGACTGCACTGTGGAGAAAGAATTGAAAGGGATATAGGGGTAGGTTCAAGGCTAATTAAAAGGTGAAATAGGAGATAGCTAATGAAGGGTTGGATTTGAGGCTTGGGGTGGGGTTGTCTGCCATTTGCCCACGGGCCTAGCTTGGTAGCTACTCAAGCTGCTGGCATTCACTGAAATAGCGAGCTCTGTGATTTGTCAAGTCTTCAGAACAAATTGTTTCCCATCAGGGAGGTGATGTGTGTAGGCTGCCCCGGGTGTACCAAAATAAGGTGACCAACAGGCAGCTCGTCAGGGAAGTCTCTAGCTCTGGAAGAAACCGTGGCTGAGCACCTAGATTTAAGAGGGGCCAGGAGATATATGGAAATATAAAACCATCCAGGTTTCTGAGACGATCAAAGGATGGCACACTGCACTAGAGGAAATAGCACAGCATGCCACGTCTCAGAGACCACGGGAAAGACCTTCGAGGGCAGAGTAGGCAAGAGAGCTCAGTGTCCCACAAGATTAAAAACTCAGTCTTCTTTGGCTTGAAAACAGACAATGAGGTGTTCTCATTTCAACGTGGCTTCTCTTCCCCAGAACTCGGGTGGAAACTGGGGCCTCTGTGTGGTATCATTGAGACTTGATTAGACCTTTAAGAGAGATCAGTGTCGTTCTCATGAGACGAGGTTGGTTACTCTGAGGGCAGTTCATTATAAAGCAAGGCTGCCCTCATATTTTCTCTTTTCCAGCCGTGCCAACTTGCCCTCCTGTTTTCTTCCTCAGTGAGACATGCTGTGTGGGAGACAGTGTCCTTCTGACCAACCGGCTGCACCTTACAATGTACTCAATAAAACCATTCCATCCTCACAGAAGGATGAGAAAGCGCAAGGCCTCTGCTAGACACTAAGAAGATGACAACGCCGTGTTTTAAAGATCATCAACCTGTAGAGCCATGAGCTAAATAAAAATTTTTTTCTTTATAAATGTCCTAGTTCAGGTATTTTGTTACAGCAACAAAATGTACTAAGGCAGATACCTTTGCTTTAGCAGTTTGAATACACTAACAGAGGAGATAGAACCCAGAAGCCAGAGGCTTGGTGACAGAGGGGAGGAGAGAGAATAAAAAAAAATGACCAGAATAACATGAGTTGAGAAAAGGCTTTTTAAAATATTGAAGGGACTCAACTTGAAATTGTGTCAATGCTGACAGGAAGCAGCTGTAAGAGAGCCAGAGCTTGAAGCCACAGGAGAAAGAGCTGATAAGAGGCCCGGCCATCAAAGCCCTTGAGAAAGTGACATGGAGCACAGTGAAGACACAGATGTTTGTTTTTGACAAGGAGGCAGGGGCCCTTTCCCATTTCAAGGATAAGAAGGAAGAAAAACTTGGTAAAGCTGCAGACAAGTCCACAGATTTGTGGCAGAGAGATGGGGTGGGGAAGGGGATATGAATTCCTAGCTAATAACATTTCCCGTCTCCCTTTGAAATTTGAAGACAAAGAGGGCACTTCGGAGGATCTGGGGTTGAAACCAGTAGTCTTTAAACACATGACACTCTCAAAACAGAACTAGGCAAAGCCTGGGGAGGGAAACTTCCTTTCCTTTCTCTGTACGTCTTGAAGATACTGCAGAATGACTTCAAGGGAAAACACAAAGCATGTCTAACTGCGTGGCTCTCTTAAGGACATCTACACACTTTACTGGGACTGGACATCGGGTGGCTGTCCTGCAGGAAGTCCTGTGGTTGGGCTTGGGTTCTCTGGGTAACTCCAGGAGGCAGTTTGCTTTGCACAAGAGGGACTCATTGCTCTTGCTTTATGCGTGGTCACAACTGTCTGTGTGACCTGTCTGTGGGCAGGCAGATCCTCCCTCCCGCCTGCCAGCTCACCACCCATCTCTGTGGCAAAGCATTCCTCTACAGAAAAAAGGACCCGTAAGCCCTTCTGTCCCAGCAGGAGGGCAGGGAGGCTAGCAAACACAGCAATGACATTTGGTAGTTACTAGTGGCATCTGGAGGAGGGGAAAGGTTGACCCTGGAGGTGGGATGGTGAGGACGTGCCAGCATGGGAACCCAGGAGCAAAGAGGCAATGGAGGCAGGAAGGAGCACATGCAGGCATTTCAAAGCCGGGTGGCAGAAGTACGTGGAAAGTCCTAGAAACAGTTCTGCCCCCTCCACCAGCTGTCAAGAAAGGGGAGGAGAAATCCTCTGGGATGGGGAGGAGGGTGGGAGCTGTTAGGCAGTTATTTAAGAGACAACTTTCTGGTCACTTTGCCTGAGTCCTTTTGAGGAAGTACTCAGAGGCACACAACGAGCCTACCAGGGCACCCTCTCAGGAGCTCAAGCAGGTAAGAGACCCTCAGAGCAGGTCTGAGTAGCCCTGCCCCAAGCTGTGGCTGTCCCTCTGGACCTACATTTCTGTATCTCTGAAGGGTTGGGGAGGGTCAGAGGCAGCCCCTCTCTCCAGTTCCCAGCTTTTACCTCTGAGTTTGCAATGTTCAGTCCTACTTCTAAGGACTTCTTTGAACTCCAACAAACTATGCTAGGAGCACGGCTGGTGGAGAAGACTCATTGACGGGGATGGGAGTGGGGTTGCTCCTCCAAGAGCAGGTCTGCTTGCCTAAGGGAAACCAACTGTGGAATGTGGAGTAAGGTTAGAAGAGAGGGCAAGGCCAGAGTGCCCACCTAGCTAGAAGACAACAGGTTCGGTTGCCTTGACCTGGTCATTCCTTACCCCATATTAACAGTGTCTAAACTCAAATCCCTTTCCCTTTGTTGTATCTACCAAGAAGGACAGTTCTCCCTCCTACACTCACCCAGTGGTGAGCACTACCCTCTCTTGGCCAGCACCTGGAATGTTCCAATTCTTTGCTTTACTTGCTTTCTCCCAGAAGGCTGCCTGACTGCCCAGCACTGCTCCCCACACCCTGCTTCTGGCCTCTAGGGACCAGTCAGTGTGTCTTTGCTATTGACAAGACACCAGAGGGTTGCGTTCTCTTCTTTGTCACTAAACTTTTTCTTTAATCTCCTCTGACTCAGCTCGCCAGAGATTACCTGTAAATCCTGAAAGGTATTTGTAGATAGCCACTCCTGTCTCCTTCTTCCAAGAGCCCCTGTCTCCTTTCAAGAGCAGATACCTTACCAAGTGTTTCTGTGCTCAGCCTGCTCCTCTCATTGCTGCAACTGTCTAATCAAGCTGATTCTGCAATGGCAACATGTCATCTTGCAAGGGTGTGCCTAGTTTCTACAAACAGCCAGGTTGCCAGGCGTCACTGCACGGTGGGTCAGGTAAAGAAAGTTCAGAAACAAAGTCCCCCTTCATTTTGACCAGCTGGTCAACAAGTCCTTATTGGGCCCTGACATTAAGGTGTGTTGTGTTTAGACAGGCTGGTTGCCTGCACAAACTCGGAGGGAAGAGGAAACAAGCCAGACTGTGTCAGAGCACAGCCTACTCACAATCCATCTGAACATAGCCATGGTCTCCATGCCACATACCCAATCAGCATCATGTGTGATTCTTGTATGGTCCATTCCTAACCCCACTATACTGTAAACTCTTGGGAAAGAGGTGCTGTTTTGGTTTCTGTTGTACCTACTTAAGTAGTAAGATCACAGCCAGGCTCACAAGAAGCCCTCATTAAGTAGTGACAGAATTAAATGGCTGGTCTATTTTATCTATCTATCTATCTATCTATCTATCTATCTATCTATCTATCTATCTATCTATCTATCTATCCTATAATTAAATGAAGACTTTAACAAACTATCCTAACCTGAATGTTAGATTCTCACAGTGACTTAGGTTTGGTGAGTCTCCATGAGATGAGTAGGTACATGCACCTCCAAACATATAGGCTTTGGGGGTTTGGGGAGAGGAAAATTCTGCTGTCTGTAGTCTTGAAAGATTTTCTTTGCTTTAGGCAAACACTCTTTCTCGTGATCTCTTTATGTTTTACCAAGCAGGACGTCTCCCTGAGATCCTTGGGGAATACTCTCTGTCCCCAGGCGCATCCTCACTGCCACCTCTCAACTCTCATTTGTGTGGGATGTGCATGTTGCTCGCCGTTGCTCTGCCCAGGTGCATATCTGTCTCTACTTTAGACTCTGGGCCACAGGTGATGCTCATCTCGTACTCCTCTTCCATGGACTTTCTTCTCCCTTTCCCAAGGATCCAGTAAAGCAGAGAATGTCAGATACTCCAACAACCACCTTTGGGGGCAGGAGAGCAGTACCCCCCAACAATTCCAATGCAGCGGAAGTTGACCTCCCGACTGAGGAGCTGCAGGGCGTGGTGCCCAGGGGTGTCAATCTGCAAGGTAAGAGGAGCATACTACTGTATCCAGTAGAGCCAGATCCCCTTTCCCATAAGGGATCTGTGGAAGAACTTCTCCCACTAAGATCTACAAATGGCAACCTCTCAGTCTCTGGTGTCCAAGAAAGGGTCCCAAAACTCTCCCAAGCTGCAAAACCACCAAAGTCCCTGAATGACAGCCCTAGTTTTACATTTGCTGATCTTGTCATATAGGGAAGTCACTTCCTCTTTCTATTTCTCAGCCTTTCCTTTTACAACACATGCTGGATAGACCAAGGCCTCTTTCACCCATAATGTTCTGCACTTTGGAGAATGTTCTCTAGCTGGAAGATTCCGCTTCTAAAATATTGTGGCTGCGACTGATTGTCTGGCTTGCAACTCCTTCCTTCTCTCTCCTCCATCCATGCCTGTGAATCTCAGAGATGGTGCGAGGTGCCAGATTCTGACAGTAATAGAGATGAAGCCCTCCATCTCCTGAGCAGCCGGCGAAGGAGGCTAGGCAAGCTGCTTCCTCTGCTTCTTGCCTCTGCCTCAGCTGCTCTGGGTGCAGCAGTCACTAGCTGACCTCCTCTTGGCCCTGTCAGCTGTGACAGGGCCCAGGTGCCAGCACCGGCTTGGTGATACAGAAGCCATTCCCTTGGGGAATGAGCAGGGACATTCAGACTCTTGTCCCTGGATGGCATCTAGCTGGCAGGACATTGTGGAATATCGTTTATGCACTAAAACCTGGTTTTGTTCCTGTGGGCTCTCAGTGTTGAGTTTCCTGGGGGAATAAACATCTACTTGCTGAGGTAGGTACAGACAGTCACACCGTGACTCTTAGTGCCCAGGAACTAAGTCTCCCAGCTAAGTGCCACATTCTAAACCTGGACATTAAAGTCACAGAACTGGGGTATGCAACCAACCAGCCTCAGCTTCCTTTGTTACAGGTTAGAACACCGGCCTAAAGCCATCAGTGGATATTCTTTACCTCTTTGCTACCCATGCTAGAAGTCCTTTTTGTTTTTTATAAGAATGTAAATAAAATCGAAAAGACTGCAGACACCAAGCTCTCCCATGGGTCACCTGGGGATATTCAACTTTCTTATAAAATTGCCCTCTGGCAGAGAAGGCACAGTACTCTGGGAAGGCGTACATTGGCTCCAGCAGAATTCAGACATAGGGAAAGAAAGAGGAAGGGGTTCAGACGCCCATACCAGGATTCATGAGAACACATGGATCTCCAGGCAGGTGGTAAAGAGCCCAAAGAATATCTCTGGCCCAGGAGGCAGAAGACTCAGCTGTCCATCCCAGAACGAGTCATCTAAGTCCCCAAGCCTTAATTTTCTCATTGGCAAAATAGAAGCCATGTGCAGGGTGTTCCTAAGGACTGGATAGATATTACCTGTGACAGCATCTGACCCACCACACACGACAAGTGATGGCCAGTGAGCCTGCATGTGCACAGAATCCTTTCCCATCAAGTTCAGGACATCACCTATGGAGAACCTAAGGAAATTGTAAATCTGAACCAAATGTTGCCAATGACATATAAAATTCATCAGTGAACCTGAATGGTCAGTTGATTATTTTTTTTATCCTTATACCTGAGATAATTGGTTTTCTGTACTTCTACCTTTGGAAGCAGAGATGGGGAATAATTCACCTATTTTGAAAAAGCAGTCTTTATTTGCTGTGTAATCATGTGTCCACAGCCCACATGATTTGTTCCCACACAGCCTTCACACACACAGGAAAGTGAGGGGCCAGTGACCAGAGGCCTATCTGAGTGGATGAAAACAGCCAGTCACAAACTAAATGACTCAGCATCCCTAATCACTATAACTTATTAATGACATATTTCAGCATCCATATTTCAGTATATGTTTGCTCAGGGTTTTTCACTGTATACTGTGACTTTGGAGCCTCTGCATCAAGAATCATAGTGGAGTAAGCTCAAGAGAGCTGGGCAGGAGAAAAAATATCAGCGGACATACTCTTTGAATCAGGCTATTACTCTGCAGAGTTCGAATTTCTGTTTGTCTAAAAGCACAGAGAGTTTGACACTAAATATACCAAGTCTTCCCACTCCACCCCACCCCCAAATCATCTTAGTAAAGGGAATTATGAATGCCGAGGAAGGCAGTAAGGCTTTTGCCCTGGTTCACATAATCATCTTGCAGTTCACACAGTGGCCACTAGTGGACCCTGGGAGCACTGATGCCCTCTGACTTCAGGGTAAAAGAAAGGAAAGGCTCTACTGACGGTTACTGGGAAATATTCGCGAATATCCAGTATACCCAAAATATGGCTAATGTGTGTATATAACAGACTTTCACCAGCTAGAAATAGTTGATTAAGAACCGTTTTATGAGAGTGAAAGATGCATATTCCCAACCACTTGAAAGGCTGAGGTAAGAGGATCGCTTCAAGGCCAGCCTGGGAAACACAGCAAGCATCCTTCTCAAAATATTATTTTAGTAAAGTTAAAAAAAAAACTACATCAGACTATACAAACTTATATATGGTTCCCCAATTCTTTCTATAGTATTTTAGGAAAAACAGATATATTTGAGATTTTAACAGAATCTCAGACATAGGACCAAGCTGTAAACATGTCTGAGGTCATCACATACTTTTAGAGATCCTTTGTGTTCCCTGTGTGTCCCAAACAGGAAAATTATCATGAATATATGCTCATATTACTTAGAATGACATCCAGTGTGTGTGTGTGTGTGTGTGTGTGTGTGTGTGTGTGTGTGTGTGAGAGAGAGAGAGAGAGACAGAGAGAGAGAGAGAGAGAGAGAGAGAGAGAGAGAGACAGAGAGAGAGCACTGTGGGTGTACATGGAAGCTAGAGATTAATGTTGGCTGTCATCCTTGATTACTTTCCCTCAAGTATTGGGACTGGGTTTCTCACGAACCTAGCTCATCGCTTTGGCTAGTCTAGACAGCTTGTTCTAGAGATCCTCTGCCCCCACCTCTGAAGTCAGGGCTAGGATCCAAACTCTGGTCCTCATCCTTGTGTAGCAAGTGCTTTTACCAGCTGAGCCATCATCCCAGTCCCATCGTGGCATCAGTTTCTAAAAGACTGTTCTACACATTCAGTTGTGTTTCTGCAAAATTTCTCTACAGCCTTCCAGGTTTTAGGTTCTGTGTGGCTAGAAATGTAATGCTACATAAGACTACTTCATCCTCTTGGGCTGTGGGACTCTGTTATAAACAGAGAGGTCATTTGTAGCAGTTATTAGAATATCTACATGGCAGGTCTGTTGTTTGGGGTCAAACAAGGAAGCAAGAATGGCCTGGTGAATGTCCAAATGGAGGCAGATCCAGAAGTTTTTTAGGGTAGTGGTGGTTTGAGTGTTTTCCTAAGAATTTATTCCTTCCCATAATTCTTTGTCAGAACTAAACCAATCTCTCAATCGGTTAGCAATCAACTTCTCCTTGGTGCCAAGAAGACTCTTTTGTTCAGGGTTATTGAAAGAATGAGAGAGACATTTGTTATGTGATGAATAAATGAAGTTATGAAGTTCTTCACTCACCCAGTTCACAGATAATAGATTTGCTGTCATTTACATGTTAGGAGAGATCCCAGAGTCTGTCTGAGAATAAGAAGAGGAAGTCAGTCTCTAACTTCAAGTGGCTTTCATTCTAAAAAGAAAAAGAAAAGGAAAAATCACTGCAATTCAGTCTAATAAAGACTAACTGAATTTTTGGTA
Organism: Microtus ochrogaster; assembly: GCF_000317375.1. Lineage (NCBI taxonomy): Eukaryota > Metazoa > Chordata > Mammalia > Rodentia > Cricetidae > Microtus > Microtus ochrogaster. Next base: position 41,343,683 of record NC_022018.1, on the reverse strand, counting down.
AGTTGCAGTAAAACAGAGAGAGAAATAGGTCTTGTGGCATAGTGGAGCAGGGAAGAGGATGAGGAAGGTTTCTGGATAACAGAGACATCTCAGTTGGGTCTTGTAAGATGACAAAGAATGTTTCAGACACACTAGACATGACAGTAGAGACTTCTAATTCTAGCACTTGGGAGATGGCAGTTGAAGGATAAGCCAAAATCATCCTCAGCTACGTGGGTGAGTTCAAGTCTATTCTCTGTGATTAGGAGTCTCTCTCTCTCTCTCTCTCTCTCTCTCTCTCTCTCTCTCTCTCTCAACAAATTCTAAAATAAAAGGAATAAAAACTTGTAATCCCAGTGCAGTGAAGGTTGGGATCTCGAGTTTTGAAGTAGTCTGTACTATATACAGATGATGTAGACCACATGTCAAATGAAGAAAGAGTGATGAAGTAGAGAGATGACTTCCTGGATGAGAAGCTTGATGTGCAGTTATGAGGACCAGATCCTGATACCCACATTCTTAATGAGACATCCTGCACACAGTCCTCTAACCCCAGGTCTTGTGGTGAGAGAAGACGAGGATGGCTGAGTTCGTCTGTTTTCAAACTAACTGAGAAAACTCAAATCTCAAGCTCAAGGAGAAACCCTGCCTTAAAGAAATACACATAAAATGATTGAGGATGGCACCCAAATCCAAAATCCTTCTCTGACCTTCAAATATGTGTCCAGACATGCATACCACCCAACACCTACACACACACACACACACACACACACACACACACACACACACACACACACACCACCTGGTAGGCAGAGAAGAAATAAGACCCTTTTAAAAGTTGAAGGAAGAGAGCGAGAATATATAGAAAATTATTTTAAGACAGCTCATACTTAGTGGTGAGAATTAGTTACAGGACACAGAAAAGATAAGCCTTAGAAACTTGGCAGGGGTCATATTACAATAAGCGTTAAAGATCCCACTGTCTTTCTATTCCTCTGAACACAGGGGACTTGCTGTGGACTCTTACTTATGGTTTATAAGAGTAATTTTCATAGCAGATAGAAAACTGAGTGGAGATATTCCAGGCTAGAGGAAATGTAAACCAAAAAAGGTTTAGCCTCTGGAGAAGGTGTGAGTCTCATTTCTCTTGTTCTGGGATTTCTGAAGCATTTTAGGCTACAGGACTTCTTAGTAGCAACCGTTTAAATAATAACTGCAGAAGAAAAATGCCTTTAATTGTTCTAATTCTACTTTCTCCTCCTGAGTCACCAAGAGATGTGGGAGAAAAAGCCTTCCTGTGGCTCTTCCCATCATAAACAGACCTCCTTCCTCACACATAGCATGAACGCCTATAGCTTGGTAATAATGTTACCAAAGATTTCAGGAAGAACTCAGCTCACCAGGGAATTCCTAGAATATGAACCTAAACATTTAACTTATTTCAAGATTCCATCTGTGACAGGTATAATCATTCTCAGAAGAATATTTTTGCAACCCGGGGAGAAGATAATCCACTTTTTTTCATATTAGGGAGAGAGTAGGAGGGTAGGGAGGAAGCTGACGCTGGGGAGAGACTTTCTTTAACAGCCCATTTTCTCATGTGCTGGGAATTAGACGGAATTGTGTTAGGTAGACTTTTTGAAAGCTGTCACTTTGAAAGGGCAAGCTGCCAAGTTTCTAGCCATGATATAACTTTAAATAAAGAAGAAGCAGTGACTTCCCAGTGTTCTATTTTCTAAGAGCTGGGCTTGGACAGGAAGATGTGAATTCACTTGCTGCCTGGTCTGAGGGAGGCTTGAACAATGATGAAGCTCTTTCTATCTAAGTTAGATCTTGTTAGACCAATAGACAAAGTGCCACACATCCACCAGCTTAACAGATGTTTTCCGTGTACCATATACTTGGAGAGAGGGCCCTGGTAGACAAATGGGCACTAGAATGCCTTATGTCATTTTTATACCTCTGCTCATCTTCCATGGTAACCAACTGCAGAGTCTTTGCTATAACCATGCACTGTAAGAACCAGATTCTGTTCCTGGGGTGCTCTGTGTGTAACCACCCATGGTCAATCAGGCAAATGTCATTCATTCGGTGGCACTGGAGACCATGCCTTCCTTCCCCATCACTAACTTTCGGTACTGTGATTTGAATGTAGTTTGTTCCCGAAGGTTCGTATGCTAAAACGTGGTCTCAGTGTGGTGAACTGACAGGCAGGGCCTAGTGGAAGGTCCTTGTGTCACTGGGAGTGTGCCCTTGGAAGAGATTAAGGTCCTTCTTATGGGACCCTGAGCCAGTAGTTTTCATGGAGGTGGGTTTTTATAAAAGATGAAGCCTGATCATTGAGCACTCTCTACAGGCCTGGCCATGAAATCTCTTCTTCCCTGCCAGCTTCTGCCTTTAAGATGCCAGGTGCCATAAACCATGAGGCATTGTTCAGGTCCCTCACTAGAGCCAGAAATGTGGTTTAAACTGTCCATCTCCAACCACCCAGTCTTTCTCCTCTCTTCCCCTCCCCGCTCCTCTCCCCTCCCCTCTCCTCTCCTCC
>NC_022018.1:41332927-41340745 GCF_000317375.1 Microtus ochrogaster | reverse complement strand
CTCCCCTCCCCTCCCCTCTCCTCTCCTCTCCTTGCCTCTCCTCTTCCTTTATTCCTTCTTCCCTCTCTCCCTATCAATAAGTAAATACTTTCTTTATAAAAACCCAGCTTCAGATATTGCATTACAGTAATGAAAAACAGATTAGACTACCCAGTGAGTCCACTGAGCCATTAGAAAATTACTCTGAGGAAAAGTCAACATGACTGCCATTTCTATTTTTAAAGAATAAGCCACCAGTTTTATCTTTCCACACATCTTTCACGGTTTCCTGGCATCTCGAACTTGATTGCTTTGTTTGAAATCCTTTACCTATCAGAGTAGCTTTTAATCTTCCATACCTCAGCCAAGTTTAAGTTTTGTGCCCTTTTCTTTTCCAAGTTTCACTTTTTAAACAAAATGTTTTCTTAGTTCAGATTGTTTTAACGTAGATTCTTAAAAGATTAAATGGGAATTTTTTATTTAGCTTTGCCCTGGTTTCTCCTCACTTAGAATGAAGTGTTTTCCTATGAATTTTTCCCTTCTTTTCCAAAGGCACTGGCTTATTAGGGTGATGTTGTAATAAAAAAAATCAAGACACTCAAAACATGATTTTTGCAAGTTCAATGCTTAAAATTTAATATCCGCAATAGCAGAGCAATAGGCATAAACACATACTCATATGTACACATATGCCGATACCAGCATGTGCATGTACCTTAGTGTCATGTACTTTGTAGATGTGTGGGCAACTGAGTAAGTGTGCAACTTAGGGGGCAATATCCTGATTCCTGGTCTGTCTTACTCCTTAGAGACTGAGTGTCCCACTAATCTTGGAACGTACCATTTGTTTACGAGACTGATGGAAAACAAACTCCAGCCATGCCCTTGCCTCTGTCCTCTACAGTTCGAGGGTCACAGGAGTGTATGATACACCCAGATCTCAAGTGGGTGCTATGGATCCGAACTCAGATCTTCCTGCTTGCACAGCTTCCTTACCCATCTCCTAGGTCCTATATATTGTTTCCAAAACAAACTGTATGTTTGTTTTCACTAAGAAAAAAAAATCCCAAGAAACCATAAGGCGTGTGTGTGTGTGTGTGTGTGTGTGTGTGTGTGTGTGTGTCTTGTCTGTCTTTCTTAGGCTTGACACTCTAACTTTCAATAGCACCTTACCTACCCTTTGTTCCAAACAGCATGAAGACTTGGTGGTCTTATCCAATAGGAAACTAAAGTTCTAACACGGAGGCCTTGGTAATCTCCAATCCTCTTCTCCAATAGGCCATGTGGTCCTCAAAATTAATTGTCTAGAGAGTAAACTGCCTGGTGAATGATATTTAAAGAACTGATATATTCGCTTCTGTGGTTAATGAAATAATTCTTTTTAAAATGAAAAAAAGAACATCAAGACCCAAATGTTTAGATATAAGATTTATTTAAGTGAAAAGCAGCAATTGGGACATTGGGGGGCAATTGATCATGAGGGAGGGAGGGTAGTGTAAATGGAGGCAAAAAGGGGAGTACCTTAGGACCTGTAGACTCATGCCCTACAGGGAGACTGATCTCAGTACATTCTTTACCCTAGAATGGGCAACCACTCCCTAACTGGCCTTCCAGATATCAAGACTGACACCATCCCAGCTTTCCCCCACTCTGTCTCCAGAAGTGGTTTAAACTTCTGTGTATGAATTTAAGCATTATGTAAGTTTACTGCTTTGGGTTTTAACTGGATCCTCAATACAAAGTCTAAACCCCTGAACAAGGCTAATGAGGCTTGCGGGAGTTCTTGGCCTTGAGCTTCATTGTGCTCCTCAACTCCCCCGAGCCAGCTTACTGTCTTCCAGCTTCTCTTGTGATCATTCACCCTCTTGCCTGAACCGTTCTCCTTGCCTGATGCTATTCTTCCCCAGCTGTCTTCATCAACATTGAGGATCAACTTGACAGAGCCTAGAATCACCTGAAAAGGGAGTCTCAGTTGCATATTTACCCTTACCTGATTGATCTTCAAGTATGGCTATAAGGCAGTGAGGAGGCAATTGCGTAATCAATACTTGGATTCATAGCTTGTGAAACAACACAAAATAGCACACTATGGAAATCGGACTGTAGAGAATTGTAAATGTAATGAATGCACACTGAAGGTCCAAAATGATCATAAGTGTGTGCAACAATGGACCAATTCTACAAGCAGAAATGTAATATGAATGCATGCAAGGCCTTAAAATGGAGCCACAAACTAAAAAACAGTTGCATAAAAGTATAGCCTAGACCAAGATGGAGGGGGGAGGACTTCGGACTTTCCACAGGGCAGGGAACCCTGACTGCTCTTCAGACTCGAGAGGGAGAGGGAGAGGAGGGGGGGAGGTTAGGAGGGGGGGAGGTGGGGAGGGGTGGAAAGTGGGAGGAGTGGGAGGCTGGGAAGAGGCGGAAAAAAATTTTTTTTCTTTCTTAATAAAAAAAAAAGAAAAAAAAAGAAAAAAAAAAGTATAGCCAAATAGCTGCCCAGGTAAGAGATCTTTGGGTGTCTAGGCTAAATTGCTATACACTATTGATTAAAAGAGACATCAGAATGTGTTTTAAGGATTTTTCTTCAGCAGATGCTTAATGTAAAATTCCCTAGTAAGATATTAGTGTCCAATGATGCCTGAGATGAAGAAACCAAAATGTGCTTTATTTTTACAAGATTCATTAATGGTCTCATTGTAGTTTACTAGAAAAACTACAGCCAGAATAATGTATTTTAGTCAAGGGAAAACTCTTCATGAGAGAAATTAACAAAATGAAATCCACTATGAAACAGAGGAATTCATAAAATTCTGGAAGTGATTACTTTAAAAGGGGTAAAATATTGAGGTGGTGTCACTCAGAGGGTGTCGCCAAGTGGTCTTTAAATTCCAGTGTACCAGACAGAGACTTGCTCTGGATCTGTGTGGAAGTCCAGAGCCAGGATGTGTGAAAATCCACAGGAAGGCAGACATCAGGCCATCTTGAGAACAGTAGAGTTGTATAAGAGTAGACTGTATGTCCCTCCTGATAGTGAATGTCCTGTTTAGTCAACGATCAGAATCTTTGCATAGAGATGGCTCATCCATACCTAGAATATCTACCCAATGGTCCATAAGGTGCCTTTGTCTCTGAGATTCAGTGAAGTTGTGTTATTGGGGCATTCCTTCCACCCCTGTACCTCTGTTCATGATTGGAGAACTGATGGATTCATTTTGAGATTTTGGATTGATGATGATGAAAATTAAAAGACATTTTAATCCTGATAAGAAAGAGGATTTTGTGTGTGTGTGTGTGTGTGTGTGTGTGTGTGTGTGTGTGTGTGAGAGAGAGAGAGAGAGAGAGAGAGAGAGAGAGAGAGAGAGAGAGAGAACACACAGAGAGAAACAGAGTCAGAGAGAGGGTTGTAAACTAGTTTATATGTATGCTCTGTATGTGTTCACATATTAATGCACATGTATACATGCATGTAGAGACTAGAGGCCAGGCTACTTTACTCAGCATTCCCTACATGAAACTCCAAATATATGTACAGAAACCAGTTCCCTCACTCAATCTCCTAAGCTACAATGTAGATATTCCTGCCTTCAATGTGGTGATCACATGCGTGACAGAATGAAGACAGGGCAAAAGGGGAGCTTGCTTTTCTCTGGGGCTAGCATGTGTTACACTCTCTGCAGGTTCCTTTCACTCAAGGAATCTCGTGTCTCCATCCTATGTGTAAGCCTCTGCAGGACTTTGTAACCTGACACAAGAACCTGCAAAATAAGTGGATGTATGCAAAACTACACAAGTAGCAAACATGTAATTGATATGTATACTCCTGACTCCAAAAGACAAGGAAGCCATGGAAGTTTTGGCATCAAAAAGACAAGAGTCTGACACCTAGATGGCTCATTTAGGAGCCAAGGAAGTGTGAGGCTGACTCTACCCATGCCAGTGGACGTGATTGCATGTTGTCAGACAGAAAAGCTGCCTTTCTTTCTAGAGAATGGTTCCCCTCCCCGTCTCGGCCTTTGAGGAATCAGATCTACTTTTAGAATTACAGTCGGAGGACATCTGACCCTTCCTGGGGTGGGAGAAGAAGTTTGGATTAATGGCTAGCTTTTTGCCTTTGAAGATTTGTCAGATTTGATCCCTCCTTTTTGAAAGATGGGGTAATTGAAGTGGCAGTGTCACACAGGGAGGCATAGTCATGGTGGGAAGGACCTGACTTAAAACCCAGCATGAGATGGAAGGCTTGAACTCTGACCCTCGCTTCTCTGTTTCTAGATCTATAAACTAGGTGCCTGTCTCTCCCAAAGTGAGTATTCTGTGCTCTGAAATGAGTTCACAGGTGGAAAGAGGTTAAAAAATACCTGTTTTCCAAAACAAGAGGCTGATTCTCAAATCTGCTGCCCCTCCCTTCCCTTGCAATTTCATTCAGCTGACCTTCTTCTAGAAAAATAGATTACAGAGAGTATATTTAGGTCAAATACCTTTAATAGTTTCCTTATTTTGCTTTCTGCATGGACAGATTACCTGACTGTCACAGCTGTTCACCTGTTCAAAGAGAGATGGGACAGCAACAAGATTGATCACCACACAGACAAATACGACAACGACAAGCTGATTGTCCGTAGAGGGCAGACTTTCTACATCCAGATTGACTTCAATCGTCCATATGTCCCCAGGCAGGATCACTTCAGAGTGGAATATGTCATTGGTGAGTGCTGTCTGTCCTAACTACAATACCAGGGGTCACATGGCAGAGAGAGGTGGGAACTGGTATGATTATACTCTTCCCAAGTCCTATATTTAAGACTGGTTGGAGGAATGGTCAAATTGGTCAAGTATCAATCATTTGAAAAATCTAGCATGTTTAGTGTAAAAAGTCATTCAACTGTTTTGTCTTTCTCAAATAATTTTGGCATCCTATTGTTTTGGCTTAACTTTAGAATTGTTCAATCGGTTTCACGTTCTGGGAGCATTTGCAAACCTTAGCATCTGATCTTCACATTTGCCCCCCCCCCCAGTTAGATCTGTAAGAAGGAAGTCTCTGGTGGTTCATGAGAAAAGGATGATTCACAAAATCCACAGGCTAGTTTGTACTCTGTTCTTGAAGACTGACGCTGTACATTAGGTTCAGGAAAGTATCATTTAGCTTTGCTTGGCCCATTGATTCTCAAATTAACTTGGTTCTGCTTCCCTTTTACAAAGTATGAGTTTTGTGTTCAGATGTGTAATATGGTGACCACAGCTCATGGCAATGTATAACAGGCTTTGGTACAAAGATATGTATTGTTTTGATTTGGTGCTTTCAGACAGGTTCTTACTATATAGTCTTATGACAGTTTATTTTGGGATGATCTTGTGTGCAAAGGCATACAGGACTCAGGACTGGGCAGAGGGGAGAGTTAAGTAGCAAAGCCCCAGAGACCTCATTGAACCCCAAGGTGTGCTGTGTAGCTGGACTAGTTTCTTCGGGGTGGTCCTGTTGTAAAGAATGGGTTCCTTTTCCTCTGTGCATGGATTGGTCCTTGGTTCTTGGATTCCTTTAGGGAAGGACTATAATCTTAACATAGCTGGTTTCCTGTGTTGGCCAGCAAGGCTCTAAGAGTAGAGAGCAAGACAGAGAGAGGTTTGGGTCACATATTGCTGTATGCACTTCAGTGAGCACCAAGGTCTTTAAAAAGACGAACAAAAAAGAAATAGTATTGGTTTTATTTCTTCAGTATAAAGGGAGAAAACAAACACATAACTCATCTTATTTTAAGATTAAAAACGTATACAGTCAAACTAACATGTATTTTAAACCTTGTGTAACCTCTTCACATGTTTAACTTTAAGTGCTATTCCATCATGGCTCTTCTGGGAATTATAACGTTAGTGGATTTTCTGATTCCAAATTTGTCATCAATATAAGAAAAAGAAAGTAACAACATTCTATGCTCTACTATTTAGTAGTTGAACCTCTGGCTCTTAAAGGAGATAATTAAGGGAGCAGGGATGGGGGATTTGTTTCCTGTCCTTTCTCTGTTTCCCGTCATTCAAACTGTAACAGGATCACTGCAACAATAGTGTAAGACTGAGACAGCTGGGCCTTTCTCCAGCTCTTGCCATTTTTCTCCTGGAAGAGGAGAATCTCTTCTTCTAGAAGGTAAGGGGCTGGGGGGGGGGGTGGTCATTCACATGATGGAACGACGTAAGTGACTCCCACAAGCTGCCCTCTCTATGCATAAATACATGTAAAAATGCTTAAATTAATTTTTAAAATGACAAGGGCCGGAGAAATGGCTCAGAGTATTGCTCCTGTAGAGGACCTAGGTTCAATTATAGCTCCTATGTCAGAAATTTGCAACCATTTGTAACTCCAGAACCAGGGATTCCAACACCCACTTCTGGCCTGCAAATACTTCTGCACTCACGTGCGCAGACACATACAACTGCATGTAATTAAAGCTAAAATAAACCTTTTAAAACTAGATGGTTGAGCACAATTAAAATACATCAACAATATCAGTTGAAACATTCACTTTAAAGAACATATCTACCACTTGCAGAATTTTATTACAATGTTAAGATCACACACACACACACACACACACACACACACACACACACACACACATCTTCCTGCTGATTTGCTTCCAGTCCATAGCCAGTAATTTTTGTTATTATTTCCTTTTGCTTCTCCAGGACCTTGTCTATAGTGAGTTGAGCTGGGACAGGTTGGTACTGCGGAGTGTCGCTTTATGCTGTCCTCAGAACCTAGCTCATGGGTCTTATTTAGGAGTGATTCTACCTTCTAACTAATTTTCTTCCTTTTTCTTCCTCCATTCCTTCTCTTCTCTCTTCCCCCCTTAGTCTTTCTATTACTGTAAAGAGACACCATGACCGTGGCAACTCTTATAAAGAAAAAGCATTTAATTGGGGGTAGCTCACATTTTCAGTGGTTTAGTTCATTGTTATCATGGTGTAACATGGAAAACCTGGTGCTGGAGGAGCTGAGAGTCCTAGATCTTGATGCTCAGGCAACAGAAAGCGGTCTGAATTTGTTATAGTATGAGCATAGGAGACCTCCAAGCCACACTTCCTCCAACAAGGCCACACCTACTGCAACAAGGCCACACCTACTTCAACAAGGCCACACCTCCTAATAGTGCCACTCTCTACCAGCTTCTGGAGGCCAATTAAATTTAAACCACCACACCTCTTTTTCTCCTTTCCTCCTTCCTTCCTTATTTAGATACACATCTAATATTTAAGTGATTCCTTTTAAGGTATTTAAGCAAGATGGTTCCAGATGAACTTAATGTGTACTGGTTTTCTAGGGAGAAGATGTCCAGGAAAGTTCTGGGGAGAGTTAGGGCTTTTTCTCTGGTCAGGATTTTGCAAGCTTTTGTTTGACAACTGCAGTCATTAGCTGTGGGCTGACACAGCCAGCTGGAGCATTAGGTGGGAAGTGCTAACAAATTTGAAGAGGTGGGAGTGGCTTTTCTCTCTCACTCCACCTCAGCCTGCAGCAAAGCTAAAACATGAAAGCTGGAACAGAGTGTGAATTGTGGCTTTGCTAACCCGTGGCTGCAGCTAGGGCTGGGCAGCAGCTGGTGGTGTTAATTTGCTGTTACTTTAGTGCATCCCCCCTTCTTCATATAGTTGAGAGAGAAAAAAATCATTCCTTTTTAAAATCAGTAATGGATTCTGTGTGACACTGCCACACATGTATGTACCATGCTGCTGTGACACTGCACACATGTATGTACCATGCTGCTGTGACACTACCAAACATGTATGTACCATGCTGCTGTGACACTACCAAACATGTATGTACCATGCTGCTGTAACACTGCCACACAT
>NC_022018.1:41325399-41331676 GCF_000317375.1 Microtus ochrogaster | reverse complement strand
GGTGACACTGCCACACATGTATGTACCATGCTGCATTCACCCTCTTCTGCTATCTCCTGCTCTTCTCCTTACCTCTTCTGATTTCTGTTTGTTGTGAACCAAACACCCAAGAAGTGAGTTTAAAAGAGGGAAATTATATTCTGGCCCATGACTCAGCAATATTGTTTAGACCCCTTGTGTCTGCTAACTTTGAGCCCATAACTGAACAGAATGTGCAGAGAAGGTGGCAGATCATCTCCCCTATTGTGGACAGCAGAGAGACAAGGAATCGAGAGCCAGCTATAAACTTTGATGATAAGCCTCTAGTGTTCTACTCCTTCCAACCAGAACCCACCTCCCCACCTTTCCAGAACCCCTCAAAGTAGTGCCACCACCTAGAGATCAATATGTGAGCCCATGGGGACATTGCATATTCAAGCTATAATACCAGGTGTCTCCAGAGGATGTGGCTAGATTCCTGTCCTTCTTTGTCAACCTGTGAACACACAGGAATAGCCCTTCGTAACAGTACCACTAGGGTAAGTCTTTTATGATTACAGTCATCAAGTGCCCAAGCATTTCCAGACCTAGGCCAAGTGAAATATTCTACACATCTTTAGCCCTGCAATGCATCAAAAATATTGTCAGCAACACTTCAATGTCCTATTTCTTTCATTTCTTGGGTAGCGTTTGTTAAAAGTCAACAGAGTATCAGGGACTGGGTTGGGAATGACATAGAGAAGTCTCATTTGTGACTTGTGCCATGTGGTTGTGGAGTATCAGGACTGGAGGAGAGATGCTCAGAGGACAGAGGATGAGAGAGCCCGGATGAGAGCCACAAACAATGGAGTAATGCGACTCAAGAAATATTTAGGAGGCACAATGAACAAGACGGGTGTGAGGCAAGAGAAAGAATGAATCAGGGGTAACTTTTCTGTCCTTTTGGCTGTGATGACCAAGCCAGTGCAGGAGAGGAACCCGTGAGTGTGCGAAGTGATGATTGGTGGCGGTGCTTTTCATTGGTGACTCACTGGCAGGGGGCACATCAGTGCCAGATGCTGTGTGTTTTCCACTTGCTTCTTCCGGCACCATTCTGGATTTTGCACTATGCCCACCTCTTTTTCAGATGATATTAAGATGAAATGATTCATCAAATAAGCCCAAGTTGAACCCAAAAAGTACCGCAGCTGCTCTTTGGAGCTCCTGAGTGAGTATGGTGGCTACGTGTTCAAAGACAAGCTGAGGATGAAGCATAGGAGTAGTGTTTGGGTTGGACAGAAAAGAAACGGAATAGCATACACATCTGGTTAGACAAGTTCACTCAGCAAAAATCAATCCTGTAAGTGGGGACAGGGGCTTGAATCCTGGGGGGAAACAACTTTAAAGAAGATGCCAGAAACTGGAATCCTTGAGGGAGAAGCAAGGGCCAAAGCAAGGATCTGAAAGCAGGAGGAACTCAGAGAGGGTACGAAGACTAAGAAGGCTAAGTACCTTACAAGGACAAGAGTGACCAAGGTTAGAATTTCCCACCGGACTCAACGGTTAGGGAGACACTGATTATCTGCCTGACAGAAGCCGTTGTAATGTCTGAAGGTAAATAAGGTGAGAGGTCATAGGGGTGTCAAAAGCAGGAACATAAAATCCCAATGGTAACTAGAGACGAGAATTATAGGGAGGGCATTTTAGCTTGGGATTTGTTTCAGGACTCGGGGGGGGGGGGACTTGAATGCAGTAGGCAGATGGGGATGAACAGCCAAGGAAAAGGCCCAAAGAGTCAGAGAAGCCCTGGGTTCCTGGAGGAGAAGCATAGAGCATCAGCATAGAGAGCACAAAGCTTCTATTGTGCTCAGGTGATGCAGGGGAAGGTGAGGCAGAGTGTGATTGCTTGAAGTAGAGATGTGGGTTTAACTAGCACTGTGCTCATGACTCAAGTTAGTCAAAGCCAGAGGAGGTGAACTGCACTGCATGGGCTTAGTCCAGTTTCCATCACTAAAATAAAATGCCCAAGTCTAGAAACTTCGTAAAAAACATCAGGCTGATTGTTCGGCATCCGGTGAGGGACCAGTTCACGGTATCCCATCACTGGAGAATGGCATCATGGACGGAGAGTAAGCAAGAGAGAGGGGTCACAGGGAAGAAAGACAGAGGCAGACAAAGATCAGACTCCTCTATTAGAATAACCCACTCTCTCAGAACAAACTTCCTCTGCAAAACCAGCATTCCACCTTTTCAAGACCAAGTCCTCAAGAACCTAATCAGCTGGCACTTTGCAATAGTTCTACCTCACTCTGACAGGCTCTCATACCAAGGACCAAGCTTCCGGCACATGTTCTTTGGGAAACACATTAACACCTTATTTAAACCATTACAGTCTGAGAGCCAAATCTTTTAGGACCTTGTGCCCTTTCTTATTTTTTTTTAATAGTTCAGAAATTCCAGATAAAATTATCACACGGATGTGTGCTTTTCACACATATAACTTAGTTTCTCTGCAGAGAAATTTCCTGCCCCAAATATCATAGAGAAATAAGTCAGAGGCCATGTTGTGTCTACACTTTCCACTTCATTTCGCTGAAAGGGGGTTATTTCGACATTTCGGAGGCGCACTTCTACAGGGTGTCATCTCAAATCTTTGCCCCCGTGGGTTTCCACACTGACAACAGGCATGCTCACTTCTAAGCATCCTGTGAAGCACCTAATAATGGCATCTGAGAAACTAGGACAGTGTTTCCCAGGCTGCCTTCCCTGTGAACAACTGTCAGGAGATGCTCGCAGGGAAAAATAAGAAGTGCTATGGTCAAATGCATTTGGCGCATGCTGTGCTTGTGTCTCTTCAGCCACCGCATGCATCTGCATATTAGAGGCTCCGCGTGGCATGCAGTCAAAACACAGATCTCCTTTAGTGGGGTGTTTACTAAAGCTATTTTACTGTAAACGCTATCCTGGTCTGTTGTTATTGCTAGAGTACCCTAGGAAGTGTAAAACTCCAACTGGATGTTGCCTTTGTTCTGTGGAGCACTGAGCAGAGTGGATGCTGCAACTTGAGGGAATTTGGAGTTATGTGGAGGATGCCTGATATAAAATCCCTTTTTTACTATGTGACCATTTAAGATTTTATGCCAGCATTACAAAAAATGTCAAGTTGGCATTCTTAGTCAACAACTTTGTTCTCAAAAATGGTTTTTACCCAGATGGAGGTGGTGCACGCCTTTGGTCCCAGCACTTAGGAAGCAGAGCCAGGTAGATCTCTGTGAGTTTGAGGCCAGCCTGGTCTACAAAGTGAGTTCCAGGACAGCCAGAGGTGCACAGAAAAATCCTGTCTTGAAAAATGAAAAAAAAAATAGATTTTTAAATATCCCCTTTTTAGTCACATTTTTATCATCTATCCTTTTGTTTGGCTTCTTTTACAGTAATGCTCATTTTTTTTTCTTCAGAGTACACTTAGTGGATGCTTACTGAACATTTTGCATGAGCAAGCACCAGGCTGGGGTCAGGACAGGAAGAACCCTCTGGCTTCCCAAGGAATATGGTCAAAGGGACATTCTGAACAGAAAGATGTTCACTCCCGCCTTTGGGGAGTCCCATGGTCAGAAGGACAATGTGAAAAGTAGGGTGTTTAGTTGGCTTCTGCCTCCAAGGGGCTGATCCACAGTCAGTGGGACAGCCTGAAAGGTAGAGGTGGAACCTGGTGCCAGCTTCTTGGGCAAGCTATTTGCAGCTATTTTGAAAGCAGTGTCTCACTGAGCACACAGCTCGGGGAATCCTCCTGGAGGAGCTTTTGAAGATGGGTCTGAAATGGGTGGTAGCAGCATCTATTTTGGGACAAAGGCCAAGAAGGTCAGTAGGACATGAAAACTGGAACATACAGGTTGTTTTGTACCACTTGTTAGCAGTTCCAATGTTCTATAAATAACCAGAAGCCCCGTAGATGGGCTGTAAGTCAACTGTTTAGGAGATCTGAAACCAAGAGCCATAGCTCACTCCTGAAATCCTGGCACTCAAGGGATTGAGGCAGGGGGATTGCTGAAAGTTTGAGGCCAGCTTAGACTAGAGTGGAACCCAGTTTTAAAAAAAAAAGAATAAGGCACTTCTCTCTGCACAGCTTTGGGGCCTGAGCTAACTGGAGTGATGAGAGGGTTCAGGAAGGACAGACACATGCAGAAAAGCTGGAGTCACGTGGGCTGTGCTCACCCTGATGGAGACCACCAACTGCAAAACTCGGGAAAACTCAGCATGCTTGTTGTATGTCTGAGTTGAGGAGTTGGTTTTATTGTAGACAGCCGAACGAGGAGGTAAATTCACCTAATTTTGGCAGGAAGCTCTATAGGGTGGCCAACACAGTAGGGCAAATTGATCTTAGACTACAACATCCAAACTTAAGGTAAAAATAAATCTTTTCTCTTTGTAAGTTAATTCTCTCAAATGTTTTGTCATACACTATGAAGCTAAGTAAACCAACTGATGATGGAATAAGGAATGTAATTTATATAAAATGCCCTTTCGTGCTAAAAGCAAAACTGCAAACGACAAAACCAGAAGCAGGAAGGGTGATGATAATCACCGCTGAAATCTGGGAGTCAAAGTTCACAGGGACTCAGTAACTTATTTGAAGATATGGGCAAATGATTTTTATAGGCATTTCTCAAAAGAAGAACTATAAATGGTCAACAGATATTGAAAATATATTCTCTCTCCCTAATTACCAACACAATGTGATTTAAAACCACAATGAGATGTCTGTCACCCTTTAGAATGGCAATTATCAAAAAAGTTGATCAATGACTAGTTTTGATGTGGATACCGAGAGAAGGGAACCCTTGTAGATTGTTGGTTGGGATATAAACTAGTAGGTCATTGTGGAAAACAGTATGGTCATTCCTCACAAAAATAAAACCATAGCTTATATGATCCATGGACCCCACTTTAGGTATTTACTCCCAAGTTAAAATAAATATGCTAAGGAAAAATGTGCACTTGTGTGTACTCTTTAACATTATTCATGGTGGCTAAGATATGGAACCCACACAAAAGCTCATCAATAAACAGGGTGCATGTATACAATGAGATGCTATTATACTCTCTTCTTTGTATGACATAGGTAGAACTGGACATTCTTCTAAGCGAGATAATCCTGTCACAGAAGACCAAATAGTGTCCTTCCACTTACAGCTTGAATCTTTCATAAGAAATTTATATTTTTAGTTATGTGTACATGTATGTGTGGGTATAAGAGGCCAGAGGAGCTCATTGGAAGCTGTAATACTGGAGTTGTAGGTGGTCACGAACCATCTAAAATGGGTGGTGGTAGTCACACTCATGTCCTTTGTGAGAGCAATAAGTACCTTTAGTCACTGGGCTGTCTCTCCAGTCCCCACATGTTGAATATTAAAGGTCAGTTTCATAGAAACAGAGTGGGAGGGTCATTTGTGGAGGCTAGAGTCTGGTGAAGGAGCAAGGAGAGGGAAGGTGTTGATCAGGGAGGGCAGTTTCTGCTAGATGGGAGGAGGAGGCTGTGGTGACCAACTTCACGGCATGGGGGCCACAATTAATAATGTGCATGTTTCAAAAATGCTGAAATACTAGATTCTTGATGTTTTCATCTCTCAAAAAAAGATAAATTGACAAAGTGGTGGCTATGTGAGTTAGCTTGTTCAGTTTTTCCTATGACACACATATGTAGATCAAAATGTCACATTGTGTCCTTCCAAATATCCACAATTACTATTTATCGATTAAAAAAATATACTCACAAAGAATAAAACACCCTCAAAAGGCAAGCACAAGGTAATTGCTGTCTTGTCTTTTCCCTCCCGGTGACAAAGACAAGAATCCCTGAGTTTCTACACATATTTACCTAGTATGCATGCAACATTCCTGCTGATGACTTCATTAGTTCAAGTAGGAACCCTGAAAACCCACAGGCCAACTTCTTCCTGGAATGATTTGGCTTCCTTCCTAGTCTGAGTGATGGAGGCTGTTTGAGGTTGAAGTAGGAGGGACCAGGGTCCATGTCTTAGTACCTGAGACCTCATTGCACGCCTCCTCACCCTCCTTAGGAAGAGATGGAAATAGCTGTGCACACTTTTGGCTGTTGTCATCACCTCTTGCTATCTCAGACCCTTTGCTGCTCCTTCTGCCCCTTTCTATAATGCATCACTCTTTATCTCTTCTCTCTCTCTCTCTCTCTCTCTCTCTCTCTCTCTCTCTCTCTTTTATTTATTATGTATACAATGTTCTGTCTGTGTGTATGCCTGCAGGCCAGAAGAGGGCACCAGACCTCATTACAGATGGTTGTGAG
>NC_022018.1:41324347-41325264 GCF_000317375.1 Microtus ochrogaster | reverse complement strand
ACACACACACACACACACACACACACACACACACAGCATACATGTCTAGAAACAACTTTCTAGGCAAAGTGAAGGTTCCCAGGCAAACAGTCACCAGCAAATTTTACATCCCACATGCTGAATAGAACATGCAAGAAAAGAACTATGAAGATTGGGATGAGCTCTCACCTGTACCTCTCCCCATCCCCTCTTACTTCTCCCCTCTCCTTTCTGGCCCCCTCACCTGACCTTACCCTTGCCTTTCCCTCCATCTGTAAGCACAGGTCCCCTACACTTCAGATTAATAAGCTTGGCTCATTAGTATCCACATGCAGAATTGAATCCACTTGGTTGGAAACCTGTAATCTGAACTGAGGCGTGATGCAGTGCGGGTACTGCTCGATGTTCCCTATAGCTCTAAGGAGTCACCAATATGAAGTGAGGAGTGAGAAAAGTGGGGGGGGGGGACACCTAATGAAAACTAATGTGCCGACCATCACACCTTGCTCTTACGGCTCCCATCTAAAAGGAAGCCTCGTGTAAGTGGAAAGGAAACTCACTAAAGAAAGGCACTAAGTGGACTAATTATTCATCACCCTTGCCCTCTGGTTCCTCCCCAAGCGTGCTGCAAGGATTGATGGGAGACAACCAGAAGCTCTTTCAACTGTTTAGTGGTAGTTGCTTGCTAATAAGGTGACCCAATTACCAGGCTTATTCTGAATATTGCAAGTGCATAGGAAGCTGCATCTCCACACGGCGTTTCTTACAGGAGGATAACCCACATAAAGTGGCTCTATAGTAGCAGCCAGACAGGCTGCATCAAGATGAGCTATAAATAGCCTGGCACGTCTTCGGCTAGCCTCACCTAAGATTTCAGTATTCATTTCTTGAACCTTTCTTGAATTTCCTCCTATTTCTGTCTCTCCACTCTTTCCTAT
>NC_022018.1:41288162-41324247 GCF_000317375.1 Microtus ochrogaster | reverse complement strand
ACACACACACACACACATACACACACACCACACACACACACACACACACACACACACACACACATGTCCCAGGCATAAATGGTTATGAATTTATTCACTGATTAGGAGAGGAATGGTTGCTGCATGCATCTAACTATTCTGTGCATTCACAATGATTTCTTTAGCTTCGGGGAATTCAGGATCAGGGCTCCGGACCTGTACAACTGACTCTGACTGAACACTATCTTGACTGCTATTTTATTTACTGTGCTAAAGGTTGAATCCAGGGCTTTGTGCACACTAGACAAGCACTGTTTGTGTTCCATTCCCAGCCCCTTGTTTGACTGTTTGTTAATTTCTTTGCTAAATTACTAGAGAGCTTGTGAGGGTTCCTTCAGTCTCCCGAATCTACTTACCATCTATGACTGATTACCAGCCTTTATAAGATCACGTCTAAGGTCTAGTTCAGTGAATTTGTGTGACACAAAGCCTACTGTGTCCTGAATCCTGACATCCCATAGTGTGGTGTGTGTGTGTGTGTGTGTGTGTGTGTGTGTGTGTGTGTGTGTGTAACAGAAGCTTAACAACACGTCCTATCTTCATTTAGCTTAATTGAAATGAATTTACCTTTAATTGACAGGTAAGAGTTCCACATTTTCCTAGGGTTCAGGATAATCATTTGGTACATGTATGCAGTATTGATGATCAACTTTACACAAAGATCATCTGTCTTCTCAAACATATTTCTTTGTAATGAGACCATCCAAACCCCCTCTCCTACCAATTTTTTTCATGATACATTGTTGTTGGCTCTAACACAAAAGCCATTCCACCTATTTATCTGAATCATTTTCCCCCTTAAGGAGTCTCCCTATTCCTCCTTCCTTCACCTCTCCCCAGTCCCCAGTACCAGGATTATACTCTCTACTTCTGTAAGCTTAGCTTTTAATATTCTACATGAGTAACCTCATGTCCCATCTGTATTTCTATATCTCGTTCAGTTATTTAATACTGTGAATCTGAGCCCATTGGTGTTTCCAGAAATGCCAGGGTTTTACTGTTTTTTTTTTTAATTTACTAAATAGTATTCCATTTGCATGTGATTCCCTTCCCTAGGGAACCTGGCTGTTGTGAACAGTGCTGAAATAAATACAGAGAAGTAGACAATTGTTTTGCACACTGATTCCTTGTCCTTAGGTGCACACCTAGTGTCCCAAACCTTTCTCTAGAATCTGTCGTAGTTAGAGTAATAGGAATTCTGAAGTTAGTCAAGAGTTAGTGGACAGGCAGGCAGTCTGGAAGGAGAAGGCAGGCAAGAATTGAAGAGCAAAATCTTAGAGAAGGCAGGTGTGTCTTAAGAAGAAACTTGAGGAATCGGGAGTATTTCAAGGGTAAGAGCCATGACTGCCTCTAGGTAGAAAGGGGGCTTTCACGGACATCAAAGGGCTTGTTCTCCAGTTTCTCATCAGCTTCTAATGTAAGAGAATTCCTTCATGGACTAAAGCTCCTGGCTATATGCAGAGCTTGGGCTCCACTCACAGTCCAGGCACAGAGATGGAAGTCAATCCTGGGGAGCCCATGAGGCCTGGGCATCATAATGGAGCCAGTCTGCTGTCCTTACTGGGTTGGTAACTGGTTTCCTACTTCTTGGTGATTGGCTGGGACATTTGGATTCTCCACACAGCATGTCATCATCTTCCCCCAACAATCCAATTCATTGTGTTAGAGTCCAGCGCAACCCCCACTCCCCAAAAGACCTCTTTCATTCAATGATCAGAAGCTTATTAAAACAATCAAATCCAATTAAGTCACCATTAGTTTCCAAAGCAGTTTCAAACCAGCTCAAGAAAATGTGCAGGTCTCTGTGAAGACAGAGGCTAGGACCTATTCCTTCTACAGATTACTAAGAGTATCTTTGGAAAGGTTCTAGAAGGTAAAGATGGAGAATCCATATTATCCTGCCAACCTAGAAAGATCATAGTTTCACACTTGGAGCTGTGAAACGAAACATACTTTTAAAAATAGAGATTTCTGGAAGAGAAAGCAAAATGATAATAATATGCGTTCTAATAAAACCGAGTATTTAATCTCAAGCCTTCATTTGGATGGAAATTGGAGAATTATGTTCATGAGTCATATAGCTTGAGCAGCTGTTGTCATCTGCCTAGTCTCTGGTCAGGTAGAGATGCAGCTATTTGCATGATGAAACAGGAAGTACTCCCAGAACAGCAGGCTGGGTTCATCCATCATGACTCTGCTTCTGGATAGAGCTATATCACCAGCAGTTTCTTTAATGGGATGAGCATGCCCGGTAAAAGTAGCTAATCTTTTTCTGATGGCCACTGCTCATACACTTACACAAATGGGATTCTTCAGATGATCAACTGCTCTTCTGGAGGCAGCCGTGTCCTGAAAAGACATGAGAGCTCCACAAGAAAGTTTGGAGAGACAAAGTGGAAAGCATAAGGAGCTGGGGACCATGAGTCAGTGGTCGCTAGGATGAGGATCCTGAGGGTTGTTGAATCGATAGTCAAGGCACAACCAAGCAGTAGACAGAGGAGATGTGTCTAGGGGCAATCATCTGATGAAGAGTTAGGACCGGCTGCTCTGGTGAACGCGTCTCTGTAAATACTTCAATATCTGTATCTGCTCATGGGTAAAGGTGATGTCTATCATGAAGTGCATTTCATGAAATTACAGTATAATACTTGTTGGGGCTGCACAGAACTATCGTCACTTCTCCCAGCCCACTTACTTTGCAGGCCTAGAAACTGTCTACATCCAGTGAAGAGTTTAGATACTCCCCTGCACAGGGTCAAACAGGGTCTGATGGAATGGAGTGGGTTATAATCTCGGACACAAAGAGAAAAAGAAAGCCTAGGAGAAATATTGAGAAAGTTGGCATATAGAAGAACTGTCCTTAGCAAACCTAGTCTATATAAGCATAAGAGAGGACAGAAGAGGAAGTCACTAGAAACCTAGAGGAATGTGGCCAGGGTAAAGAGAGAATTTTATGGTTTAAACAGTGTGGACACATTTCCAAATGGTACAGAAATTCCATTTCTATGAGAGAAATCTTCAAGAGCCAAGAACGTTTGATTGGATAGGGTGTGTCCTTGGTTGCCCTTAAATGTCACAGTGGTTGCATTTAGCATAGTTCAGGTCAAGCAGAGGTGCCCATTCAAGATGAAACAGAGGGAGAAGAAAACCGACCTGTAAGGGATGGAACAAACAGGAACAGAGCTAGGGAACAACTCCAGAAAGCACGGAAGACAAAATATGGATTCTTTCCCAGCTCTTCATTGCAGAGACAAGAGGCCCAAGCTTTAGCCACTTGTGTCCTCGAGTAGGAAAGAGCCAAACTTGTCTCCAAATCCGCCCTTGCTATGCAGGGTACACAGGATCCTATAGGCACTTAAGGTTCTGGGTAGAGGTTGGCAGATCTGAGCTAGTAGGAAACTTAAAAAGATCACCTTCAAGGTGAATGGGTCTCACCAGGGGCAACTACCAAGACACTATTGTTCAAGCCTCTAAAGAACTGCATGGAGCTTGCTGAGAAGTTTAGAAGCCACATACTTCATCTGGCCCAGCCCTCACTGGCAACAGCCTAGTCAGTCCGTGTCTCCACATACCATCCCCCAAACAGTCACATTACAGCTCATTCTAAGAAAGCTGGTTTCAGCTGACAGTAGTGGCAAGAGTTTAATATATTCACTCCTGCTGACCTTTGATATCTATGAAAGTCATTGTATTGACTCTTATTCCGTGTTTGTATGTTGCAGGGAAGACTGCTTTAAGACCCAACCTTCTGCAGTGGGGTTGTATCACTCCACAGGATGTGCAGAAAGCATTGGGTTCTTCACATTCTGTGTACACTGTCTTCTTCAAACCTTTTTTCAGATGTCAGGCCCATGGTCCAACCATGATTACTGGGATAAGCCAATTATCACAATCTGACTTCCCATGGTCCCCCACTGAAGGGAGAAAATAGATAGGATGAGCGCGGTCTTAGTTTAGGCAAAGCAAACAGAGGAGCTTTAGTGTGGGAGGGAAAGACGATTTGGAGAATCAACTGAGATAGGCTAGGGACTAAATGTATTCACGCCTCCAAACTCCTATGGTGATCTCCTATCCTCTGGCGTGATAGTATTCGGAGATAGGGTCTTTGGGAGGTGATTGTGTCATGAGGGTAGAGCCCTCATGAATGAAGTCAGTGCCCTGCCCAGAAAAAGACAAGACCAGGCATCCATACTTTAATCTCTCTTTTCTGATCACACAAGGACATAAGGACAAAAGTCATGAATTAGGACATTGACCTTCACAGGGAAGTTTATATGTTCCAGCACTGTAATTATCAAGAACTAAGCTTCTAGACCTATGAGAAATACATGTCGGGAGTTGAAGTCACTCAGGCTATAGTATTTTGCTACAGCAGCCAAACTGATGCAGATAGGAATCAAGGACTTTAACATCTGACATTTCCCGCAGTCTGGTAGCAAAGTTGTGACACCTCACACTGTGGTAGTGGGAGGCCCGTGGAGAAAGACATCAGCAGGACTTTATTTGAGGGGAGGGAGTCCATTCATCTGCACAAAGCTCTGAGCTCCTCCAATAGAGGCACTGTGTTTTCTATTTGCACTATCATAAGGACTGGTGCTATTTTAAGTTCTGTTTCCCTGTCTAGGAAAAATAGAAAAGCAATGCTCCTTTCTCTCCCATCCTCATAACTGGCTCCCCACAGTAAAAGCCACACTCGATACTCCACACCTTACAACAAAGTTGACAGTTACCTCCAGGTTCAGCAGAAAGCTGGTGGCCAGATAGACAAAAGCCTCTAATATTCTGAAGCAATTAATTTCTCCGAGGAGATGAGGAGATGTTTCTATGACTAAAGAGACAGAAATGAGGTAGTGGGAACAGCAAGGATGACATTTGCCATCCAACAGCTTTCAAATTTGTGCAACGTATTCCCAAGTGAGAGGAAATGACATGCTGCCTCCAGGATCTCATTTCAACCATTTAAATCTTTCCTAACTTTTTGTATTTGCGAAACAAATTGCTTTAAACATGTCAAAGACACTTGAGTTGAGTGTTAGCCAAATTTTAAAAATAAAGATGATTCAGAAAGACAACACTTGTGTTTGTAGACTTCAAGATAAAATTTTAGGGAAACAAAAGGCACAGCCTTGATTATTTAGGGCATAGGCACAAGGTAATACCCTTTAGAAATTAAAAAGAAATTCCCCCTCACACCTTATTTTTGCTTTATTTATTGAAGACCTCACCATTGTGGGAGATTAGTCTTCTCTGTTCTCCTTACAGAGAAGGATTCCTCCGCCTTCTGGATTTGGTCTGCCTTCTCAGGCTAAGCCTTTGCTAGGGTTCTTACCCTTTCCCACCAGTCAGTGAATATTCTCTTAGAGTTGATGTCTCTTGGGTCCTCCTCATGCCTCTTGATGGAGACAGGATGGTCCCTAACATGCTCTTCTGAAAGACTGGGACTCATGCATCAGATAGAGTTCAAGAAATGTTTCTTATCCTAAGAAATCAGAGTTGCATCCCTAACAGTTGCATGCCTGAAAACAATGAAGGCCATGAATGTGTGGAATATTTAAGCAGTGAAAAATGTATGCATATTGCATAACTTTTGTTATATAACATTTTGTTACTTTTGAAACAAATTTCATTTTACAGGACATTTGTAAGAACAATGTAAAGTTCTGTTTTTATTTCAGAGTTGTTAGGGCTTTTGACCTTATATCCCGTCATCCCTGAATTTTGAGGTGTGTGTGTGTGTGTGTGTGTGTGTGTGTGTGTGTGTGCTTTACTGACAAAGACTTTCTCCTACAGAAGCATGGAGATCATGGACATTATCATTGGTATCATGTGATCACATGGGTTTTAGAACCCATGCAAGTTTCATCATTGTTTCAATAATGCCCTGTAAAGTATGGAGACCTGGTCAAATCCGGGATCACATAAATCATTTAGTTAGCATGTTTTGTGCCTAAAATCTTTATTTTTCTTCAGTTTGAAATCAATTCAGGTGTTTTGTGGGTTGAATGAGAAATGTCCCTCACAGGTTCAGACATTTGAATCTTGATCTCCAAGTGGTGGTGATGTTCTGGAAGGTTAGTGGGGGCGGGGTGCAGGCTTGCTGAAGGAAGTGTGTCATTAGAATGGGCGTTGAGAGTTGAAAGCCTTATATTATTTCCAGGGGCGGGGGAGAGAGGGCAGCCCAGGGAAATATTGATAGCCTGTAATATTTTGGGAGTCTCTTGGACAACCCTGATTAACAACTCAAAAGAGGGGTTCTCTTGGCAAGTGTTGGGGTGGGCTATGACTCTTGGAGAAAATTGTCATCCTAGAAAGGAAAATTTCACTTAATATATACTTACACACTGATTTACATGTATTATGGGTATTTTAGATAGAGAGTTAATAGTATGATTTTCTTATGGATTTTTTTGTTGTTGTTATTTTATCTTCCCCTTCCGTACTACATCCCTCCATCTAAAGAGAGCCCCTCATTTTTCCTGTTTCCCTATTCATATCACTGGTACCTCTCTCTATTCCTCCTGCACCTTCAAACCCCAAATAGTTCCTTTTTTCCTGCTTACTAGAGTTATTCCAAATGATGTACTCACATCTGAATAATTAGAGCTAGGAGCCTCAGATAAGAGAACATGCAACATTTGTCTTTCTGGGTCAGGTTGCCTCACTCAATTATGATCTTTCCTAGCTCAAGTCATTTAAAATTATTACTGAAAATACATGCCAACTGCAGGCATTGTGATGTTGATTTTTTGGTGTTATGTTCTCAGTGTCTTTTAGTAACTAAGGATTCTTTTTTTGTTCCAGAGTCCCTTGGTTCTGCTTATTCCTCTCTTCAATCCCAAGTATTGCTTTATGTATTTTTTTTTTTAGGTTCAGTTTGCTGGATGTACATTTTTAAAGTTGTTTATATTATGGAAAGTTTCTTTTTTTCTCCTTCAACTATGGTGAGCCATTTTCCTAGGTTTATTAGTCTAGTTTGGCTATCACTGTCTTTTAAGACTTGGAATAGTTTGTTCGGGTTCTTCTGGCCTTTAAAGTCTCCATTAAGAAATGAATTATTATTTTGGTGGGTTTTTCTTATATGTGACTTATGTCTTTTTCCTCTTGCAGATTTCAGTACATTTCTTTGTTCTAAATGTTTAGTATTTTAACAATATGTTGTGGGGATTTTCTTGTCTTGTCTGTTATTTTGTGTACACCTGTATTAGGACAAGTGTACTATTCCTTGGATGGTTTTCTTTTATGTTCTTGAAGAACTAGTCTATGTCATTGACTTAGAATTTCTCTCTTTTGTCTATGCTCATGATTTGAAGGTTTGGTCTTTTCATGGGGTCTCACATTTCCTGTATGTTTCTTTTCTACGTGTATTTGTGAGTTCTTTTAATTTTTATAGTTGCTAATTTTGTCTAGGTCCTCTACTTTATCTTCAGGTCCTCATATTTTATCTTCTGTTTGATGCAATCTACTTGCAAGGCTTTCTTTGAGTTTTCTAATTGAGTTATTGAGTTTTTCAATTTCATATTCACTTCTGCTTGAGTTATCTTCAATGTTTCTATCTTCTTATTGAATTCCATTTTCAAATCTTGGATAGTCTCTGTCATTTCCTTCAGCCTTATTTTTGTGGGGTTTTTTTTTTTTTGTAATCACTCAGGCATTTTTTCTCTTTCTTTTTCTTTAAGTTCATTGGGGTGTATCTTTGTGGCTTCCTTATTGAGGGGTTTTTTTTGATAAATTTTATAATTGTTCTTTCAAGTTCTGTGTCCTGCGATTCATCTAGATAATTCTCATTGGCAAACATTTCTACAGGACTGATAGGTTTAGAGAGGAGATAATGGCCTAATCTTTCATGTAGTAACTTTTTTGTTATGAGATCTGGTCATGTAAACTTCTTTTGTTAGTTCTGTGTCTGATGCGGACAGATCAGGTTGGACAGATCAGAATGGAAGATATGCTGTCAGGTTGAGTCTAAAAGTTAGAAATGGCTTAAGTGAAATAAAGTATGGCGGACACAGGGTGCTAGGCTGGTAGGAAAGATGTGTGTTCTAGCCCAAGCCTGCAGGATGGGGGTAGATTTGTGAGCTAGGGAGGGCTTGTGGAGGGGAAGATCAGGTAGACTCACTTATCTAGATACTGGTGAAGGATGTGCAGGATCTTCCTTAGGATAGGGGTTGGGTGTGGTGTGGGAGGGATTTTGGGTTGGGACAGTAGAGCAGAGTGGGTCCTGACAGAAGCCTATAAGTTGGTTGAAGTGCAGATGGGGTGGCCAGACTAGGCTGAGCCCTGGATGGAGACTCACACTAGATCTGAGTGGTTGGAGGAGGGTATGTAAAGGGGACAATCAGGAAGACTCACTGGGATAGAGCCTGGAGAACGATGTTCAGGATCTCATTGGGTAAAAGGGTTAGATGTGGCATGAGAGGGTCCTACGGTTGGGAGCAGACAATATAGGTCTGGGATAGACTCTGGAGAAGGATCTCTTGGACTTTTATGTTTATTTTTGTTCTACCCATAACTGGTTGAACTGTGGCAATGGAAACTCATTTGCACTTGCTTGTGTATATTGCACATACAGATTGCATGCCAAAGATGAATAATTGTTGTCAGAATTGGAAATGATTTGTTCTTGTTCCTGTTGCCATAAAATATTAACAAGAATTGGCTGTTTTGGCTAAAATGCCATAAGTTTGGCTTTGCTTTATTCAGACAAGTTTATTTGCTAAGTCTATGATGCTATCCTTGCTAGTTTATAGTCCTTCACTTTTTCTTGATTTTTTTATTGATTCTTTGTGGATTTCACATCATGATCATGCATCCCGATCCCACTCAGCTCCCTGTCCCTTCACTTCTGCCTTTTTCCCATTCCAACCTCCCCCCAAACCAAATTTACAAGTAATCCCCCAAAAATCCAAACAAAAAGACAAAACAAAACCAACCAACCAACCTTCAGTCAATACATCTTTACTTGTAAGTGTTCATTGCAATGAGTCTTTGATCTGGTTCGAGGCCTCTGACTTTTGCTACACTATTGATGCTGGGCCCTCACTGTGACTACCCTTGCATATCCTGTTGTTGCCTATGTCATAAAGATCCTACAGTTTTGGATCTTCAGATCTGACCCCTTCACATGTTCCAGCAGTTCAGAGATGAGGTGGATGTTGGGGTGGGCTACCTTGCAGTCCTGGTTCTGGGCCTGGGAGGAAGCTGGGTTGGTCAGTCTGCCAGCTTTCCTTATTACCACCACCCAGGTGAGCTATCCAGCATGCCTAGGCTAGCTGACCCAGTGTAGCAGACAGCAAGGTGTGGAGACCTGTTCCCCTGCTTTCGTACACTGAGGTTTGGCTTACTGACACTCACACCACCACACCAGGACCAACCAGCTCCATGGTTTTGTCCAGGCAAGGTACAGGGCCTGCTCTCCTGATGACTGCACTTGGTGAGGGGCAGGGCCTGCTTGCTCTTCTCTTCTCATGCCCCGGTGGTCAGCTCATCCACCTGTTGCAGGCAGCAAGGAGTGAGCAGAAGGGCAAGTTTCCCTTACCCTTGCCATCCTGTGGCATACCAGGAGAAGTGGGGACAGCTCTCTTGCTCTCACACGCACAGGCCTGACCTGTGCCTCTCACCCCCACCAACAGGATCAGCTCTAGTGTGCTGCCCAGGTGAGGTACCATGCCTGCTCTCCTGTGTGCTACAGTTGGTGAAGGCCAGGACCAATTCTCCCACTTTCGTGGCCCAGGGACCAGCTCTTTCATCTGCCTCGGGTGGCAGGATGTCAGGGGAGGGAGGACATTGGTTCCTTGCTTGCACCACCAAATAGCAGATGGGGGTCACCTCCTGATCTCATGCCCCCTGGGCCCACTCATCTGAGCCCCTGCCAACAGGGTCAGCTCTGCTTTGCTGCCCAGGAGAGATGCAGGGTCTGCTCTCCCTAGTGCATCTATCAGTGGAGGGACATTGCCAGTTCTCCATCTCTCATGACCTCAGAGCCAGCTCTCCCACTTGCCACGGACAGTGGGGGAGGGGATAGGGATGGGAGGTCATCTCCAGATCCACCCAAAGTTTGCCCTGTCTCTCTTATCCCTTGGATTTCTAAAGGTCAGTGTGAGAGGTCAGAAAACAAAAAGTATGGGAATCCTTTTATTGGCTGAACTAGTTGTAACAGCTGAGATGACATGAAGGGAAAGTCTAAGTAGACAGTGGGACTTATGCTCATGTAATCCCATGAGGAACAACAAATTAGACCTGTGTCACCAATATCCTCTCTTTCCCCCACACCTCTGCATTCTGAAAGCTCTTGACACGTGTGAATTGACTAACTGTCACTCATTAGACCCATGCCACCCCTACAACCACTGACAATGTAGGCGAGTTTCTGGCCACACCTTTAAGGCTGCCCCTCCCCCAATACCGAAATGAGTTTTCATATTGCCAGTGTCCTCTTCCCTCCCAGCTATAGGAAAAGTCTTTCATCTTATAGTATAAACAATTTTTCAAATGGCCTTTCCTGCGGATACAAACCTTTAGCATCATCTCTACTAATTTCTCCTCTTTTGGCAGGACTTGCATTTATCTGCAATGTCAGAATACAGCTGGAGGTCAAGCGATTCTCACAGCAATCTCTATTGTCTACCTGTAGTCTTCATATAGCAATCAAAGTGATCATTTTACATAAATTAAGTCAACCTTGGATCGTTTTATAGAAACTCTTATGTGTTATTGCATTTATTTATTTAACATCTAAAGTGCAGTTTCCCTCCCTCCTCTCCTTCCAGTCCCTCCCCACTCTGCCCCCATCCCCCCCCCAGTCCACTCGTCCTCCATTTCTGTTCAGGAAAGGGCAGGAATCCTATGGCTAGCAATAAAACATGGCATATCCGGTTGCAGTAAGAATAATCACCTTCCTGTGTTTTAAGGCTGGGCAAGGAGAGCCCAGTGTGAGGGTAGGGTCCCAAAATCCAGTAAAAGAGTCAGAGACAGCCCAACCCCCACTCTTAGGAGCTCCACAAGAAAGCCAAACTTGGTCGTACACAACTGTACCGTACTTGCAGAGTGCCTAGGTCAGTCCTGTGCAGGCTCCCTGGTTGTTGGTTCAGGCTCTGGGAGCCCCTGGGAGCCCAGGTTAGTTGATTCTATGGGTTTCCCTGTGGTGCCCTTGACCCCTCTGGGTCCTACAATCCTTTCTCCCCTTCTTCTGCAGAGTTTCCTGGGCTCTGTCTGGAACTCGGCTGAGGGTTTGCATCTGTGTCCTTCAGTTGCTGGATGAAAGCTCCCTGATGACAATTGGGCTAAGCACCAAACATTTTTTCAATCAGAATAAAATCCGAAACCCAAACAGTAGGTGAGCAGGCCCTCAGACTTCATTGCCTGTATTTTCCTCGACTCCAGGCACGCCAGCTTCCCCAGGTGCAGAGTATTTTCTCAACAGGGCCATTGCACTGATGGCAATACCATCTCCCCTAGTATTTGTGTGGCTCGTTCCCTCCCTTTTCATGCCTCTCTTCTGAAATCCTGATGTCGTCAACTTAACACGACAATCCCTCACACTCTTTGTCCCCTTCACAGGTTCATCTTTTTGCCACAGCATACCTTACTTACTGTCGTTTACTCTTTCTATACTGCACAGTCTATGACCCTATCTGTTGATACTACCCTAGTCTCATACCTAGAACTCTGCTGGCACCCACATGATACACCATAAATATACTGTAAATTGAATAAATTGCTGAATCAGTAGTCGCCTTCTTTACTTCTCATGTGGTCATGCTCAGACAAATGAAAAAAACAGATAAGATGTGTTTAGTGAGTTTCCTTTGCTGTTAGGACATCAGTTATTTTGTGAAAACAAGGAAAATAGTACCGTGCTTGGATCCTAAAGTGCCCTTACCATTGATTACAGTTCAGCTGTCAGCTATAATGGGCATGCTATGGATGGAAGAGACTAGGCAGATAGTTATCAGGACCCAGGTCAGGAATCTAGATCCAAGTCTGTTTGACCCAGGCTGACGGCTGGAGGAGCTGTCTGCCTAGAGCC
Source organism: Microtus ochrogaster (assembly GCF_000317375.1). Lineage (NCBI taxonomy): Eukaryota > Metazoa > Chordata > Mammalia > Rodentia > Cricetidae > Microtus > Microtus ochrogaster. The sequence goes on along the minus strand of NC_022018.1, from coordinate 41,312,183 downwards.
AGTCCTCTGTTTCCTGCGCCTTGCTTACTCACATATGAGAACTCAAGAACAGTGGCAATGGGTTTTTGATCCTACTGCGCATACTGGCTTTGGGGGAGCCTAGGCAGTTTGGATGCTCAACTTGCTGAACCTGGATGGAGGTGGGCAGTCCTTGGACTTCCCACAGGTCGGGGAACCCTGATTGCTCTTCGAGCTGATGAGGGAGGGGGACTTGATCAGGGAAGGGGGAGGGTAATGGGAGTCAGTGGCGGGGAGGGGGCAGAAATCCTTAATAAATAAATAAAATTTAAAAAAATAAAATAAAATAAAATAAAATGCAGGGAACATTTAAAGCAGATCTGGAGTGAGTTCTTGGTGTCGACTGAAATGGAACCTTCTTTAGATTTCAGCAGCAGGTGCTTAATCTGTGGAACACAGGTGAAGGAATAATCAAATCGAAACAGGTGACATGGCAAAGCCACCCAGGAATTGGTACCTAGAATCAACCGTCACATCTGGAAGGAGAACCCGTGGAGGACGAGGTCCTGTCAAACCCTGAAGCTATCAGCAGAAACAGGAATCACATGGGGCTAGCAAGGAAGAAAGAAAGCCACGAAGGAGATGATGCTTTACTCCAGATCAGAGAAAAGACAGATGTGCCAAGCAAGACAGTGTGCAAAGGGTCTGGGCTTCAGGCTGCAAGCCAGAGTGCAAAGGCGGCTGGGAATGTGGCTTCCTGTGGCATCAAACAGAGAGGCAGGGGTGCAGGTTGTGGATTTGGGAGCAGTCAGGTGATATAGGCACAGTACCTGACAGTTTCTGCTCCTGTGAAGACAGAAAGACCCCCAAATTTAAACTGTCCAAGACCTCTTGTGGTATCATTTTCTGTAACCAACCTTCTCTAAATTGTAGGGGTTTTCTGCTGATTTTCTTTCCTTTCCTTTTTTTTTTGGCCTTAAATAGTAAAAATAATGTGCTTAAGGTAGTTTCCCACTTAAACTTACCCTGTTTAACTATTGGCCAGTCAGCTTCTTTACCAAACCAATCTCACCAACATGTATTCACGTGGTATAAAGGAATATTCTACATCTTTAACATAGATCTTAAGCAAGAGATTGAAAGAAAGATGGATGTACAGAGAAAGAAGGAAGCAGAGCTAAGTGTGGGTGTGGGCTCCTCAAGAAAGGGGTTCCGTTTTCATTTGGTGAATATTTCTATAAACAAAGCTGTAAGCGTATTTACAAAGGGTAGTGTCCAGACTTACAAATAAAAGGGGAGAGCTGAGGACCCAAGATTGCATATCCTATGTAAGCACAGTTTATTTACCAAGTTTGAAATTTTTATTTGAGATGTCTGTAGAAAAACAGAGTTCCTCAGAAGACAATCTTTTGTTTCATCAATGACGCCTGTAATTTCTGGCCCTTTCCTGTAGATAAAACAGATTTGATCCCAGGACTCAGTACCTTCTCTCCTAGGCTTTTTTTCCTATGTCATTGTACTTTCCCTGTCTTTCTAGCCAGCCTCCATTGGACCATGGAAAGCATTTCAATACTTTGAGAAGCCCCATATCCAGACCCTCCCAAAATACAGCCCCAACACCTTTGCACATGGTCTAAGGTCCCCACAGTTCTTACCTTTCCAGGCTATCTCCTTCTTTTGCCACACAATCTTTAGTTCTTTTTCCTTCCCAAGATATAGCATGCTTTCATTCACCTTCTGCTACTAAGATTTCTCCCAACTTTGCCCACTGTGTGAGTTTGCTTTCTGGGCAAAAATGCTGACATAAGCCGGGCGATGGTGGCGCACGCCTTTAATCCCAGCACTCGGGAGGCAGAGGCAGGCGGATCTCTATGAGTTCGTGACCAGCCTGGTCTACAGAGCTAGTTCCAGGACAGGCTCCAAAGCCGCAGAGAAACCCTGTCTCAAAAAACAAACAAACAAACAAAATGCTGACATAAACAACTGAAGTGGAGAAAGACATATGGACTAGTGGCGTCAGAGGTTTCTGCCCATCATGGCAGGGAGGGTGTTGTTGGAGGCATAGGCACATGTGCGCACTTTCAAGTGGAGGCCACAGGACAACTGTGCCTGTGTACCCAAATGGATACAAATAAGTTGGTGATGTATCTTAGCAACTAAGTACTCCACCATCACATATACCTTTATGATTGTATCCCAAAGCCATTTCCACATAGGGCTTTTCTTAGATATGTATGATATTATTACCTACCGCCTCTTCTGGATTATATCCTTGTCTTCCTCATGTCTAATCCCAGCAGGGTCTTGGAACCATGCTGGCTCTGTAGACACTTCACAAGATTACATATTGCTTCAAAAGAAGGCTAAGTGACTTAGCATACCCTGAAAGGAAAGTGAAATATAGTTAAGGAATACAATCCACCTTATATTAAGGCAGGGTCTTTCACCAATAGCCTAGGTTGCCTGATCAGTGAGCCCCGGGGGTCCACATGTCTTTACCTCCCCAACACTGGGTTGACAAGTACACACCACCTTGCCCAGTATTTTTAAAGTGACTTCTGGAGACTGAACTCATGTTTATATCACATGCACTTTGCCAGCTGAGCTGTCTCCCCATGTCTGAGACTTTATCTGGTGCTGTACACAGAACGGGAGCCTTGTATATGCTAACCATGTGTCCTAACACCAACATACGCCACTCCCTAAACTTTGAACATTGGTAATTCCCTCCTCTTGGCTACTACCACCCATGACTTCTGTACCTTCTTGGCTTTTTTTCCCTAACAGTAGTATCTTATTTTTACAGTTGCTAACATGGGATCTAATGATTGCTTAAAGACCTACAATATCTTGGTCACTAGGAACTCCTGCATGGTCCTCAGGCTGTTAGAACACAGTTCTCTTTTCTTTCCAAGCCTATTGCATTCAGGCTTCCAGTCTGCACATGCATCATGATGTCCCTGTAAGATTTCTAGAGCCTGTTTGGAGATTGAGTGCTTAAAATGTGAAAGATATGTCTAGGGAAAAACCAATGAATTCGATGGGAAAATGAATTAGCTTCATGAAATTCACCTTGCTAGACGGAAACAGGATTCATTCCTGAGGTTATTTTTTTTGTTTTGTTTTTTTGTTTTTTTTTGTTGTTGTTTATTTTTTTGACAGCCCTCTTGAAATAAGGCACTTTTGAAGGGGAGGAAGAACTCAGCTGAAAATGTTTGTGTATGAATGGAAAGCGGGTCCCATAGGGAAAAGGGATGGAGCTATAAATCTGTCTTTCTTCTGTCTGCAATGGATTGCTGGCTTGAGGCAGACACCACATTTCAGAGTTTCTACAATCCCCGAAATGTTCTTCAAGGATGTGATCCAACAAAGTCCCAGTGACATTTATGGAACCATACTTAGTGTGAAGCAATGAGGCATTCTACGGGTTTTCTACAGGTGGTAAGATCACGTCATAGTTTAGTTTAATAGAAGAAAGGGATATTTAAGTGGATATCAAAGAAGATAGGATTTTTCTTGAACTTTTCTGGTAGCTAGGAAAGGACTCACATGACCAAGCATTTGCATTCATCAAATCTAGCATACTAGAATAGTCTGAATGGTGACATGCCAGAAAGGTGGCAAAAAAATGTGTATGTCCAGAGTTATTGATTTCATTTTAAGCATTGATTGTGATTGATGGGTGTTTTCTGGCATCGAAGAAAATTTGTCCAAAAAAAGTGTGATATAAAATTAGAATGGGAACTATTTGGGGCTAGAAGGAAACAGAGAGATGGGAGAGAGGCAAGACAGGGCAGTAGATGGATATGTTGGTGGATACGGCTGAAGCATCCAGTGAACCATGTGAAAATTTAATGAAATCACTCTTCTCTGCCTTGTGTACTAGGAATATAGGCGAACAAAATAACAATGTACAAAGGAAAGACAATAATTAAAGTAAACATACGCTCAATTTTTTGATACCTTGAGGAGATATCACCAATTTTAAGTGGGCGTGAAAGAGCACGATTGATAATTGCAGCCCCTGCAGAATTCTGTTCAGTAGTCTAGCTGCAATGAGTACGTTGTGAAAAATAAAAAGAAGACGGTGTGTGGGAACCTCTGCTTGTTGCTTCTATTTTCCTTGCTCTCATTCTCCTTTAACATGAAATTGTGCAATTTTGGGGGGAAAATGTCTCTAGGGGGCACTACACATCGTTAGCAGACAGACATATGTATGAGAATCACCTGCATAGAACCGCTTAGCGGCCGTGCGTGCTGATGGATGGGTGTTCCAAGCCTGGCCTGATGCTGATCTCCAGAACACGCTAACTCCTGAGGCTGAGAGGCTATTTAGCGAGATGAAATACTAGTCTGCCACAACTTCCTCCCTCACAATTCAATCATGGAAAATCCTTCCCCAGTGCTGTCACTGAAATCATTACACTCAGAATTAAACCATGGTGTAATGGAGCCGCTGACAAGACCCTGAGGTCCTATTGACATGCCAGGTCTCACATTAATAATCAGCTTTCTGTAGAGTGGAAAGAAAAAGACCTGCAAATTGGGGGTTGTTTTTGCCTCCCTTTAGACCTCGTGTAATGACTGCCTGTTCCTGATTTGTTTTCAAATGTTGATCTGCAGCCCCATGACTTCCCAGGTTAACATGGCTGCTCTGCCTTCTCCCTTCAACCTTCACTGCCCAGCCTTACTTTATAAAAAACAAATCTGCATAGCCCAAGCCTCCCGGCCTTCCCTTCTGCCAGCTCTGCCTCCTCATCCCTTTTCTGTATCCGTCCAAGCCTCCCAGTCTTCCCCCTTGTCAGCTGTGCCTTCTCATCCCTTTGATTCACACCCTTGGTGCACACATCTGTTGTCCACCACTACAAATTGGCTCTTTGTCTTTTTCCTCATATTTTTTCCAGTTTTGCAACTTGTTGCTTCTTCCATGTTCTCTGGTTCAACCCAGCATCTTCCACCTGTTCCACAGAGACAGAAAGATACAGAGCAATGAGAACTGTCTTCACAGTGAATGATAGTGGCCCAATCTTTCTTTCCGCTTCTACCTAGTTAAGTAACATCCATACCTGGCTTGGCTGGGGCTCACTGATGCCCAGGCCTTGTGCAGGCTTTCATAGCTGCTGTGAGTTATTGATTGCTAATGCGTCTCCCCTATCCCCCTGCCCCGCAATGACATTTCGCAGACTCTGTTCTATTTTCTGGCTCTTACATTTCTTCTGTCACTTCTTCCATAATCCCCAGGCCTTAGAGGAGATGGTGTAAATGGCTTGTCTGAGGTGAAGCATGCATCTACCACTTAGTCTCAGCACCTACCTTGTGCATTCACGAATCCCTGCATTCACCACCGTGTTCACTAAGAGAGAGACTTCTCTGATTAAGGTTGAGAGTAACAATTATCTATGGGTAAAAGCATACATATTTAGAAGGGAAATTTGGCATTATAGGAATCTGGCTCTACAACAATACTCAGCTCCCCTCTAAAGCCCATGATTTCCCTCTCCATGAGTTTTCAACCAAGCTCATAAGCATGTATTCCCTCCCTGGGAATGTGTCTCAAATTTAATCAAAGAGCGGTTGGTTTCCCTCATGAGAGTCACAGCACTACTACAGAAGTGGACACATCTTTCCTGGCAGATCTTTCTCCCAGATCTTAGATCCCGAAGCCTTTTAGAAATGCCATACTCTCAAACCTAGGCAGGCATTTGGTGGCACCCGCTTCTGGAAGCACTATAGTGATTGAATTACAAATCACATTTACCTTAAAAGACTGTCTTTATTTTTACATTGTGTCGAAAGACAGTGATGGTCTCTGAAGAACAGCAAGGCCTATCTATGGGGAGAGGAGGCATTACACCACACAGTCATAGCATCCACAAGGAAGACTAGGGGCAAGCAAGGGAAGACAGACAAAGGCTACTCAGAATAAACATGCTCCTGAGGGTGGATTGATCCAGAAACTTCTTGGAGGCAGAGCCAGTCAATCCCCAAGAGTATTTCATGTTTATACAAAATTTACAGTGTTCAGATTGTGATGTCTTGGCAAAGAACCATGTGCGAGTCTTTATTGGATTATGATCAGTTTATGTGATACTTGTTCTGAGTTGTGATTAACTGAATCTCTGGACACACAGAAAAGCACCACGATCCTAATCTCTCTCCCTAGTATAATACCTCCTATACAAATCATTATTTTCATTAAAATTAAGCAACCTTATAGAATTGCACAACAGTAACCTAGGAAACTACTTCCTCTTAGATGTTCTAATATATTCCTATCAAAGGGCCCTGTTTGGACCTTGGTCACTAGAGAAGCTAAGGTTAGCTCTGTTTCTGTAATTTTCCATATGCTCTATGTACAATGGACATGAATACACTTTGCTCTGGAAGACTTCTATTTGCTTACAATCCAAATAATTTACAGACTTCTCAGTTTTGTATCTTTTTATAAGAAAAAAGAGAAAAAAATTGTTCTATTTTAAAACAGTTATGAATTTGATCTTTCTTGCAAATTACGCAGCAAATTAAATTATAAGCCAAGGAGTTAAAGAATTATGTGCAGTTAACTTTCTATTTATAGCTTAGAAAGTAGGAGGAAATTTAGTTTTGAGGTTAAAGACCATGTAATAAGAATTTGACCCAAAATGGGAGTAATAAGGAAAAAATAGCATGTGCCTTGAGATAGCTTATGCATAAACTATGATGAGCCAGGAAATATTACAAAATGACCTACTGCTTAATCTTCAGCTAAAATGACAGCTTAAGATTTTAAGGTATTTGTAATACATGATAAATTATGCACAAAGGATTTTGCGGAGATCTGGGCCTGGTGGAACAAACCTGTAATCCTAGTTACTCCAGAGGGGACTAAGGCAGGATAGTTTGCAAGTTCAAGGCTATCCTGGACTATAGATTAAGTTCAAGGATAATCTTAGAGTCTTAGTGAGACTCTACAACAAGCAAATGGACAACAAATGGATGCCCCTCAGCATAAGCATTTCAATGCAATATTTTATTCTGCCTTCCATACTCATTAGTATGCCACTATTTTCCCAACTTCTAGATAAAGATAAGGACAAAAGAATTAGAATTTGTAAGGGGCAAGGTCACCAGGGTGACAAATAGCAGAGCCAGGATTTAAATTCAACTCATTTCACAAAAACACTTCAATTCTGAATCCTAGCCTGTGGCGTAAGTCTCAGGCATCAGTGAAATGATAAAAAAAAAAAAAATGTTTAAGTTGAATATAAAAATAGCTGCATCTTGAAAAAATAATGACATCTTGAAATTCGCAGGAAAATGGATGGAGCTAGAAAACATTATTTTGAGTGAAGTAACCCAGACACAGAAAGACAATTATCACATGTACTTACTCATAGGTTGTTTTTTAAACATAAAGCAAAGAAAACCAGCCTACAAACCACAATCCCAGGGAATTTAGACAACAATGAGGACACTAAGAGAGTCTTACATAGCTCTAATCTACATGGGAAGTAGAAAAAGACAAGATCTCCTGAGTAATTTGGGAGTATGGAGACCTTGGGGAAGGATTGAAGGGGAAGGGGAGAAGCAGGGAGGGGAGCAGAGAAAAATGTAAAGCCCAGTAAAAATCAATAAAAAAAGTAAAAAATAGCTGCATCTTAATAACCTAGAAATGTAACTCATTACTGGTGATAGCAGTACAATGAATGTAGAATAAATGAAAAATATTAGCCTTTGACCCTAAAAACAATGTTGTATACTTATAGTGGTACCATCTTAAAGTTTCTTTAATTAGAAACTATTATAACTTTTAACAATAAAGTTTTAGGTTCTGATAATCACAAGGTATTGTATAAGTTGTGTTTCACATTCAAATTGATATTTCTATGTTGTGATAGAATTCATTGTCTAATGGTGTGGTTGCAATATAGTTTGTCTCCTCCCAAATACATGTTAAAATTTTACCTCCATTATGAGGTATTACAAGATTTTAGAGCTATTCTGAGTATGGGAGCCTTTGGGAGTGGTCAGGATTAGATAGGGTCTTTAAGGCCTATCCTTAAGATTAAACCTAGTGACTTCATAACATGAGAAAAAGCATCCCTGTGACACTCTGAGCTGCATGAGGATTGGTGTGGCCCAAAGAAACCTCTTTTCTTTGTAAGTAAATCACTCAGTCTGTGCTTGTAGAGTATCAGCCATAGAAAACAGGCTGAACATCAGCCAATGAAAAAAATCTTCCCAAGAAGGAAGTGTTCTTTGTAAATTTTTTAGTGACAAATCTGACTGGGAGAATCAGCTACTATCACTGATCTTGGCAGCAGAAGAGAAATTCATACCCACTCTAAAACAGCGTTTTCCTCCTTCAGGCCCGAAATTTCAGAGTTGGAACAAGAGGTTGGAGAAACCTTTTCATCTTCCATTCCTTCTTTCTTTTCATAGGTCGCTACCCCCAGGAGAACAAGGGCACTTACATCCCAGTGCCTGTAGTGTCGGAGCTGCAAAGCGGAAAGTGGGGGGCCAAGATTATCATGAACGAGGACCGGTCTGTGCGACTTTCCATCCAATCTTCCCCCGAATGCATTGTGGGGAAATTCCGCATGTATGTTGCCGTCTGGACTCCCTATGGCATCCTGCGTACCCGTAGAAACCCCGAAACAGACACATATATTCTCTTCAATCCTTGGTGTGAAGGTAAGGAGCAAGTATTCATCTTTAAAAGCTCTCACAACTCCAACGCATCTCCTTTGTAGGAGTAAAAGGGTTACTCCAAAGGACGCGTCCCTTTCTGACTCTATTAGTTACTTTTGGTGGTATGACACCAAACAGTACGGGAAGTGACTTTGAGGAGGAAGGATTTGTTCTGGTCTCATTTGCCTGAGAGCAAAGTTCACCGTGGCAGAGGTGCAGCGGGCAGTCGCAGTACATGCACAGCAAGGGCTCAGCTGGAGTTCTTTCCCCCATTTTATTCAGTCTTGGATCTCCCCTATGGGATGGTGATACCACAATGTAGGGTGGGGCTTTCTGGCCTCAAGTTAGACCTTGCTGCCTCCTAATGATTCTAAACCCAAGGAAGCTGAACTTAATCATCACCTTGGCATACACAGTTTTCTCAAGATTGAAAGTGAGAAGGATACACGATTCAGTATAAGGGAAATGAATGTTGCTATGCACTTATTTCAGGAATTAAAGCTGGATTCAAGTTGCAGAGTGAGCTCATTATGGACTTATGGTGTCATCTCGATATATTATTTGTTCTATAAGCAAAAAAAATGACTTATTAAACTCAACTTTCAAAATTAGTAGAACTCATAACTGTACTTTAAAAAACAGCAAAGTCAACTATGTAAATAGAAGAACTAACTTCATCACCCTAAATCAGGGACAGAAAGCTTAAAGGATCCCACATAGTTATTTATTCTCATTATAGGTCTATATTTTACAAACCATTGGCTTGCAAATACAAATAGGTAATGATATTTTTAACATAGTATTATGTAATATCTAAGGTTGTTTTGAATTATTTCCTTATGCTGTGGAAGCTTAACCTAGTTATCTTTAGATTATTCAGTTGGGTTCAATGAGTGTTTTAGCGAGTCAGTCTAAAACCTCACATTGCATAGGATTTTCTCCTCTTCTTCATTTTTGCCATTTCATGCCTCCCAGCTGCTTCCATACGCAATGTTGGGCAGCTGTTGTTAGGTCAGTGGCCATGAAGCAGCTTGAGATCTAAGGACTTAACTAAGTCCTGCTCATAACAGCCTGTTGGTGTTGGATTTATCACTTCCCAAACATCTTTCAAATATGAGTCTTGGCTAATTCTTTTTTATATTATTTTGCATAACCCTTGGTTTGAGGAAGCTGTGTTGGATCTTGATTTTCTGATGCAGATGTAGACAATGATGGGGCAGCAATGTTTTCTGCTCCTGTTAAACATATGCCTAGATCTCTGCCCTTTCTCTTAATTCTTTGGGTGACCTTGGCATATGGGACCTAGATGATCCTGCACTCTCACCCACCAGCTCTTGTCATTGCCTGCTCAACACTCACATGTATATATGACCCATGTTCAAGGTTGATGTAAGCAAGAGATACCACTTGGGTCATGTGTCGCTCAGAGACAGAGTCCCATTTATAGAAATCTCATCAATTATATATAAGGCATTTTGCAGCTGATACATAGCGTGCTATTTGCAGAGATGTGGAACAGAGGTACCAACTCAGGGGCTGAAAGTGAATTGGAAGTGATGGCAGAAATGACCTGCAAGGGTGCGGGTCTGTAGCAGGAAATCAGAGTGCATTTGAGAGTTATCTAGACCTGGAGAAAATACATAGATAAGGGAGGAAAGAAAGACAATATAGGCATAGCATCATCTAGGAGTCCACTAGAGAAGTTAGTAAAGGAAAATGAGACTGAAAAATATGCAGAGGGCCAAGAAATTAATATTTTCTAAAGTCTACATTTAGACAATCAATCAGAAAATTGTAACTGATTTTCTTTGCACTGAAAAAAGATAGTCATAGGCGTCATGTAATTACCCAGGGTGTTTGAGGAATGACATGATTTACCCAACGTTTAATTTGTCACAGCTTTCTAGATTATCTCATCCATGCACTATGTGGTCACTCCCCTTGAGAAAAAAAAAGTGTTGCTTGTTTTGCCTGACAGTGATTTTCCAAATGAGCGATCTAAGAGGCTAAGACCTCATAATATTTAACCGCTTCATTGCTCTCTTGGTCTGCTCTTGGAAGCATGATAAACAGCTACCAGGTACTTCCTTTCAGAATGTTGCTTAGTGACAATGTGCCCTGTGCCCTAAACACCCTCTTACAACACAGGGACCTCCCCTTGAATCTCTGTGCAGGAAAAGAACTGAAGGAAGGCGAGACTAAAACCAGAGTAACCTATTTGAAAGCTGCGGTTCAAGACAAAGATGACCAAAGATTTAATTGTTGTAATGGCAGTGAAGATGAGAAAAGGAAATGAATGAGAGATCAGTTTGGACTTAGAACATTGGTTGCAGAGGAATTAGAGTAATGGGGAAATAGGAAGATGAGTTAAGGAGAGATAACTAGATGTCTAGTTTGGTCAACTGGGTCGATGATTGTTATATCTTCAGAACTGGGAAGACTAGAGAGGTGGAAGGGATGATGTAAAGACATTGAGAAATGATAATACAGTGGTATCTATAAGACAACCAACTGAAGACATTGAGGAAACACTAGAATAATTGGATATAGAACTTAGACAATATGGCAGAGGTAGCCTTGAAAATACCATGTCATCAAGAGGAGAAGCAGACAATAAGTAACAAAAAGGTGAACAAAGCAGACTGGGAAGGAAAGGTCAGTGGTCTTAGGAAATTAAAAAGAGCAAAGAGCCAAGTACCCCTTCGGATCAAGAGTACTGCAGTTAACTGTTGAGTATTTCTACAGAGTTGAGTTGGTGAAGGAAAGAAGGGACTTGTTCTTTGTGGAAATATGATAACACTATGACCTTGGAGAGGATGAAGCCACTTAAGCAATGGGGCAGAATCCAGGGAGATATACTACAGCACAAAATTAGAGTCAGGGACAATGGGTACTGACATCTTATTTAAGACATTGGGGTGGTTGGCAGGGGAATGGTTCAGGTATTAGGAATACATACTGCTCTTGCAGAAGACTAGACTCCAGTTCTAAACACCCACTTAAAGGAGATTCAAAGCCACATTTAAAACCAGTTACAGGAGAAACCAATGCCTCTAGCATCCGTTGGCACCTTTGCATATATCTACACCAGCACGCATACACACACGCACGCGCACACACACATGCACACATGCACGCAAGCGTGCCTCAGTGCCTGTGCAGATATTCTGTTGTGGTTACATTAGAGACATCCTGGGCTTAAGGATTTTTCCAAATTTTCTTTTTCTTTTTTTTTTTAGGTTTTTTTTTTATTTTTTATTTTTTTTAAATTTATTTATTTATTGAGGATTTCTGCCTCCTCCCCGCCACCGCCTCCCATTTCCCTCCCCCTCCCCCGATCAAGTCCCTCTCCCTCATCAGCTTGAAGAGCCATCAGGGTTCCCTGACCTGTGGGAAGTCCAAGGACCGCCCACCTCCATCCAGGTTTAGTAAGTTGAGCATCCAAACTGCCCAGGCTCCCCCAAAGCCAGCACGTGCAGTAGGATCAAAAACCCATTGCCATTGTTCTTGAGTTCTCAGTAGTCCTCATTGTCTGCTATGTTCAGCAAGTCCAGTTTTATCCCATGCTTTTTCAGACTCCGGCCAGCTGGCCTTGGTGAATTCCCGAAAGAACATCTCCATTGTCTCAGTGTGTGGTTGTACCCCTCGCGGTCCTGAGTTCCTTGCTCGTGCTCCCCCTCCTTCTGCTCCTGATTTGGACCTTGAGATTTCTGTCCAGTGCTCCAAAAGAGGAACATGGGATGTACTCACTCATATTTGGTTTCTAGCCATAAATAAAGGACAGTGAGCTTATAATTCACAATCCTAGAAAAGCTAAATAAGAAGGTGAATCCAAAGACAAACATATAGGCTTTCCATATTTTCTTGAATGATTCCTCAAGCCATAGTTGGAAAACACTGGCTCTAGAGGCAAATCAGCCTGGGCAGGATTAGGGGACCAGGTGAAGGGCCTACGAGACGTAGCCTAGGCACACTGCACTGAGAAAGTTGCAGAGGAGAGAAGAGGGTAAACATTTTCAAAATGCTATGAAGGGATGCACGGTAGTGGCCAATTTTTACTCCCTCCATGGGAGGAGAACAAAGTCATGAGTTGAGGGAGTGAGGATGGAACAGAGATCTAGTCATCAGGGAAGTAGAAGATGAGCTCGTCACAGCAGTGTAACAGGTGGGTCTCCTGTCTTCCTGAATGCAGAGAATTGGCCATAGAAGCCTTGATCTCTTGATTGACCTGTGGAACCCTGAATGTTCTACAAAATTCCTGGGAGGTTTCTACCTTCCTAATCATCTATGACCCCAAGATTCCTGCCACCCATCTTCTGGAAAACTCAGCCCTTTCCCAGATTCAGAATCAACATTAAAAGTGGTCACACAAGTCATCTGCATCCTCCAGGTTTTGGTTGCAGTTCTATCTGCAGAAAAGAGACAGGAGGAAGGGGTCTTCTCGGGGGTCCTCAACCCTAGAGTCACTTCAGAACTCCCTCCGACAGACTTAGTAGTCCAGGGACCTTGCTTCAGATTTTGCATGCCTCAGTAGTTCCCAGCTAGGCAAATTATCACAGGTGGGACCGCATTAGAGAACCAGGGGTTTATATAATACTCACAAGACCATAGCATTGTAACCTAGAAGGATTTCACCTCCTCACAAACCACTAGCTCCTCCTTGAATCTAATCCCAATCTTTCTCACCTCACCGTCTCTTCCTCATCTTGTCTCCACCACCCCATTTGTCTCCCCTTCCCTCCAACTCTTCTCTTTGATGTTTTCCCAGGAACAAACTCTTTCTTCTCTCATTGAGAGGGACTCAGCAGCTTTTCTGTTTGATTGATATACCCTTCCTTTTGGGGAACTGTTTGCCTTTGGATAGCATTCCCTGCAGATACCATCCAGTGCCAACATTTAAGACATTTTCTTAAGTGCCTTCTCTCAGTGTACACTGAGAACTCTCATGGGAGGTGTCTGAAACAGGACTGAGAGGTCCCATCATTTCATTTGTTATGTGACTTTTCAGCCTGACACCCAAATGGTTCTGTATGAAAATTCTCCCACATACCCTACAGGGAACCCAGGGACTGGTGATCGTGGCAATTACGTGCTTGTACAAGCTGATGCATTAACAGGGGATTCACTGAGTCCTAGAATGTGGGTTGTAAAAGGGATGGACCTTGGAGCAAGTTGGAAAAAAAAATAACAAAGTCGATAAAGCTATGGAAACAGAGTCAGGTGGGTCAAGGTGTTGGCAATAGGGCATACCAGGTGTGGCAGTGAGAACTAGCTTGGTAGTGTACATTGGGTTGAAAAATTGCGCCAGCGCACAGAACATTTGAGAGAAAATATTCAGCTGTGCTCCCAGGGGCACTTCTGACTGCCTCACATTCATAGGCAATTTATCCTCCTTAATCACCAAATCATTAATGGGGATCGATAGCAACAGCAGCCTGGTAGGGGCAGGGGTGGATGCAAGGAGAATTCCTGCATAGTGTTTAAGCTAATATTGCTAACAGAGCATTGAGTCCATTCTAATAGGGAGCTCTTCTCTGCGGTGTTGGACTCCGAACTGTTCCCACAAAGGAAGTGTAAGAGAGTTGGGCATTTATTGTGAATTTGTTGTCTGACCACCGAAGAACTATGAATTATTGAATATATTTCACTATTTAAATGTCAAATATTCCATTTTAGTAGTGTGACATTACTGCTAGTGAGTGGGTTCTGAAAGATTTAGATTTCTAGTGATTTTGTCTGGCACTCTGGGTCAGTAGTTAGTGTTGATTTGGGTCATATCTGTATTTAGGTTACGACTATACATTTCAGAGGGACCTCCCCTCTTGACAACTTGTTTAACTTACCCTCACATTCCTAGAAACCCACAGAGTGCCTGGGTACATAGTTAATGCTTCATAAATGTTTATAGAATTTATTTAAAAGCTCCAAGTAAACAGACATAGGTTCACCAAACCATATCACCACCACAGATCAGACACAAGTGTAATCTCAGACCTCACCATATTATAAAGAGAAAAAAAAAACCTATTGGGAGCAATGGTTGAAGAGCATGTCTCTATAATATATGTGTTGATTTCTCTACCAGTATCCAATACCAAGTTACTTTCTAGTATTTCTGGCTTGTTCCATAAAAATTTTGCATTTCCTTTAAAGCAAGTGCAATGAATTAATTTGATGTAAAAAATAAGGCTTGCCATTTATTGGGTATTTTGATAGAGACTATTCACTATGGACAGGCTGTATTTTATTATTAAATCCACCTTTCAACTATTTGCTTAGTAATTACACATGGTCATTAAGACCTTTCAGTACAGAATGGACTGAGATTCTCAGAGGAACAATGACAAATAGCCCCTGCTCATGGAGGCCCTTGAGCCTGCATTCAGAATTCAGGCAGGCCAGAGCCATTTATTCATCAGTCCACAGATGTAGATGGTATGTCTTGCCCATGGCCATGACAACACAATAACCTATGCATGGTCCAACAACATTACTTACTTATTTGCAGATATTAAGGGCACAGAGCTTAATTCAGCTCTAGGGACAGGCAATAAGAATGACAAAATTTTGCCCTTGTAAAGGTACTAACAGGTTTTACAAGTGAGGTACTAATAAAATCTAATTATGACTGTTAAAAAAAAGTGCTAAAATAAGTCAGGACCAAACAAGAGCATTAGCAGTGTAGTATCAGGCCGCTTGTTCTTCCAGACCATCCAGAAACAAAATAATCACACTGAAACTGTATTAATTAAATCACTGTTTGGCCCATTAGTTCTAGCTTTTTATTGGTTAACTCTTACATATTAATTTAACCCATATCTATTAATCTGTGTATTACTACATGGCTGTGGCTTACCGGGTAAAGTTCCATCTGGCTCCAGCAGGGCTCCATGGCTTCTTTCTGACTCCGCTTTTTTCCTCCTATGTTATAGGCCAAGCCAGTTTCTTTATTCATTAACCAATAAAAGCAACACATAGATAGAAGGACCTCCCACCAAAACAGGACCCTCTGACCAAGTTGGAGTTGAAGATAGGGCAAACAGTGGCTTGTGCCTTACTCAGCCCATAGAATATCATCATAAAATAGTGTGTCAATTACCAGATCAGCTCTCAAAATATTATAATGCTTATATTTATTTAATCATGATCCCAAAGCACACAGAGCAGGGATAGAATATAGTATATAGATGGACAATTTGTTCTGACTCTTCATGGCAATGCAGCAGAATTTGTGGGCAAAATCCTAGACCTCACATAGTTCCAACCCTCTTTCAGGTTTCAGACTCTGATTTGCTTATGGAAATTACTCTCTTTTTTTCTTTTTATTTATTCTTCTCTCTTACAATACATCCCCCAACTTCAACTTTCTCTCCCTCCCCTCTTCTCAGTAACCCCACATCCCTTCTCCCACAGATCCACTGTACCTCCATTTCCCTTCAGAAAGGAGCAGGCATCCCAGGGATATCAACCAAACATAGCATATCAAATTTCAATAAGACTAGGCATAAGCCCTCATATCAAGGTTGAATGAGGTAACCCAGTAGGAGGAAAAGGCAAAAGAAGTAGGCAAAAGAGTCAGAAGACATGTTCACCATCACTGTTGGAGTCCTACAAAAAACCCAAGCTAAACAACCACAGCATGAATGCCAAGGGCATAGCTGAGGCCCATGCAGGCTCTGTGACTGTTGCTTCAGTTTCTGTGAGGCCCTGTGAGCCCCTGCATGGAAATTATTCTTGATGAGAAGAGGATGATGACTAAAACACTCATTCCGCCGTCTAAATCATCCATTCTTTTCATACCAAGTGAGCATCATCCCATAGGGCCCTGTAACCAGAAGGGAAACCAGGTAGCTCACAGGAATGTCTCTAAAAGATGAATCTGGTAGGACCAAAGATGAAAGAGTCTAACCTAGAGTTGTAATCATGTGTGTACCTTGTGTTTATGTCTATCGAAAATCTTCACACTCTTCAGAGTTTGTTCATAGGTTGTTGCTTCCTAGCTTGTGTGTTTTGGAAAATGTGACATTTGGGTTTGGTGACACACAGGTAATCCCAGCATGAGGGAAGGTGAAGGAGAATGGCCAGTTCAGGGCTAGCCTGGGCTACATGATGAGATTTTTTTTCTCTCAAAAGAAGGAGAGACAAAGTGGGGAGGGGGAGGGAAGGGAATTAGAGAGGAGAAGATGAAAAGGGGAAAGGAAAGGAGAGGAGGGACAGGGTCACCCTCATTCATCAGAAGCTCAGAGTCCCAGCTCAGGGAGTATCTGCCAGTTGAACTGATGAACACCACACCAAGAGGCCAGGATCAAATCGTTATGCTCATATTCCAAAAAAAGAGATGCAGGCCTTGTAATGCCACATAAATTTGTTAAGGTCCTATTGAAAATTAGGAAAAAAACTGGGTAACTGGAAGAAACCTTGGGAGTGTCTGGACCCACTTATACCAACCACCAAGTTTTTTTAGGCTATTTGTAACTAACTAGCTTTGTGTATTGTGCTGGTTAAATTTTTGTCAGTTTGATACAAAGTCATCAGATTGGACTTGGCATGTCTGTAGGGCATTTTCTTGTGAAAGGATTGATGTGAGAGGGCCTAGCCCACTGTGGGCAGTACCACCACTACGCAAGTAGTTCTGGGTTTTATAAGAAAGCAGACTGAGCAAGCCATGGGGAAAAAGGCAGCAAGCAGTGTTCCTCCATGATCTGCTTCAGTTACAGCCTTCAGGTTTCTACCTTGAGTTCCCAGCATGTGAAAAACTGTAAGGTAAAGTAAACCATTCTCCTCCCCCCCCCCCAATTCTTTCAGTCACAGTGTTTATCATAATAGAAAATAAGCTAGAATATGTATCAAGAAAAACATTAGATGGCCAGCAGATACAATTCTGTGACCATTTGTCAATGTTGGAAAGTCATGTCCTCAAAATAAACAAACAAAGGAAAACAAGGTTGATAGCGATAACATCATATGGAAATTCTTCTCTAGGAGAAAAAAAGAAAAAAAAAAACAAAATTAAAGCGTGCCGGTGCAGGCTCAGCGTCCCTCAGAGAATACAGCTAAGCAAAGAATTCCTGACATTTTCTTTGTAGAATTGCTTCATGAATAATAGTTTACTTTCTGAAGGCACATAAACTAAAATGTCCTCAAGCAGTCAAACAAAGTAGAGCGCACCGAATACACTTACAAGCTGGTGCACACCGTAGCATCATGCACCATGTTTGCAGAGAGTGATAATGGCCCTCCAGTGTCTCATTGGCCACCTTCCATACTGAAGTTAAAGGCCACACAGCAAAGGACTCCTGAATGGCTACAGTAGACGATCAGGATGGAAGTGGTTTGGTGTTGTATAAGGGCTGCTGGTTTGTTTCTCGACCACCTGGCAGCTCAGACCCGAAATAACCACATAGAAACTGTACTAATTAAATTACTGCTTGGCCTGTTAGCTCTAATTTCTTATTTGCTAGCTTTTACTTCTTAGTTTAACCCACTTTCATTATTTTATATTTTACCAGGAGAGTCGTGGCCTACAGGCAAGGCTCCAGTATGTCTGTCTCTGGCAGCAGCTCTGTGGCTTCTCCTGACTCTGCCTCTTTTCTTCCAGCATTCAGTTTAGTCTCCCCCCGCCCCCATGCTATCTGCCCTATCGGGCCAAACCAATTTTTTTTTATTAACCAGTGGTATTCACAGCATACAGAGGGGAATCCCACATCAGTTTGGAACCTTCCAGAATAAAAGTCCAGATTTCTGGAATTGGCTTTCTTTGTGGTCCAGTGGGTTTGAACCATTCGAGACAGGAAGTTATCCCTACCATGCCTGCAGGGCACACCAGCCTCAGCTTGATCCCTCTTCTGATTTGACTTGAGATGGAGAAGCACATTGTGACAGCAATCTGGAGACACACTTGCTGTTCAGATGAAATCACCCCCTCTGACAGGATCACATGTGCTTTGCTTCTAGATGTTCAACATTACACTAAAGGGAGGCCAAGCAGTGAAAAGGGGTCACTCAAAGGAGTCCTGACCCTTCCTGTGCCTTCTCCAAAAGAGTGACTGATACCCTTTGCCTTATTGAAGGTCGAGAAACATTTTTATTCCTACAAGATCAGAAGCAAGATGGAGCCCCGGTGGAAAGGCCCTGTGTGGCAGCCTTTCTACAGCCACAGTTTTTTTTTTTTTTGCTCCTTCAGCTATTGCCTTGATAAAGCGTATGTTCCTAGTGGCCTTGGACATGAGACCTGCTTTAACATTAACTGTATAAATACCAGAAAGAGTTTTTCCGCCTACACACTGATAAATAGCCGCCTTCTCCCAAGGGGGCTATATAGATACGAAAAATCAATGGGCTTGGCATTTGTCCTTACACGGTTGTTGTAGAGTCTTTCTCATGCTGGGTGGGAGGCCAGTGATAATGTCCAAGAGGGGGCCTCAAATGAGGCTTATATGTGAGCCTTAAATTTTTTTTGCAGCCCACAATTTTCTTTCTGACTCCCTCAGAATTCCTATCCACCAAAGGAACAGTAAAATAAATGAGGTCGCCATTCTTTACTGCTTGCCACATGCACATAGTTAGTCATCTGGGACGACTGGGTATTTTCAAGGCATTCTGAAGTATTCTGTGACAGATTTGCCAGAGATGATGAAAGGAGAGACTGTGCTACTTCTGCCAGAGGCACCACGGATGATCTGCTTGCCTCCAAGTTTAATCTCAATGATGGTCCTTGGCCAAAGGTTACTTAGAACTTAAACATATATACCGGCTAACTGCTAACAACTAATTACTAACAGCTAACAACAATCCGGATTATCTGACTGTCAGACTTCTACAACAATGAATTAGCTGTTAGTTTGTTTTTCTTATGCCCAAAGTCGGCTTGACTAAGTAGGAATCTGCTTTCCCTTGAAACGGATAAAACTCATGACCCCTCTGAAACCAATCCCTAATACTAAAACAGCAAGCATTAACTACTAAAACAAAAACCACCGGCGGCGGCCAAATATCTAAATATAAACATGATTACATTTTCCCATTTTTATTAGCCTTTCTAAAACAGGGAGTTAGGGGAGTTTCCATAGTGATTTTTTTTTTCAATTCACTTTGAACCGCTGTATTTTAAAGTGACAGAGCTGAATAAAACGGGGAATACCAAGTGCAGCCTCCACTTCAATCTTCTCCTAAAATTAAAAATTTTAAATTAAAATTGGGGCTTCCCATTTGACTTCCTTACCTTGTTGGGGATTCATGATTATGTCTGCCTGGTTTGAGGTAGGATTTAAGTCAGGATAGCCTGGTGTGGGCCACAAAACTCTGCCTGTTCACGGCTTTCAGATTCATGACATCCCAACACTAGCAGCCCACAGCACAAAGGGAAATTATTTTCTTGGACTTCTCTCACATTCCAAGCAAAAACCATTGTGTTTTTGGAACAAGTATTTACCCACTTCCTACTGTCCTTCCCATAGTGCTGAGCACTGGGGACAGTGACCTGTTGATTTGTGGTGTGGTAGACAGTTAACAATCAAATCCTGGTTTTAAAACTCACTTAGTATGACCTTGGGAAACTTGCTTGCCTGACCCCTGCCTCAGCTTCCTGGAGCAAAAAATGAATATAATATAGTTCCTTTCTCAGAGGGCCTTCGTGAGTTTTAATGAATCAGTTGGGCCAGGGTTGTTGGTAGTTTCTTTATGTTTTTTGAAAGGGGTGGCCTCATATGAAGCCCAAGTTGGGACTCAAACTAACAGTACTCCTGTGTCAGTTTCCTGAATGCCAGGGTTATACAAAATGTTGAAAGTTTGTGGCACATACTATAATACCAATTATATATATATGTTAGTAAATAAAATTATAGCAAGTGAAGGGCCATCTTCAAGAAGTAGGATAAATGTTTCTCCAATACCATTGTGAAATAAGAAATCTAGGCTTAAGCTAGCCTCTTCTGGCAATGGCACAAGAACTTAAGTTCTGTTGATATGAGAGGTAATGAAGACATTGATAATTTCAGTTCTATTGCTTATAAAGAGATATTAATGCATCCAAGTTGGGCACAAGCTGGGCAGTGATACAGACCTATAATGTCAGTGCTTGAGATACTGTGGCAGGAGGATGCTGAGTTCCACAGCAGCCTAGACCACATAGTAAGATCCTGTCTCCAAGATAAATAATAATAGTTGGATTTCTAAATGTCATCATAAGTAGGTAGCTTTTGCTTAAATGCAAATACACTTTCAAAGTTACTTTTTCTGGCAATGAAAGTTTTACAGAAACACAAAACAGACTTGGGGAGATGGCTCAATGGGTAAAGCGCTTGCCATACGAGAGTGAGCACTGGAGTTCAGATCCCTAACACCTGTGTAAATGCTGGATGGGCATTGGCCTACCTGTGATCTTAGCACAAGATGACCAGCCAGACGAGCTGAATCTATCAGCTCTGGGTTCAAGCGAGAGATGCATACTGGAAAGAGCAACTGAAGACTCTGGACATCAACCTCTGGCCTCCACACACACCTTCACACATTTATGAGCTTCCACACATGGCCATTGGAAAAGCTTATTTTATTATAAAAATTTTAAAATAACTCAACTGCAGAAAAAATAATACAATGAAATCTGTTTACATAACTCCCAGACTTGACAATAATCATGGCATATATATTATACATGTGTATCTGTGCACACTCTAGTCCTGTAACACATAATCATATGTCTGTCAATGACCATCTTGAATAAATAGTAGTCCCATAAGGCCATATCCTAATGGCATTATAACTACTTTAATTTCCACGAGAATTCTCAGAAAATAATGAAGATAGCTAGTTAATATCTCTCAGAATATATCCCTGGTGCTGACTGGTGTTGACTATTACATGATTATATACTTATAGTATCAAAATCAGTAAGAGTTCTTGGTTGCCTATCTCTTGACCAAATTTTACCAATCTAAAATTTGTTTCACAGGCTTTTTGTTGTTCAAATCAATGTTTATCACTTAGACTTTTTGGCATATCTTCAACAATCCTCTTCATTTATTTCTTTGTTTTATCACAAACTTATTGCCCAAACTGTATTGTCATATGGAGTTGCCATATTATTAATTTGCTAATTCTGAGCCTTGATGTCCTGAAATATATACCTGTAAGCCCATGGCATTTTCTGCTAAGTAGTTACTTATATCTAACGACTAAATCGAATTTACTCTCAATCATTCTGTGTGTTTCCTCGGTGGAGTAAAATCACTTCCTAACATGTATTCAATCAGTAGATATGGATGTTTAGATTAATCAATAGAATTGAATTTCATTGCACTCAAGCATCCATTACAAAGTTCTTCTTTGAGCTAATGATATCAGCTTACTCCTATGATTTCATTAGGAATTACAAATAGTGATATTTAACTCTTCCATTCTTTCTGTATTAGCTTCTGTTGGTTCATCACCTTGAGATAAAAGTTTTTCTGATTTCTCTGTGTTTAAAGCAGTAAGCTGGTTCCTAGCACTCTATGAATATGATCAACTCACTCAAAAACAATATTAATTCACAAATACTGAGACATCTCATGTCTTCTACTCTTTAGTGGCTTTTCTTTCTCCAGCATTGGCTGCTCCTTAGTCCTGGCCCCTGGACTCTTTGATGATTTACTCATTTTGTGTCAGACACACGGGTTTCAGCCTCCTCTCAGGACCCAACACTGTAAGAACTTGTTCTTTTTTCAAGAGAATTTACCTTGCCTTTTTCCTACCTAATGCTCTGTTACTGTGAGGAAACAACATGGCCGAGACAGATCTTATAATAGGAAGCATTTAACTGGAGCCTTGTTAACAACTTTGAAGGGTTAGTCTACGGTCATTATGGTGGGAAGTAGACAGGCATGGTGCTGGAGCAGTAGCTGAGAGCTTTACATCCTGATCCATAGGCAGCAGGCAGGGGAAGCCATGGGGCCTTGTCTGGGCTTTTTAAGCCTCAAAGCCTACCCACTAGTGACACACACCCTCCAACAAGGCACACCTCTTAATTCTTCCCAAACAGTTTCACCTACAGGGGAACAAACATTCAAATATATGATCCTATGGGGGCCATTTGTGTTAGAACCACCACATCTTTTCTTATATCTTTCTTATACTTGAACTTTTTATTCAAGAATTTCTCAATTATTCTAGATATACTCACATTGTTCTTTCTGGGTTCCCCAATGGGCTTCATTTAGCATACATGTATACATATGTATTTCTCAGCCTTTTCAAGTAATATATGGTAATAATGAAAGTATACGAATACAGATTTTCATATCTGACTGAACATAGTTCATATTTGACTTTTTCCACATTTAAATTTTGCTTTGATACAGATACAGTTTCTATTATTAAAGTTTCTTTCAAGTATATTTCAATGGCTAATTGCTTTTCATAGTGTGTGGGAAAGTTAGAGAACATTTCAGAATTTATTTCTTTCACAGTAATTATTATAACGAGCAATTATACTTATTTTTTGCTGCACCTCAGAATTATTTCCACTTGTTAGATAGACACATGGTCTAGAATGAAGGACAGGTTCAGGACTAATGAAACAGTCACCAAACTGCTTTTTGAAATATGTAACTACACTCTTATCAGCAGGTTGGCAATATTAGTTGATATTGGATACCTTAAGTTCAAAGCCACTAGTACATATATTTATTATGTTTCACTTTAATTACTGTGCAATTTTAGAATGCTATTTGATAAAGGATGTTTTGTTTAATTTACCTTCCATTTGCAATTCCTCCTGTATAAACTGGGTTTCATTTTCTAATTTTCTTGTATGTATTTTGGGAAGTCTTTTTCAATTTACCAGAATTCTTTACATACAGGGAGATTTCGTCAACATTTGTAAATAAATAGCAATAATTGTTGGAAGTATTTCCCTAGTTGGTCACATGCTTTGAAGTTTGTAATACCTAAAATACAAAGCAAATAAACTATATAAGGCATTTCTTTGGTGCTTTCTAAAAACATTGTTTTGATTTAGATAAAAAACATATCATCTGGAATTGAGTGTATTAGTGCACACCTGTAGAAACAGTGGGTTGCTTAGGGTAGGAGGCTCACAAGAGACAGTGGAGCAGTGTGGTGAGAGAGTAAGCACAGACAAGGGCAAGGATGCTGTCAACGTGCATATGTTTAGTGTCTTGATTGGATAACCATAAGTTTGTGCAGTTTATTAGACATTGAAGTCTACTCTCATAGCTCAGAACCTACAAGCGATCATTTCCAAGACCCCTCTGCAGGGTAGCAAAGTCAAGACCTTTATTTTAAATGGTGACTTATTTGCATAGATTCTACTCACACCGTCCTGAGGATTTGGATCCCAACATTCACACAAACTCTCTCTCTCTCTCTCTCTCTCTCTCTCTCTCTCTCTCTCTC
>NC_022018.1:41264190-41288062 GCF_000317375.1 Microtus ochrogaster | reverse complement strand
TGTGTGTATGTATGTATATCTGTGTTGTGTGTGTGTGTGTGTGTGTGTGTGTGTGTGTGTGTGTGTGTGATGTAGTTCCCATGCAAATGGAAGCAAGAGGCAAAGACCAGAAAGAAAAGCTACAAGGGAATTGCTGGAGACCACATGAAGGAATTTCCAAAGGTTTCAGGATGGGGTCTAAGCTGACCAGATCCAGCAAAGCCTGTGAGAACCCAAGGTGCCTGTCATTCCCTGAGGATTCCATTAGTTACCATGCATATTCTGACTCTCCAAGACACAGTGACAGACTGATATTTTCCTCAGTCCATCAAGCATATGAGGCTGCTTACCATTCATCCATTCTTTGAGGAGTGAGGCAGTATGACTTTGACTATTCATGGGGGGAGCTAGGATAGAAAACAAGACCCTGATGTTTGCATCTCATCCCATCCTGGAGGTTCAGACTGAATTGATGCAGAGTGCAGCCTGAGTATCTCAGTCAGTTTGCTCTTGCACTGACAAAACACCCAAGAGAAATCCATTTAAAGAAAGAAGTTTTCTTATTGGTTTATGGTTAAGATGTTTTAGTCCCTGGTCACTGGGACCATTGCCTTTGGACTTGGGGAGACAGAACGTTGTGGCCAGAGTGCATAGTGAGGAACCTATGGACAGCATAGTGTGGACATCATAGTGTGGACAGCATAGTGTGGACACCACAGTGTGGACACCACAGTGGCTGGAGAGGAAGGGACTAGAGTCCAAAACCCCATTCAAATGTCCTCTGTTTGTGACCTCATTTTCTTCCATGAGACCCTGATTCATACAAACTCCATGATCTCCTGATACTGCTATGGACCACAGATCAAGTTGGTATTGAATGGGCCTTTGGAACACATTTAAAATTTAAATTTTAACCTCAAATGAGGAACTTATTTATCTACTTGCTTACTTATCCTTTGAGAATTTCATTGGTAACTTCTCCAGGTGGTTATAATGTTCAGCCAAAGTTAAGCATTACTACATAAAATAGATTTCGTTAATGAACCAAAGAATAAAGAGGACATTACTCTAAAGACTAATGAAAACATTATCCCCAATCAGAACCACTATTGACCCTATTTCAGTTTATGCAAATTTATCTGAGCGTCATCTACTCCTATATGACCCTACCTGTGTAGGAGATGCCTTTCTGACCTGGGAATATGTACCAGAGAGATGGCTGGATAGGTGGGAGCAAGGCATTCTTGAGATTAGAGCCACCAGAAAGACCTTGCAATGTTTGGAGTGAACCGGGCAGGTTTACTAGGCTCACACACCTACCAAGGCATCTGCAAAGACTTTTCATCATGAGATAACCAACAGCCTGCCCCTTCCTTCCAACCAATGGGTCACAATGAGGAATAGCAAATGATCCTTCCATAGATTTATTTGAAGCATCATTTCCAGTTGAGCTACGTTTAACTTCAGTAGGTTGGAAATGACTTTTTGATCTGTGTTGCAAGTTTGCCTGAGCAGCACGGAAACTGATTGTGAATCCATGAAGCACCCGCATCATAGAATGTTTAATGAGACACGTCAATTTAATTGTGCTTCAAGACATCCAGGGCCAGAGTTTGTCAGCATTTTGCTGACAAATGTCGTCATTTGCAGACTAATCTTCGGTACTGACTATGTTCACTGTGGCTTAAAATATTGGGAAATGAGCTATGCTTTGAGAAACAAAAGACATCTTTTCTCTGGGTAGACAGGCTCTCAGGCTAGCAATGGTATGAACTTGCCATGGTTTGGAAACAGACTGGTGGGTTAAAGGTCACCGTTTTTCCATCCTGATACAGAGGACGCGGTGTATCTGGACGATGAGAAAGAGCGAGAAGAGTACGTCCTGAATGACATCGGAGTGATATTTTATGGGGACTTCAATGACATCAAGAGCAGAAGCTGGAGCTACGGCCAGGTGAGCCACTTAAAATTTGTCATTGTCAAGGACATTTTTCCCTTAATATTTTTTGTCACATTTATTACTGCCAGGTGCCGTGAGTCAATATTAGAAAAAGCGCGATTTCCTGCTTTTCAGAATCTGAGACTCCAAGACAGAGTGCAAGGGAGTGGAGACCTGGAGAGAAACTGCATAATTTATCAGCTGGAGCCACCTCTCTTCCTCTTATTACAAATGTCCCTGAGATGGGGACACCTACCGATAACATGGCGGTCACTGAGATAAACTTTGCCCTCTTAGAAACCATAAAGTCTCATTACTTCAATCTGAAGTAAGCCGAAAATTTTCTTTGCTTATGAAGACATTTTTGATGCAAAGAACATAGCAGAGGTGGACTTCCACTTCATGAGGGCTCCTCCTGTCTTATGTGCAAGCCAAAATCTGACTACCTTCCTGTGATACATCTGAATGCCATTTATTTTCTTTTATGTTTTTTTATTTATTTAATTTTTTGAGAAAAATGGGGTTTCTCTGTGTAGCCGTAGCTGTCCTGGAACTCACTCTATAGATCAGGCTGGCCTCGAGCTCAGAGATCTTCTTGCCTTTGCCTCTGCTGGGATTGATTAAAGGTGTACACCACCCACTGCCCGATTTTCTTTTATTTATTTGGTTGGTTGGTTAGTTGGTTGGTTTTTCGAGACAGGGTTTCACTGTTTAGCTTTGGCTGTCCTAGAACTCACTTCATAAACCAGGCTGCCTCCAGTTCATAGAGATCAGCCTACTTCTGCCTCCCTAGTGCTGGAATTAAAAACAAACGCCATCACCACCCAGCTGTTTTGTTTTGTTTAATTGAGAACAGATTTTTTTATACAATGTATTTTGATTATGGTTCTGCTCCCCCAATTCTTCCCAGAACTTCCTTTCTTTCCACCCACCCAAACCACATCCTCTCTTGCACTCTCTCATTAGAAAACAAGTAGATATCTAAAAATAATAATAATAATAATAAAATAAGAGAAAATAGAAAAATAAGTTGTTTTTGGAGTCCCAAATGACTTTGGGAATTCATTGTGCTCTGGGCAATACATCCATCTGGTGGAAGGATTGTAATAAACTTGTGCAGTATCCTACAGAGCCTAGAGTCGGTTGTGGTTCTTGAGTATGCTCTCTCTCTATTGGTTCTGCTCTTATTTCTGGCTTCCTTTTCTGTTCTCTATTTTATGGAAAAGTAAAAGCAGGATACATCATTTCCTTCACTTTAGTAGTTCATGCTAAAGGGTATAGGAGGTCACTCCATATTTCTAAGCAGTAAAGTTGTGGCTGCATTTTGCTTTTGCATACAGTTTGTCTTGTTTTGCAGAGTGAAGATTATTAAATAGTTTCTCATTGTTTTCTCCCAAACAGTTTGAAGACGGCATCCTGGATGCTTGTTTATACGTGATGGACAAGGCTCAGATGGACCTTTCTGGCAGAGGGAACCCCATCAAAGTCAGCCGTGTGGGATCTGCAATGGTAAGTGGCACAGCTGATGATGATAAAGGGATATTGATATAAACAGTGACTTAGCTTTACAGTCTTTCATCTGTTAGGTTCAAGTTGATGGTGTCCAGGTGGGTGTTCTTGAATTCTCCCACCTTTTCATATGAAAATTCCTACTAAACGCAATTTGTGGGTTTTGAATTCATGTCAAGCTTGGTGCCAGGTCATTTTGATCCACTGAGTCATTTTGCCGGTCCCTACGCAGCTAAAAATCTCATCTAGAGACTAAGGAATGACCATAACAAAAATGTTAATTACTGTAACCAAATGACAAATCAATCAAACATCAAAGAATACAGGTGGCTAGATAAGACATGACTTTTCCATGTCTACAGCCATGGAAACAATCAGGAAATAAATGGTTGAGGCTGGAGAGACGGCTCAGTATGGAGTGTGTGTAGAGAACCCAACTTCAGTTCCCAGTACCAACATCAGGCAGCTTACAAGCAACTGTAACTGGAGCTCCAGGGAAATGGATCCCCTCTCCTGGGCTCCAAAGAGCACTCATCTACTCAGGTGCACCGCATTCTCAACCTACACACATACACATAATTAAAAATACAGTAAATCCTTTGTAAAAGAAAGAAATACTTTGTGTAGTTAATCCTAGTTGCTATGCAATGCCACCACACCATGGGGCTTTACCGCTCATAAATAAGTGTTGCTTCTCCCTAGAAATCTTCTAGGTCAGTGGACATTCATCACTTACATCGCTTCACGGCTTCACGGCAAGAAAACAGGGCCATGAAAGCTTGTCAGAGATAAAGCTCCTGCCAGAACCTAGGTCTGCCCACTCCGCATCTCAGTGCAGTCTACCTTCCTCATATTCACTGTAGGAGATCCCAAAACCTCTTCAAGAATGCAGAAATCCCCCAGGGGAGCAGCTGAAGGGGAACTAGAAGCCCATGAATAGGAAGGGTAGGACTAGGGTAGGAAGCTAACTAAGCGACTCTGCAGGGTCCTATCCTGTACCATGTCCATAGTACTCAGATGACCTTCAGTGCATGAACGAGCATCACATCTGGTCCAGGAGTACAGCACTCCTCAGTTATAGTAGGCCACATCATTGCATAGGAAGACTGAATGGAAAACATCATTATATTACCTATGCCTTTACAGCTCTGAAAATATTTTCCCTGGAAGGATTTTATCTTTGATTTTTGGTTTGTGCATCTTTTCAGCCAAACAGAATCAATTTTGTTGACACATAATTACTAGGCCAGGGAAGATATAATATGTACATTCTGATTGGGTGCTAAAAATAGTGATTTTTATTTTTATTAAGAACTAAGTTACATGGAAATTTAAGACATACTAGATCTTACAAAATGAGAGCAGAATCCAACATCTAAAATCTTGGAACCAGAATCACAGCATAGTGGTGAGAGTAAAGAATGTCTACTTAACAAGTGTAAAGCCTGGGAGAGGGGTGCTCAACACCTTACCCAAATAATAAAGATGTGCATCTAAATACATAAAATAAATAGGTAGTTTTTGCATTTTGACGTTATTTGTATTGCATGATGAAGAGAGGATCCATCCTAAAGGCCTTTGAGAATGTCCCACAGAGCATCCTTGTATAACACACATTGGACCTGCACCTGTTCATTATGGTTCCTACTTGGAAGTGAAATTTCCCTTCTTTTTTCCTTCCTCCTTAGAAGCAACCCTGACAGGTTTCAGTGAAGAGAGAAGCAATATTTAGGAGCTATGGGATATGAGTTGTTTCCCTCTTAAGCATTTTTTAAATGACGTGGTCTTTGACTTGACTTTACACACCCACTGTGTGTTCCTCCACCAAATATGGAAGTCACAAGCCAATGCAAGGCAGTGCAGAAGGAAGGCAAAAAGAGACAATTTTACCCAGACATCTGTGGCTGCATCTGACCTGGTGGAGGATGTTAGGTATTGAATTAAACACGTGACACCAACTCAAATTGCTTCAACATTTCCTGAGGTCTAAAGAGCATCTACCTAAAGTTCAGACTTGGCCAATGCACATCATAGTTACACAGCCTGGAACCAGAGAGATAAAATGTGCACAGAGGATAGCGTGGTGAGGGTTTGATTTTGTTTCTGGATGGGGAGATGTTAAAGGACAGAGGACTGCTCTGAGCAATTCGTAGTGATCTCTCCACTTCCCCTTGGTTTCCCCCGTGCTACTGTTCACAGTACAAAAAGCTCAATTGTGAGAGAAACCCCTTCACCTCTGCCATCTCTCTTAACCCTTAGAACAGCCTTGTGAGTCTTTCTGAAATCTTCTCGGCTGCAGTGATTTTTAAAGCTGAAACACTGAGCCTCCAAAACTGACCTTCTAACATCCCAGTTAAAGATTTACCCTAAAATGTGAGAAGATGCATTAGGAAAATATGGAAAGAACGGGCATGAGACTGGGTGAGTGCAGCCATAATCAAATTTCACAGGAATATGGCCATGTTATTCTCCCCATCTGGCCTGCCAAGCCCCAGGCAGACGGCACCTGATGCAGGGGTGTTTTCCTTGTCCTTTTCAAATGTGTCTTAACCCTGCCACAGGCTAGATGTGCTAGAACAGAGACACGTGTGAGCTGCAAACCCTTCCGGAGGACCACACAAACCATGCCTGCATGGATTCCAGTTCTTGCACAATGAGAATCATTGCAGGTAGAAACTTCCTGAAAGCAGCTAGCTACTCCAGCAAGTCATGGGCAGGAGAGGGCTGGCTCTGACTGGGCACCTGAAGGATGTAGAACCAGCAGGAAGATGGCACAGGAGCATTTGACTGGAGTCCCAAAGGCAAACTGGCTTCCTGCAGTCATGGCACACAAGGTTGTCAAGGACAGTGAAGGAAACTGGGTGTGTGTGAGGATAAAAGAACACAGATGGTGACAAACTTTCAAGTGATAATAATGTAAATTTGGCTTTTAAGTGTACGATTTCCAGACAAAAATCTTTGTAGTACAGGCTATCTGCTATACCAGTCACACAAGGTACCTGCTTTACCAGTCTTGTGTGTGATAGACTGTCCAACAGCATCCCTCAGGAATTCCAGAAGCACCTTCCCATAATGCACCAGTTGTGACGTTCAAGAATGTCTTCAGATGGTACCAAATATTCCTTGTGGGTACAAATCAACCTAGTAAGGATGCATTGCTAGTGCCCTCTGTGCTCAGTTTTCCCTCCTATAGAATGGATGTAATACCTTCTTGCCTGTGTAGTAGGCCTTATTCTGTCTTGCTTTCCATCCTTTGCTGGAGAGACGGTGAGGGCTGCTTTACACTAGAGGGCCTGAGACTGTGTCAAGAGATGGACCCCTGGCTCTGGTTCTTCTGTTAACTATGTGTAGCAGGGAAAAAGACTTAACTCAAGGACATATGTCTTCCTCTCTCAAAGGCAGCGTCGTGTATTCAGATACCTGAAAATCCTACTGTTAGCAAGAACATCTTTTATATTCTTCCAAGGAAAAATTTTTTATTCTGCTTTATGTATCCAGTATCTCCTCTTGTTATGTTTGGTTGCCATTGTTTCCCTTCTATGAGACAGTGGGAAGTATGGGCGACCATCTGGAAGCTTGGAGTTGTTGGCCTTTCGCCAGGGAGTTCACAACCTGAACTCCTCTAACCCTGCTCTCTGAGTACAGGCCCAAGATGCTGTGATCTTACACAGATGGCATTTTATTTAGAATCACCTAAATGAGGAATGATGTATTTTACTAATATTATGTTATAGGTTCATTTAAGAGAGAAAAAGGGGGAAACCAGGAGACTAGACAAAGATATTTGTGCTAAGTCTTACTCCCTCCCTTTAACTGTTTGCCTCACTCCTGATGTGATAGAACCCTCAGAGAACTGCTGGGAGGTATACCAGGAAAAGTTAAGGGTGAGTGGTGACATCTTAAAATGTGTTTCACTCACCTAATATTAAAAGTCTTCAGTTGCTGCCCTAGGTTGTAGTGAATCATCTGGGTGTGAGCTCTGAATCCCTAAAAGGACATGGGCTCAGAGACTGCAGGAGGCAAGGGCTCTGAGACCCCAGGAGGCATCAGTAATCACAGGCTATTGTCACAGTGGTCTCCTTGTTCCTGGACTGCTCTGTTCTTCCTATATATTTTTATTATTGGGGTGCTCAGAGCTCATACCCCAGGGGACATGACTGATGGGCTCTGGCACTGTCTCTAGGGGAAGCTACAGCAGCTGCAGAGGCCTCTCTTGCTGCAGATACCAGGCTGCTTAGTCACTGTTCAAGTCCTGCATGCCCTGCCTACATGTACGTTTGCTTTGTCTATAGAGGATCTACATGAAAATCAGTCATGAGGTCTAGAAGGCTCTCCAGGGTCCTGGAGATGAGAAAGTAGAAGCCCTTAGAAGCGATGCCATTCATTCAAGGTCATGGGGGGAATAAGTGGCTGAGCTGGAACTAGACACTGTCCTCTTTCTCAAAACATATTGCTCCAGAGCATCTCTGCCAGCACAGTGTTGCCAATAGCACAATCACTGCATCAAATTGTGCGGCTGTCACCTAGAAAAGAACAAGTCCCTAAGAATGGGTGGATTTAAAAGGGGGAATAAGTGAGGAAAGGTGTCAAGATCTCAGCAGCCGGAGGCTCTGTGTCCCTGGGAAAGAGGTCACCAAGAGGATTAGATGCCTGATGTGGGAGTGTCATATATCAATCTGTTGATTTCATTGGTTAAGTAATAAACAAACTGCTTGGCCTCATAGCTTAGAACATAGGTGGGTGGGGTAAACAGAACAGAATGCTGGGAGAAAGAGGAAGTGAGGTAAGACGCCTCAGACAGAGACACCATGCTCCCAGTTCCCGGGCAGGCACACGCGATGAAGCTCCGACCCAGGATGGACGTAGGCTAGAATCTTCCTGGTAAGCGCACCTACTGGTGCTACATAAATGATTAGAAATGGGCTAAATTAATATATGAGAATTAGCCTAGAAGAGGTTAGAGAGAAATGGGCCAAACAGTGTTTAAATAAATACAGTTTGTGTGTTGTTATTTCGGACATAAGCTGGCCAGGCGGCCGGGGTGCTGGGGACACAGCCCCACTGCTCCTATTACTACAGATGCCAAATGTGCTGTGGTAGAAGATTGATAATAACGATAGTGACGGCAATGGTACTGGTGATCATGGTGATGACTGAGAGTGGTGATGGTGATTATGGTGGTGGTAAGAGTGATAGCCACGGTGAGGGTGGTCCTATGACGGCGATATGATGCGATGATCACAAAAATGGTGACAGGAACACTGAGAGTGTGGTGAGCATACAGTAGAGGTAACCATGGTGGTGGGGATGGTGATGATGACAATGTCATAGTGATCGTGCTTCAAGTAACAGGAGCAATAATCATGAGGATGATCTGTAGAGGGTGGGAATGGTTGTGGTGAACCAAACATAGTTTCTACCCCCCACAGAGTTTATAATCTCATAGAAAAGGCAGACAAATAGAAAAGTCCAACGTAACACAGAAAATTTCCTGATGGAAATAAGCTCGGACTGTGACGTTGTTGTTGTAACAACAAAACCTCTTGAATATAACTACACAGTTCTCTGGGCCTACACAGAACAAATAAGTGTTGAACTATTGGACCAAAGGGTGCAGGGAATAGATAGCAATTATTGGATAATAACAAATAGCCAGGCCGTTATTCATAGAAAGTCTTTATCCATTGTGGATCTTATACAAATGGCTGGCTACCAAGTGCAGAGGAGAACGATGTAATGGGGGAGGGGCTCTGAAATGTGCTCCTCTGGCGCCTGCTTGCTTGGCAAGTCAGAAACCATAAGGTCACCCAACTAACATTCTTCCCATGGGGTCTCAACATTTATAGCCCCTTGATCCCAGGATGCTATGTTTTGATTTGATTACAATAAAAAAAATAAAAGCTAACATTAATGGGAAATTTGGGAAGATGAAAAAGAAAAAATAAACATCAATAAAGTTACATATTTTGAATTCCAGTGTTTCTCACCTTTATCAACCTGGACTTCTCAGCCTCCCTTGGGGTGTGCACATTTATTTTTAACCACAGTCTTTGCTGATATCGAGCCACGATGCCATCATTAATCCCCATTAATGCCTTGCTCTGACTATACCTTTAGGGAATTAACTCAAGATTGAACTTTTTCCACCAATCGATGGTCTATGTAGTCTTTAGTGCTACTTTAAAAAAAACTGAACTACAGCTAGTAAATCAAACTGACCATGCTGCAGGCAAGTCTCAGGTCCCTCGGACCTTTGAGAGAACTACATTGCTGCTTCTGCCTCCCAAGCCCCCGGTCACAGTCAGAAAGTAACTGAAAACAGAGCTCTTCTTACTTGGCCCATCTTTCTCCCTGCTTTTTTTTTCTCTAATTGTTAGGAGATTCTCCCATCTGTGGATGGAAAACATAGTCACATCATAACTACTTCGCTACGTTGCCAAGCAACTCCACAGGGGATGAGGTTTTGTTTTGTGTTTTCTTTCTCCATTTATTTCAGTTGTTTCCTTCCCCATCTTAAATGATGGAATAAACACCAATTACAAATATTCAATTACAGTTTAAGATTTCCTCAAATTAAGAAGTTCACACCTGAGTCATTCCAAATGAGCCCTAAGGTCAGAACTAAGTGTCTGAAATCTATTCTCTGGTCATACAACCAGCCGCAGTATAGTCCCTAGCATTTTTAGATTTGAAATTTGAATATTTTAGGTGTAAAATTTTAGATTTGTACAAGGAAATACCCAAATTTCCCTTTGGTCCATAAAGCAGACGAAGGCCCCTTTGTTAGGGAGGGACTCCATCAGAGAAACCCTGCGGTCACTGTCCACCTTCCACCACCTGGGCTCTTTCACACCTTCTCATATGGGTCTTTTTTTTTTTTTTACCAAAAAACATGATTAAGTGAAAATGAGTATTTTCCCCATTTTTGTGCTCCACTTATATAATTGCTGCCCAGTATTTCCAATGATTATGAAGGGAATTTCTAGCAGGTTATCTGTGCATGCACAGGGATATGAGTCCATGCCACCTCTGAGAAGGGGGACAGAAATCTTTCACTGATGTATTGTAAGAATTGGGTCCCCATAGCTCATTTGCAAATTCCCAGTCTCTTGGCATTGCAAGATAAAGACTCCTGAAAGGAACTGAGAGTCTGTCCAGAGTTCTATGCCTTCAAAATGATCAGCTTTTATTTCTGTTGCTAGCATCTACCTCCATGATTCATGCCCATAAATATCAGGAAAGGCATTCCTCATCTGGAAATGGCTGGAAACTGCAGCTTGACTGATAATCCCTGAAACCCTACAGTAAGGGCACAACCCAATCAGTAGGCATACCCATGAGACAACTTTTAGAGAATCTACTGATTGGCGCTCATGAAGAATGCTATGGCAGTCTAGCATGGTAAGATTCTGAAAATGAAAGACGAAGATTTTCCTAAACATGAAAGGCAGCTGTGGATCCAGAATGACTGTGGAAATTGGGTGACACAGGATTATCAGGACAAACCCATTCCCAACAAGTCAAACCATGGGTCTCTCTCATCACCAGAGATTGTCACTTCTGTTTACTGAAGATTTTTTGGACAACTGACAAATCAATCAGAAGCCAGAGAGAACAGTGGGAAAGTGGAAATGTATCTCATTGAAATATCTGCCTAAAGCTGGGCAGTGGTGGCGCACGCCTTTAATCGCAGCACCTGGGGAGGCAGAGGCAAGCGGATCTTTGTGAGTTCAAGACCAGCCTGGTCTACAAGAGCTAGTTCCAGGACAGGCTTCACAGCTACAAAGAAACCCTATCCTGAAGAAAAAAAAAATCTGCCTAACCTCTTGTGAGAAAACATGTCTGTCTATTCTTTAAATAACCAATGAACAGCTGGACAAGATGAGGTATCAGGAAGTCAGGTGATGACCTTATCCAAGGTCACAGCTCTGGAGGCGAACCTCTGGCTGCCTGGGCCTACTGTTACAAACAGGATGCTACACTGCCCCTGGATGCATCTGCATCCTGTCCTCTGTCCCTAGCACATGTTCTCCCCGGGCATAAAGATATAATTCTTGTCACCCTTTCCATCTGAGTGACTCCTTCCCCTTCAGGTGGGGGCGACGAGGGACAGTGAACTGTTCAGGCATCATTTTTTTTTCTTGTGGTAAAAGCCAGCGATGTAATGAAGTTTCCATTTGTGGGCAAACAGCTTGGCTTCTCAATTATCAAGGTTACATTTCTTATGCCTGTTTGTCCCATATTTTTGGAAAAAAAGAGACATTTATTACAAGCTATTTCTCCAACGTGATAATCATAGTCAATCTAACTGTCTGCTTTCCCTGAATTGCTTCCTGGAATGAGTTTCAACACAGCATCTATTTTGTAATCACACAGGCTATTTCTGAAGCACGGGCTCTTGCTTTTCAGCACTCCCTCCAAGCTGTGCAGACGGAGCTGGTCTCATCTGGGACCAGTGTCTCTAGGACAGATGGCTACAATGCAGCACAGCCTAGGGGCCTCTTAGGACAGAGACTTAAAGCCCTCTCTGTTCCCATCTTATCTTCCCTCTCTCTGGCTTCTTCCTCTATCTTTTCCCCTCTCCCATCTACCCCTTTTCACTCAAGCATTTTTGATGATCTGTTCCATACCAGTGATTCTCAATCTGTGGGTCGTGACCCCTTTGGAGGGTATATATCAGATATACTGCATATCAGATATTCACATTATGAATCATAACAGCAGCAAAATTACAGTTATGAAGTACAATGAAGTAATTTTGTGGTTGGGGGCAGCAACCACACCATGAGGAGCTGTTGTTAAGAGATCATAACATTAGGGAGGTTGAGAACCGAGGTTCTATACCAACCAGCTCTATAGCACACAGTAAGGATACGGTGGTGGAAAAGAAGACTAGGCGTTTCTCGCACTTGCCTTGTGTCTCTCTCATTGGCCTGCATCCTGAAGAACGCTGCAGTCCTTCCTTGCTGTGAGTTATACTCACCTCCTCTGGAAACTCACACGGATAGGTCATGAAAACTGAGACTGGCTTCATGCACTCCATAAATTGTTCTCAAGTCTTCACCTTTATGACATTTTATTGTCTTACATATTGCAACTTCTCGCTCTGCTTGCCTGTCGATGGGTCTTTTAAATGATTCCCTTTTGGAGCCACTACACAGCTACTATTAGCATTCTGAATAGCTCTTTTCTCTTTACATTTTTTTCTTGTTAGCATATATTGATTATATGTAATAATGAATTTTATGTGACATTTTTATACCTGCACATAATACAATTTGATCATATTTATTCCCCCCACTACCTTCTCTCATTCTCCCAACTTCCACTAATTCCTAATTTCCTCTTCCCAAGTAGCTCCCCTTCCAGGTCCACGAGTGTTACCAAGGTTGTTTACAAGAGTGTGGGTAGGAGTTTGTGTACAGGAGCTTATGTGTTTTATCTGTGGTTCTATGACAGGAGAGTAGAAGTTCCACTCCTCTGCCTTCATTTGTGTATAAATCCTCAGAGAGATGTGGAATCCCATGAGGCCCCCCCACTCTATGACAGTTGTTGACAGGTCCTTTCTCATGGAGAGCTCACGCAGGCAATTGCAGTGGCGCTGAGTTCGTGAGTATCATAGCCACACCACACCTGAAAGCCATTTCCCACTGCTCCCTGCCTTCCACTGACTCTTCTTACACTTGCTGTGCATTCTTTCCTAA
Source organism: Microtus ochrogaster (assembly GCF_000317375.1). NCBI lineage: Eukaryota > Metazoa > Chordata > Mammalia > Rodentia > Cricetidae > Microtus > Microtus ochrogaster. The sequence goes on along the minus strand of NC_022018.1, from coordinate 41,274,931 downwards.
AGTTCTCTGGGCCTTGGGGACAAGAGAGATGTTCCCTGTGTGGCCGCACATTCAACGACCCTTTATTCTCTGCACTCTGACCAGTTCCAAGTCTCTGCGGTCATCACTGACCACTGCATAGAGAAGCTTCCCTGACTGAAGCTGACAATGATATTCTACGGGGGTTCACATAGTTATTTAGAAGGTAATTTGACAGGCGTGCTTTGTACTTCTTGCAAAACAACAGTAGCAGCTTCCTAAGTAGAGTCTGTGTCCTTCTCAGCCATGGGTTTTCTTTTAACTGGAAATAGTTTTGCTGTTGTTTTATTTTTTTTAATACAGTATGTTCAAATTCTAGCTTACCCTGCCGCCACTCTGCCCAGATCTTTCCCCACTTCTCTACCCACCCAAATCCACACCGTTTCTCTCTCTCAGGCATCCGAACAACAGCAACAATAATAAAAATAAAATAAAAATAGACCAGAATAGAACAAAACAAACAGAAAAAGGAAAGAGCCAAAGAAAAAGCATAGGACACATAGATGCTGAGACACACACACATTCACACGCGGAGAAAAGCCCTAAACAAAATGTGTAACCGAAAGATCTGTAAGATAAAGCAAAATGCCAAGACAAAGCATTGTGAACCAAAAGCCTTCAAAAATGTCATTGATATCATTTTTTGTTGGCTATCCACTGCTGGTCATGGAACCTGTCCTTTAGCATGGTTTGTATACACAGTGAGACTCCATTGGAGAAAATTAATTTTTCCTTTGGCAGACATTATCAATTGGAGATGGCTTCTGGGTTAGAGATGGACGGGCTTTTGATCAGGATTACAATAACCAGTTGTGAATTCCCTTTTATGGGAAAGTCATAAACTCCATTACTCCATAATAGTCCTGGTGTGGGCACCCATGGGCACGTCTTGCCTGTTTAATTGGTATCCTTGCACACAGGGCCTACAATGGAGTGAGACATTAGCGACAGTTCTTCCTCTGCAACCTGTGTGGTACCTCCCATCTTTTGATGTGCATATTCTCATCTGTGGAGCAAATGTCTAAAATTAGTATGTCTGTGTTACAGAATATGTATGTGTTTGACTTTCCGAGGTACCCCTCCGTTAGCTGCACAAAAGAGTTGCATGTTTTACATTCTTCCAGAAACCTCTACCTTTTTTGCAGGCTCATCTGTTTTTGGTGACTCCAATCTTTTAAATCTTCCCAATCTAATGTGAACGTAGCTGTATCCAATTGTTGTTTTAATTTTATTTTCTCTGATGTACAGCTATGCTGAGCACTTTTTCATATACGTCAGGCCATTCATATACTTCTCTCAGTACAATGTCTTCCCAAGTCTATGCCATTTTCCTATTGGGTTATTAGTATGTTAACTACGGAGAGGGAGTTGTTGTGTGTTGTATATTCTGAAACCATGCCTTTCTCAGATACATGTAGAGGCTCTTTCCTACCAGACTGTGCTCTGCTGTGTGTGTGTGTGTGTGTGTGTGTGTGAGAGAGAGAGAGAGAGAGAGAGAGAGAGAGAGAGACAGAGAGACAGAGACAGAGAGAGAGAGACAGAGACAGAGAGACAGAGAGAGACAGAGAGAGACAGAGAGAGAGAGAGGAGGCGGGGGAGAGATGGGTGGCAGAAAGCGAGTACCATAGTCATGTAAGGAGATCAGTTTTCTCCTGTAGCTGTTATGTGGGTCCCAGGGATTAAACTTAGGTCACTAAGCTCTCTAGTGGCTTCATTACACTCATTTCTAAGAACATTTTAAAGTGGTATAAATTCCAATGTTTAATGTATTTGTATAGGTTTTGTGGTACTGAGGATCATATTAGGGCTTATAAATATTGCGTGAGTGCCCTACCACTGAGCCATATCACCATCCTTAAACTGTTTTTTTTTTAAATTATATCTAGGACATGTGATTTTTATAGGACATATAGAAATTACCCAATGCTTCTTTTCAAATACTTGCAACTTGGGCTTTCACTTGTTGATCTGTTACCATCTTGAGTTTTTGCTGTGTGGTGTGAGGTGGGGTTAAAGGTTTTTTTTAATTCCCTGAAAATGTATCTATTTTTGCCAACACCATTTGCTGAAGCCATGATTAGAAACGCCATCCTTTGCTGCAACATTTCCTTCGCCTCTCCCAGGCTGATGTAGTGGCTCGGCTAGAAATAAAATGCCAGACGAGTGCAGAGCAACTGCAGACTCTGCTCTTTCCTTACTCCAGGGCAGCAGGGTCTGCTAGCGTGTTACTGTAGCAAGCCATCGGATCAAGAGGCCTTCATATTGATCTCCGTCAGTATAGGTTTGGCCATTCTTGATCCTTTGTCTTCTGCATAGTGCTAGAAATCTGTGTACTTCAAAAAGTCATTGGCATTCTAAGTAGCCCACTGTCTTGGTATAGAAGGAAAACATTAAACCTTTATGAGTAATGTCGCATCTATATATCCATCCATCCTGGTATGGAAAGAAAATGTTAAACCTTTGTGAGTAATGTCACATCTAGCCATCCATCCATCCATCCATCCATCCATCCATCCATCCATCCATCCATCCATCCGAACTCCCTTAGTGCCACTACTGATGAATGGAAACAAGAAAAAAACAAACAAACAAAATGGAAGGACATGACTGGTCCTAGGTGTGGTGGAGGAGGAGAAGGTTGATTGTAGATGTGAGGGAGAGCACAGTTAGAGGCAGGGACCTCTGGGGAGTCCAGAGTGACATGGCGACTTCTTTCAAACACAGGAAATCTGGAAATGGGAGCAACGGTGATCAACCCAATAATACCACACCATGTGTGAACAGGAGAGCAGTGTAATGCTCAGGGCACCATGTGAGCAGAGCAGGAACATCACAGTGACAGGGAAATTAACATCTGCTCACACTTCGTGGCCATTTTCAGTCTTTTGGATGGCACAGAAAGCAAGGTTACTGTTTACTCTAGGGTGAAGGTCTGTCCAGTGTGATGCTAAAGAACAAGACAGAGCTTTCTCCATCAGCGTCTGTGCTCCATCAGAAGCAAGCGTGGCCAGTTCTGCAACTGTCCCAATCACAACGGGCTTCCTACACAAGAGGCCTGTGTTTCTTGTACATGTCCCATGCTTACGTGATTTTCCCTGGAAGAGAAACTGATCAAAGAAACCATCCCGCCGGGTCTAGCTTGTAAATCGGTGAGGTCTATTGTGGTCGATTGTGGTTTCTTACGGGAGGATGCGTGACTAAAAACAACTGCTTCAGAAAGAACCCATCGCAGCGTGGCTGAGGACTCCTGAAAGCTTCCCGGCAGCCCAAGCCGACATCTTTGAGGGAGAGGCCTTTTGAGTCTTGTAACTTTTTGAGCTGCTGAGCCTTGAATGTTCCCTTAGTTCCCGAATCGTGGGGGCTGTCCTTCCTCTAGAGGAACTAGCTACAGAAGACCCACACTGCACAGCCCTCTGGTAGTCTACTTCCTGGGAGGATGAGTCTCCCTTCCCGCCTCACAAAGCATTGCTTCTGCTCCCTCCGCAGCTGAACAAACCTAGTTTAACTACTCCCTTGGACCTAAGTCATGAATTTGGGGTAATAGCCCCACTAGGCACCTTTCCTGATATATGATAAGAGCTTTAATCCTCCTTTCCTTTTCAGTAAATAATTCAGAAAATATACTTATTAAAATTAAGAAGAAATTTGTAACCAGATTTTTGTTGTAGAAGTAAAAAGAGTCAATTTATACACATTCCTATTTCCAATGGCTGTTAGAAAAGTTCTCTCTTCAGTTAAAAAGAAAGCCAAGATCTTGAGTTCTCAGTAGTCCTCATTGTCCGCTATGTTCAGCGAGTCGGGTTTTATCCCAGGCTTTTTCAGACCCAGGTCAGCTGCCCTTGGTGAGTTCCTGATAGAACATCCCCATTGTCTCAGAGTGTGGGTGTACCCCTCGCGGTCCTGAGTTCCTTGCTCGTGCTCTCTCTCCTTCTGCTCCTGATTTGGACCTTGAGATTCAATGTGGGTCTCTGTCTCTGTCTCCTTTCATCGCCTGATGAGAACTCAAGATCAATGGCAATGGGTTTTTGATCCTACTGCACGTACTAGCTTTGGGGGAGCCTAGGCAGTTTGGATGCTCACCTTACTAGACCTGGATGGAGGTGGGTGGTCCTTGGACTTCCCACAGGGCAGGGAACCCTGATTGCTCTTTGGGCTGACGAGGGAGGGGGACTTGATTGGGAGAGGGGGAGGGAAATGGGAGGCGGTGGCGGGAAAGAGACAGAAATCTTTAATAAATAAATAAATTTAAAAAAAGAAAGCCAAGAAAAGGCAGAAATAAAAGCAAAAAAAATTCCACTTCTCTCAATAAGGAATTCAAGCAATATGTAAAAAATGAAAAAATAAAGTTAAAACAATATTGCCGTATTTTTCTCCATTTTGACTGGGTATCATTCTCTTGTGTCCATATGCTGTGTGTTCCTTACCCAGCCCCCTATCAGTTACATTGATATCTCTTTGACATGTTGGTTGATGTCAATGCTTTCAGATCCATACCAGGAAGTAGATTAATGTCCCATGTAGTCATTCCTTCAGACACTCCCATCCTGCCCTCTGCAATGTCTGTGCTAACTCACATCCTCACCAACACTGTAGAAAGGTGTTCCCTGACAATCTTCAGGTAGCTACTCCAGCGAAGAGTCTCTTCTTCTTCAACAGATGCTCATCCTGTCCACTATATGTCTCCTCAGGCTTGTGACTCTTCTAACCTCTGTGAGCCTTCCTGAACCCCTAAGGTCCTTTCCCCATATGATACCCTGTTGTTTTACCTGCCTTTGTTGAACCTAATTTTTTTTGCCTTGGAAATTTCCTTTGCAACTTTGACAAAGCATTAGCTAACTGTGCTTGTTTGGGTCTATTTTTGCCTTCTTTACTGTGTCCCCATTTGTTTGTATTTATACCAAGTGGCATCATGCTATTTAAAGAATTGTATTTAATTATACTCCCATCCCACTTAATTGTATTAAATCTACTTGTAACAGAGGAAATGCATTGAATTGTACAGAAAAAAAATTTAAAGTTTAAACAAATGTTTCTTCATAAGAGATATAATTTCCTAACAGAGCCTTCTGAAATTAGCTCAAATTATAAAACCAATTAAACATAAAGTAATAATGTACTTCTAAGTTATATTTTAATTTCCATGGTGCCAATTAACGATGAGAGACCAACACACTAAATCACAATAATTTTCTTTCTTTTTCTCCTTCAACACTCAAATCTCATTTTTCTTACAGTGATTTTTGGTCTTGCATTTACAGGCTTTTAAGCTCATTCTTTACTGTAGTTTGGAAGATGCTTAAGTGTACTTTTCATGGCGTTTATGTTGTTATGTTGTCTGAGATTCCTCCTGACTGGGACTTGATACTGCCTGCCCCTATCCTTGTAAAACTTGGCAGTGCCTAATGTCATTAAGACACCTTTTTCTCGGGACTATGTGAATATTGATTAACAATATTTTGTCGCTGAATGATACTGGGGAGAAACCTTAAGACAGCCCAGTTCTCTCAATTTTTGCTTCTTTGCACTATTTGTCTAGATGGCCAGGCAATTTTTTTTCTTCATTTGAAATTTAAATTGATTATGAGTTCTAGGTAAGGGACCTGTGTCAAACCACAGACGAAAGGATGGCTCTCTAGATTATGGTCATGCCTTTGGTTTCATTTGGAGGGGTCTCTACTTTAAGGACACTAATTACCTTTGTTCTATGTCATCTGTGTCCCTGAGAGCTCTTAGCTTTCCTCTAGCAACTTCTTCTGTGTCTCCATTAGCATTTTCTATGATATCTTCTTTCTCTTTGTCGTTATCTGTTTACTTTTAACACTCTCTACTCTGTATCTTGAAGTTAATGATGTATTATTATTTCAGAAATTATATTATTTGGCCATCCACTTGTCCCTGAAGTTAATGATCACCTTATAGGTTGCGAGAAAAGGCTTCATGCTCCTTAGTTTTCTTTTATATATGATACTCTCTCTTCTTTCCCCTCTTCCTGCCAACTAGGTCTCCTGTTCTTCTGTCTGCATGCTTTATTTGTACACAATTCTTTTTTGGTATTTTATTTGCTCTGATGGATGAAATCTGACTCTTCTCCACCTAAGATAGAGTTTGTTTCTCCTCAGACTTAAAGCTCGGGGGGCAGTGTAGTTCATGGTCTGCTAGGAAATGCACAGAAGACTGGAGCAGGGAAGGGTAATGTGCTGAGGAAAAGGACCATCTTCTCCTTCTTTTAAGGTTGTTTAGCTTTCTCATGCAGAAGTTAGAGGTATACAGCTCATTCCTGTGAGGAGACACTCTTGGGTTTTCTAATATTTCCATATTATCATCACAGAATATCTGTCTCTTTTGATATGTGACCCTTTCCCACACATTCTTTTCCACAGAAATTGTTTCCATTTCTTTGGTCAGAATATAGATATAGAATAGCATTATAGTTTCAAATTTTAAAATAAAGATGAAAAATTACAGAGTTGTGTTACTTCAGCAGTGTGGCTTCTGAAGAACCGGTGAGTAGATTGGAATCTGGGACCTGCTGCTTCCCTGGGCCACTCACTGTCCACATCGGCTCTGGTCACTGGGTGTTAGAATTTCTTGCATTATCTTGTAACATTGATGTCACTGGTAATAACTTTGGGGGGAGGTCTACTTTCTCATTTCTCCAATTCTGTAGACATGATGAGATGGAAATTTAACTTTTATTAACTTATTTTTTAATTATTTTATGTGTATAAATGTTTTACATGCATGTATGCCTGTGTACCATGTGGATGCAGGGCCCACAGAAACTAGAAGAAAGCGTCGGATTTCCTGAAGCTGGAGTTACAGATGGTTGTGAGCCAACAAGTGGGTGCTGGGAATTGAACCCTAGGTCCTCTGGAAGAGCAGTCAGTACTCTTAATATCTGAGCCATCTCTCCAACCCCTAGAATGGAAATTTAAGGCAGTCATATTAACATTAATGACTACTTCTAGTTTGTAGGTCCAGGTTTGAATTGTGTGCTAGACCACCAATGACTCAAAGCCATGACATTGGATTCTGCCCCGACTAACCTTGAGTTCACAATAGGTTGCTACAACTACCAACGCTAGAAAGTAAAAATCCCAGCATGCCCTTGAATTTTGTTGTCTAGAAGGGGCTATTTTACTTTAACCCCTTTTATCTGCCACTGAAGATGTATCTCTCTCAGTGTCTGAGCTCCTTAGAAATCAATGTTCTAATTAGAACACAGTAGCTAATCTGGCCAAATGCTAATAAGTGAGAATTGTGATTTATCTAGCAACAAGGGCAGCATTCCGCATTAACAATTAAATGGTCTGTAGGGAAGAGGGCTATTTATTTCTTACTTTTCTCCCTAGCTGATTGGGTTCAGTTTGTGCTATTAGTAGCCTTCTATTTAATGGCTATCTATCTGAAAGTCAGACATCAGAAACACAGTTTTGGGACTTTTGCCTCTGGGATCCGTAAACTCTATTTGACTTTTCAATGACAACATGCTGCCCCTCCACAGAAGCCAGACCATATCACAGGCACTCCCATGTTCCATCATAGTAGTCAGGGATTTTTCTGAAAATCTAATCCACATGCAAGGACAATATTGCTCCAGAATAGGGCCAGAAGGGTGGGCTGAAGTTGAAGCTTGCATCAAAGGCTTGAGCTCGCTGGCGGAGGTCTTTAAGAAACTTGGGAACTTTTCATTCTTTCTACATTCAACACATTAACTAAGTACTGCCTAAAAGCCTTCAGTCTCGCCTGCCCAGACACCAAGTCAAGGGAGGGAAATTGCATTCCATTCAAGACTGACTACTTACATGAGACTCTTCTAGCCAACTTCAATGGCATCTCCTCTGCCAAACCCCAAACAATCCAACCGCCCTCCAACCCAGCTGATTCTCCTCTCCTGTGAGCTCTACCTCTAAGTGTTTCTCTCTTCCTCGCATCAGAATTTGCTTCCACCTGATTGGCCCCTGTTTCTCCTGAGGAGAAAGGCTTTAAGCATAGTCAATGTACAGAGCCTACGTGGTTGTTGGGTATGGACCTGATGATTGAACACTTTTGGACTTCTTTATTCAGACCTTTATTTAGAAACACATATTCTCACAGACTGAATCTCTGTTTTCAAAGAACTCTTAAAACATTTCAGAATAAGATTCCTTTTCGGTCAAGCACAGCAGGCTTATTGTGTGAGCATGTGTGGCATGTTATGTGCTGTATGCACACATGTTGAGGGCACACATGTCCATGTAGAGCACAGAGGAGGATATCAGGTGTCCTGCTGGATTATTCTCCTCCTTACACCATTGAGAGATCTCTAAGAGCTGGCAGTCCTGACTCTTTCTCACAATACTGGCCATTCCCAACTTTTAACACAGATGTTAAGAATTTGAAAACAAGTCCTTAGGCTTATTCAGCAAGTACTCTTATCTACTGAGTCATCTCTCTAACCTAAAGAGAATTTCTAGTTCAATTTTAAAAAAAAACAAACAGTGATGTACAGTACCTGTGAGAATCTACTTTTCTATTGACTTTTAATGATGCCTTTGGCAACAGGTATTATCCTTTTCCAGTTTGTAGCCCTACTACCTACCATGGAAGTCAAAGCCCACTGGATCACTGATTTCCTATTTGTTGGTCAAACCTACCTTTTACCAATACAAGATCCCACCCTAGCCTTTCCATTTGTAGGTCTTTCTCCGGCCTTCCCCATGTTATTCTAGGCCAAACCAAGTACTCAATGTGGAGCTTTTTCAAATCAAGTCTAGAAGACTCTTCTAACTCACCGTTCAACTACACTTGATAACACAGCTCAGGAGAGTCTTAGTCATCAGATCTTCCCTTTGCACACTTTGGTCTTCCATCATTGCCCTTGGTGATAAGATGATAAACTGACCAGGAATGGGAAGTGTTTTCACCATGCAGGATACACTGAAGACACTGGAAACCTCAGTTTGCTCCATGCCAGTCTAGGGGGGAGGTGATCTTCTAAATGACCTTTCTTCTTTTTCACCTCTTATGGCCTCATTTAGGTGAATGCCAAGGATGATGAAGGTGTCCTAGTTGGATCATGGGACAATGTCTACGCCTATGGCATCCCTCCATCAGCCTGGACAGGAAGTGTTGACATTCTACTAGAATATAAGAGCTCTGAAACACCCGTCCGATATGGCCAGTGCTGGGTTTTTGCTGGTGTCTTTAACACATGTAAGTATCCAATATAGTAATGATTTTTAACGCAAAAGAAATTTTACTTCAAGTCATTTTATCTATAACCTGGCAAGGAGACTTAAAAGCTCCCATTGACTCTATAGAATTTATGGGTGACTATTCTGGGATATAGTCAATGCATAATTAAATTGTGCCGGGCCAAATATGCTCACAGTCTCTCAGACTGCAGAATCTTTATGGGAAGAATGATAGACTGTCTCCTGCGTTATCCATCACTAGATGCCCAGAGCAGTGGAGGGTTGAAGGGGCTACAGAAGGAAACGGGGAAATCATGAGCCATTTCAAACATGTCTTTTAAAGATTAAAGGAAAACTAAGATAACAAATAATAAGGAAAGATATGTTCTGATTTTTTTCTTGAAACAGTCTATAAATACACTTATTTGTTAATTGGTGAGGTGTTTAGTACATACATAGAAGCTTGTCCTAGATTTGAAAGTGTCAGACCACTTCATCTTCCCCTTCACCTGTCAGTCTCAGGGAGGCAGACCAGGTAGGGATCAGTTCTCACGGAGCATCTTCACCTCCCCAGCTACCCTTCTGGCGCAAAGTCCATCCAACATCCAACCTGAAGAGCAAAACAGATGAGGACAGGCAATTCTCTTGAGTGTTCTGCTTCATTTTACCAAAGAGCACCTGCCTTCCTTGGCCCAGGCAGTGCCACAGTTAGTCCAGTGGATACTTTACAAACTCTGCTTCACTGTCTTCACCGTGGTAGCGATTGCATTCACACACTGTCCCTACCACCTTGGAGAAACATTACATTCAAGTCAGAGTGTCCTTTCTGCCACCCATTAATAAAGAGTGTTTTGCCTAGTTAACAGTTTTTAATAAAGCATTTTTAAAGTGAGAGTCTGGGGGATATAGGCTTGGGAAAGGATGCTGTTTTAAATGACTGTGAGACCCATCTATTTTAGCACAAGGTTGTGACAGACCAGGACCTAGTCCTGTTCCACACTAACAGAAATGACATTTTCTTTCTTTTGTTGTCATTTCCTATGGCATGTCCTGCATAAGAATATTTTCTGAGCCGTTTGACTATATGCAAAAATTAGAAAACATTCATTTCTTGGGAGCAACTGCCTTCCGGGAGACTGGTCCTGATGTCAGACAGAAGCCCGAGCCATTGTGGAGGAAGGGTGGATGGACTGTGTTCCGAGGGACTTTAAAGCCAGGGCACAGAGAGGAAGTCACTCCTCTGAACTCATTTCAGGCAACTGTAAAAGACCTCAGTCCTTCCCACATCTAAGTCTCTAATCTAACCTAATATTCAGCTGCTGCTGTAGCTCAATACCTCTGGGCTTAGAACCAGATAAGACAGCAAAACCTTGCATCTACATAAGCTGTTTGCATAAAGGAAGTTGGTTCTATGTGCCTGAGAACAGGCTTTGGCTGTAAAGTATGCAAAGGCAGATTTGCACTATAAAGAGTTCACAACAGGAGCTTGTATTGGTAGGAGGAACTGGTACCCCAAAGTCAGTCTTCCCCTATCTTTTTTTTTTTTT
>NC_022018.1:41209809-41264090 GCF_000317375.1 Microtus ochrogaster | reverse complement strand
CTCTTGTAGACCAGGCTGGCCTTGAACTCACAGAGATCCGCCTGCCTCTGCCTCCCGAGTGCTGGGATTAAAGGCGTGTGCCACCACCGCCCGGCAGTCTTCCCCTGTCTTAAACTGAGAGGAAGGCAGACCCTGGAACAAGTCCCCTTCAGGAATAATGTGAACCAGTATCCAACAATTCCCATTAGAATCCACCGGGAACAGACCATGAGTGCCCATTGTTGTACTGGTCAATAGAGGTTGCAGAGGAATGTAAAAGTGAGAAGCCAGTGGTGGCTGTCACCCTGCTGTTTGGTGGCTGAGGCCAAGTCATTTAAAGGGCAGGACACAGAGCTCCACTTAACTCACATTTGGACTTCCAAGGTTGTTCTGTTGAAAGGGCTGGATAGTCTTTGTTAAAAAAAAAAAAAATGCTAAATTATTCTGATGGAGGGGAGGGGGAAGGCAAGCCAAGTCATTAATCTTGAAATTGTCAGCTGAATTATTTCCAATGAGCCCTGATGTCTGTCATCCTGGGAGTCAGAGAGGGCATTTGGATTAAGTTTAATCAATAGGTGCATATGGCAAGAGATGTACCCAGGTAATTTATTATCTAACAAGTCCAATGAATCTGTGGTGCACTCTGCACAGAGTGTTCCAAGAGCGAATTTCATCCGGAAGTAGCGTGCCCCACTGAAGGGTTTGATAACCCTAGCTTCTGATGGGTTTTCTAAAAGCTGTGTTTTCATAAAATCCCCTGTCCAAGAATTACTTCTCCTTTGATGACGCTGTGGTTAGGAAGTAAACTACTAAGTAGCATGTGAATTCTGTTACGAATGATCTCCTTGGCACCCGATCCGTGGTTCCAAAAACATAGTCTCTCTCCAGCTCTCAAGGGACTGAACAAGTCGCACTTCTTGGGTGTGGAGCACCCGAGGAAGGGCTTTTTTGTGTTGAGAAGGAAAAAAGCCCCGCAGAGGGAAGGACTTTTCCCTGTGTTTCTCTAGAGGAGCTGATGCAGTTGTTTTCACCTACAGTTTTAAGATGCCTTGGGATCCCAGCACGCGTCGTTACCAATTATTTCTCAGCCCATGACAATGATGCCAATTTGCAAATGGATGTCTTCCTGGAAGAAGATGGGAACGTGAGCTCCAAACTCACCAAGGATTCAGTGTGGTGAGTCTGACTCCCAATGGCATGGGCTGGTGTTGGGCAAGCAGGCCATTCCGTGTGCATTACAACATGGATTTTGACAAGTGTTTCTCTCTTCTATTTTAAGGACCTTTTGGCATCAAGGGCGTAAATGTCTTAATGTCACTGATTTTTTTTTTAAGTGGTGAATGGGAAATGTTACTGAGCAGACAGTTTGGGTCCTAGTGATAAAAGACAATCATCCATCTATATGAGAACAATCATCATAGGCAGCCATGGGCATACCTAATTCATGGGTCTGGTTGGTTCTTCTGTATGGTATATAAATCAACCATAAATACTATGGTTGATTGGGGATTGTAACCAACACGCACATCTGCCCATAATTTCCTGTGCACCAGTTTATGTGTGTGTATACTCTTACCTGTCCTAACAATTATATCCAGTGATTGACACAAGAGCTCTTGTTTACAGATGAAGAAACTGAGGCCCAAAGAGATTTCTCTCAAGGTCACATATCTCATAAACTGTCAATACACTCCATCTTCTCCTATTCTTAACCCCACCTATTTTTACCTCTGAAATATGGGATTTCTCCTTGAGTATTGGCTCAAACTTGGCCTTGACGGTGTGCCCAGATTTCATTTAGAGATCAAGATGGGAAAGGGTGACACGGCTTCCAAACACTAGCTTCATGTGTCTTTCACTGCGTTGGAGTTCAATACCAGAGGCTGGCTTTCCTATAGAGTGAGTGCCCAAAGAGACTGGGCTTTCCCGGAGAACCCATCATTCTGATGCAGTGCCCTTACTTACTCCTCTGGGTCCAAATAGAGGAAAGTCTATGTGGGATGAAACTGGGATGGAATTTGAGTTGTTACCAAGCACTGAACTGGGTAACATTTCTAAGCCAAAAATGTGTCCTTCATGTTCATCCTTTGTAAGTCATGAAGCTAAAATGCTGTCAGTAGTAAAAGCTCCCAGATAGGGATGGTGGGATGTTACAAGCTCATTTTGAAGAGAAGTTAAAAGTTAGATGCACCTGAGAAAGCCGCACTGTGGGCATGGGTTGGCTTCGGGAGCAGCACTAACTCACTAGGACCTGTAAGTGGCCACTAGAGAGGGTTGAACGAGGGAAATGGCTGAAATGCCCCCAACTCACAGCATGAAGTTATCATGAATAGAGCCTCTTAGTTGAAGGAATGAGTTGAGACAGGGTGCTGGAGGGCTTGGGCAAGATAAGGTCTGGCCCATGGAAACCCAACAGCAATTTAAAGGGCCATTTAAGTCAGTGGAATTGCAGTTGACAGCCCTGTCTGTCTGAAATGGCCAAAACATTAGCCCCTAAAGTTCACTGACAATGGTAATGGCAGGATGAGAATTATTCTATTTTCCCTGTAGTACTGGAACACACACACACAATCCCTTTATATAGGCACCTTCAGCCTCCCAGCTCCTTTATCCAAATATTTCCATAGGTTCCCTATGAGGAACCTACCAGAGGTGCAATGAGGCCCCACATACAGTTGGTATAAAGTCATGAGGTGGACTGTCCTTGCTGCTGCCATCCCTTTATCTCTGACACTTTTGAGCCCTGTTCCCTGTCTCAGAGCCTTCCTCCAGTATTTCCCCAAACTCATAAGCCCTTGATCCTAGTCTGATCCGCCATAACCCCAGTGTACACAGTGCCCTAGGTTTCCCTTTCCTCGTCAGCTAAGACTCGGGGGTTTCAGTGCATGGAGACAAGGCATCTCTTTGACAGTGGCCTGTGCTATCCCAACTCAGGACATACCCAGACTCCAAGGAGAGGGACGAAAGGTCTCAGCATCTTGGCTCTACCGCAGACCAGCTGTGTGACCTTGAGAAAGGCAGACTTTCTCTGCGCCTCTCTCCTCCTCTAAAGCAGAAATGACTGAATTCCCGACTTCACTCAGGCAGAGCCGAGAGTAGCAGGTGCCTAATGAACACTGGCTGCTGGGATCGCCGTCTTTATTAGATGCACAGCTGGAGTCTCGGGGAGGCAATATGCTTCCATCCTCCTGAGCACCTTCGCACACTTAAAAGAGAGGGGTGCGCAGTGTCCTGAGATGACTGGTACCTCTGTGACTTTGGGGTCTTTTAAAGAAAAGGTAGACACTTGTCGGGCTTGCACAGATACCAGGCTACTCTATAAACTATGTGTGTTCCAGGAAGCCAGACCATGTCAAGGACTCTCCTTGATTGAGGAGCTAGTAAGGACTGTCCTGGACACAACAATCAGGATGCAGCCATCACAGCCACACCCCCACATCAAGCTTTGGGTTAGGCTGTTGTTTGCTGTTTGTCTTTAAGGAAATGACTTCACTTCTCTGTGTCTGGGGTCTTTATCATCCCAGCAGCTCCGGCTTCCTAGCAGTGACCGTGACGAGTAACTCAATGAGGCTGTCCAGGCAGAACATAGGTTACGAATGTCTCACTCCCACACCCTAAATCTGAACTATTACACAATCCAGCACTTCATGTGTCCATGCAGAGAACTCCACACCTGCTCTCATGTGAGAATGAGAATCACCACAGAACACACTGAAGTATGCCACGCGGAATCACCGTCTGATGGTGTGTGAAGTGTAGGACACCAAGGTCGCTGTCAAGTCTAGATTTGCGTTCTCCCAGTAAGATACCTTACTGTGTATATGCAAATGTTACGATATCCGAAAAGATCCAGGAACTCTGGCCCTGGGATAGTGTTCTTAGTCTATACTGACTAGTGGCAGGGCTGATGCTGGTTACAGCAAGGCTGGCCAGTGGCAGGAAGGAAGGTTGATTTGTGGGCTGGGGGAAGAGACTTGTGCTAAACAGAGGCTAAAGAGTGGGCGGGAACGTTTGCTGAGCATCCTCTGACTACTCAGACCTAGGCAGTTTTCTAACACAGTTCTGAGGAACAAGCAGCCGCGCCCAATCCCATAGACTCACCTCCCTCATGGACTCCAATGTCCCCATCAAAGGATCCCGCCCCAGCCTGACTTCTCACTCCTGTACTCGGTGTCAGCCCCTCCTCTCTCTAAGGAACCCACAAGAATGGATGCTCCACCTTTCTCTCGACCCTTTGACACCTCATTCCCAAAGTCCATGGACTGTGCCAACCTGATTTCTTTAATTTAGGACTCTGTGACCTAGGGCATCTCCCTTTCAGAATTCATCCAGGTTTATGAATATGAAAATCAGGACCCAGACCAGCAGGGCCTTTCTGAGAGCAGGCTCAGGAGTATGCAAGGGGAGATGGTGTGGAACACCAAGGACAGGCTGTTTAGCTTCCTACTTCCGGTTTGCTGTGTTAGGTCCCTCATGGTAGACAGTCTTTCTTGAGGGTGCCTGGAGGAAATGCAGCGTGTAGGGGAGGCCCCTGTGAGTCACTGTAGGCGGTTTGCTAAAATGGCCGACCCAGCACCTTACTGCTACATTATGGGAATGTGAGGGCCTCTCTGTGAGCGAGAGCCGTTCATGCTGGGTGGACATGGCAGCTTCACTGGGCTTTACAAGAGCTGTTTGGCCACCTCATGATTTGCAGGTCACAGTGAAGTTGGAAACAATTTTAAGACAGAGATGGTGACTCTTACCAGGTCAGGAAAGGTACTTCACAGCAGGGCTGACCCTCCTGCCTGTGTAAGTGTTGTAAGTGTCACCCTGTGTCCCTTGGCTAGAATGAGTAGAGTCTGGCTTGAGGACTCTGAGTGGAAAAGTGTGCCCTTCTTGGCGATAGAACACAGCTCCCATCAGGGAACGGTGTCTGGTTTCTTACCTTTGGAGGGGGTTGTTTAGTTTTGTCTTGTTTTGTTTTTTGCCTTCATCCAGCAGCATGCAGGGCATGGAGCAAGTGTAAAGTAAACAGTTTCATGTGGGAAAACAGTAAAATGCTCAGCAAATGAATGAACATCATTTTCTCATCCTACAAACCCTACGACACATAACTGTCTCCAGACCTCAGGTACTGAGGCTCCGAGACAAAGTAATCAGGCTCAGTGCCCTTGAGAAGCTCCCCAGTGTTTGTCAGGAGACAGCACATATAGAACGCCCTCCATAAGATGCAAGGAGGCTCATGATACGCACTGGGAAACAGAGAGACCAGAGGGAGATTTTTATTCTAAACCCTGGGAAGCAAGGCTGCTCCCATGAGAAATGGCCATGGGAGTCAGAGTCATTATCCTCCTGCAAACTTCTGGCTGTGTTGGCCAAAGATGGAAAGCTCCAGGAAATACCTTTAGTCCACAGATGGAACCCAGGGGCATGTCACTAAAGGTCCAAGGGCTGAACTGAAATAGCCAGACATTTACTGCTTCTGGGACCAGGGATGGACCTGCATGCAAGGATTATCAGTTATTATGAAATGGGCATTAGACATTCAGTCCATTTTCACTCTCGTGGAGGGGCTTTTGTAGTCTTTCCTACACGTCGGCTAGAGCTCTTACTTCATGCCACCCTCTGAAGGGTATAATGCTCCCCCCCCCCCAGCACTCAGGAGCTGTTAGTTCTTGCTCACTACGGCTGAGACTGAGTAGCTGTTACCTAGGTATCATCGCCTCTCCCCTACCCCATATTGCTGGCCTGTTATGCCCTCAGCCTCCTTAATGCAAACCCAGCCCTTGCTTTCTGATCTGCTTTAGAGGCTCCAATTGTGAACATCTTCCCAGAGTCTTTCTTAGAACGAACAGCTTCACTACCCATGGATCAGGGACCCTTGATTGTCCATATCCTAGAGCTTCCCACCCACCCACTCCAGCATTCTCCCTGGGCTAGAGGAAGCACAGTTGCCCCCAGCTTAGGCATGGTTTCAGTTACCACTGCTGACCTTACAATGCGGCAAAGGCACTTCACGATTTAAACCTGACCTTATCCACAGCCGGCAAACTCTAAATGGATCCTCTCTTGTGACCCTGAACCGAAGCAGATGATCATTGCTCTGG
Organism: Microtus ochrogaster; assembly: GCF_000317375.1. Classification (NCBI taxonomy): domain Eukaryota; kingdom Metazoa; phylum Chordata; class Mammalia; order Rodentia; family Cricetidae; genus Microtus; species Microtus ochrogaster. Next base: position 41,258,022 of record NC_022018.1, on the reverse strand, counting down.
GCTGGATGTACTGCCACACAGAGAGAAGGGCCCACACTCCACAGTGCAGATGCTCGGCTAGTTAGCTAGAGAGATTTCACACTTAGGTGTTTTAACTTAGGCGTATTCTCTAGAGAAGGAGACGGAATGTACATATTACAGACATGTAGTATAAAAGAAGGCTTACTAGAATGGACACACTGTGTCCAATATTAACATGTGACATTGCCATCTACAAAGTTTATGCTCTAGTCTCTCTCTCTCTCATACACACAAACACACACACACATATGCACACATACACAAGCACACACACACAGAGGGCAGATATGCAGAAAGACATTCATAATATAAAATAATATTTAATAAAGTCTCAATATTTTAGGTAAGATTGTTATTTTGTGTTGGTTCACATTCAGAGCTACCTGAACAGCTTGTAACTCTCAGGCCATGGTTGGCCATGTGCATCCTGAAGAAGCTTAGAACCCAGTAGTTGCTGAGTCCATGAAGCAGAATGTCTCAGTGGCCTCAATCTGGCACTGAAGACCTGGGCAATGCCCATAGAGTCACTGGTACCCAGTCTTCACTAGTAGGCAAAAGAAGTCACATAGAAACCTATTCTTTCATAAGTTAAACTCTCTTTCTCCAGCACACACACACACACACACACACACACACACACACCCACGCACCCACGCACCCATGTGCACACACACACAGTGTAAGGTAGTATGAATAGACCTGACACTAATTACCCAGAAGACCTTGGACAAGCAGCTCATCATCTCAAGACCTTTAGGTCCTCATATGCAAATGGAATACATCAGTATTAATGAGCTGTAGAGCCCTTCCCAGCTTCAGAAATAGCTTTATTTTAATAAGTTATGCTGTTCTTCTCTGCAGGCCTTTTCTGTATAGTTCAGCATTGTCGGTCACTTGCTTTGTGTGATGACTACAAGCGTGCATGTGGCCAGGCTGTGGCCAGTTCGCTCATACCAAGGGGCCTCTGGGTTAACTGACCTCACATCAGTTCCCCGGAGGAAGGAAAAAAGGAAATATTGACCTTCCTTCACTACTTTCTAGAAAGAGCGCAGTTGTATTGTCTGTGCTTTGCATTCCCATGTGCCAGTCTCTCTGCAGCGGAAGTGTTAATTTATAAACCAAGCCCTGGCAGAGCAAGCCCTGGTGTCCTGTCTGGAGGCTCATCCTCCTACAGACAATGCCCAGCACACCCTACACGGTGGTCTATGCAACACAGGCACATTTTACTTTAGCTTAGATGTGTTGTATATTTCTATAAGTTGGACTCTCATCTTGCTGTATCATCTTCAGTTTCAATCACCGTGAAAAATAGAATGATCTGAAAATAAATTCCAAATAAAATAGTATAGAAGAAAAATCCTGAATATAGACTGAACTGCTTAAAGATGTTGGAGGCTTTGTAAAATTAGCTCATCATGCATCCAAGTTACTAATTCTGAAACTGTATCCACGATGTTTGTTTTCAAACATTACCTTCCTAGCCATACTTTTGGCCAACTCGCTCTTATGACGATCAGCAGGAGCTACCCCGTGAGCTCTGTCATTTGCAGACTGGGAATGTACAGCAAACACGGACCACCATGTGAAGCAAAGAACATGCAGTTACTCGAAAATTTACCTCCAGGAAGAAAATATTGTGGACCACTTTCTGTGCATTAATGCTATTGCTCTAAGCAATGACATTTAACCTGTGCAATTCTTACCAGTCTCTCCAGAGGTTCCTGTAACATGGAGGGGGTGCCTGTTTGTTGGCGTTTTTGTCCCACTCAGTACCCCACAACTGTTTAGCCCCAAAGAAAATCACACATAGGTCTCCATAAATTATAAGCTGACTGGCCCATTAGCTCTAGTCTTTCACTGGCTAACTCTCACACCTTGATTAACCCATTTTTTTTTAAATCTATGTTAGCCTTGTGGCTCAGTACCTTTTTTTCATTGGGGCAGACCACATCCTGCTGCTTCGGTGGTCTGGACAGGAGTGGGAGGAATCAACTTCCTCCTTCCCAGAATTATCCTGTTCTCATTACATCATTTTTACTTCCTGTCTGGTTTTTCCGCCTATACTTTCTGCCAAGCCAATCAGCATTTATTTAAAACATGATTGACAGATTACAGACAATTCTCCCACACCAGGTTTCTATCATTGTCTTCATCCAAAGATGAGGAAACAAGCACAGAACTTGACCAAGGTCCCAGTTAGTAAGTGTCAGATTGAATTGCAACCACATGGACCTAAGCAACCCTCATTATCTAGCACATTTTCATCACTCCCAAAAGAAACCTTCTCATTCCTCCAGCCACTGACAGCTGCTAAGTTTTTCTGTTCTGTGGAGATGCCTGGTACGGACATTTCATGTTCATGGAATCATACACTGTGTGGCCTTTTATACTGATTCCCTCCACAGATAATGCTTCTCATGGCTCATCCATGTTGGAATACATGCTAAGATGTACTCTTTTTAACTGATGAATGCATCAGTTAAAATGTCTGTGAACAAAGCACATTTGATTTAGCTCTTCATCAGGTGTGCTTTGGAATTACACTAGGGCCTTTTATGAATAACCCATGCTGATCGCCACGTAAGCGTCTTTGTGAGAGCATATGTTTCTAGTTCTCTTAGAATCAACATAGTTAGCATGGTTTGGTCATATGGTAACATTATGTCTAACTGTTCGAGAAACTGACAAACTTATCTCCAAATCAGTCCCACTGTTTTACATTCTTACCAATAGAACACAAGAGTTCCAACTTCTCCACATCTTTGCCAAAATGATAGTTTTCTTGGGTTTGGTTTGGTTTTTAAATTGTTCCAGCCATCCTAGTGAGCATGAAAGGGTATGGTAGGTTTTAATGTCCGTTCCTCTGTGGAATGATGATGTTGAATGACTTTTCTATTTTACTGTTCGCGTATAATTTTTGGCAAAAATAGTCATTTAAACCCCTGTTCAGTTTTAAAATTGGGTTGTCAATCACTGTATTATAACTGTAGTTGCTTGTCCTGGATGCAAATAAGCATTTCTCTAATCTCTGGGCTGTCTCTTTCATGTCATTAATGGTCTAAAAGCAGAAAAATAAGTGTTTATCAAAAGCATCTTATATTTTTCTCTTTGGTTGCTTATACTTTATTATCATATGTAAGAGATCATACAGTTCAAGATCAGAAATATTTACCCCTCTTTATCTTTTTGAGTTTTCTAAGTTTAGATCTTATAACTGAATCTAGGACCCAATTTAAACTAACTTCTACTCAGTGGAAGGGAAAAGAAAAAGTAAGGGGAAAGTTCAGAAGAGTTGCTTCTAGCTGTTATAGAAAAACCAGGCTATGGGTAGAACTCTTTATACCAAGTGATCACTGAGTCCAAAGAATAAGAACAAACCCCAACTTTAGAACTTTTCAAGAAGTGTCTAGAACAGCGTAATAACAATGGGAGTAGAAGGAGCTTTGAGGGCGTTCAACCCTGTCTCTTCTCTTTGCTGAACTAGTTCTAGGCTGTATACATTCACAGCTACTGAGGCTTCTTTCCAGACTGCCATGGAGATTGGCAGAGGTGGGTGAAAAAAAAAAAGAACCACAAAGATCAGGGTGCTTACCAAGACTGACATGATTTTCTTGAATAAATATTGTTTAGCTTGTTGTAAGTCCCTTGTTCATTACTGGAATGCTAGAAGAGTTGCTCCGTTTCTCTCCCTGACATTATTATTGCCATTCTGCCATTGTGGAAATGCTTCCCAAAGTGTATTCTTGTAATTGTTTTTTTTTTAATGTGCATGGGTATTTTTTCCGACATGTATGACGTTGGACCCCATCCTGCCTAGTGTTCACAGAAACCAGAAGAAGCCACCGTATCCCCTGGGACCAAAGTTACAGATAGATAGCTATGAATTGCCATATAATATAGGTATGGGAAACTAAACCCAGGTCGTCTGGAGAGCAGCCAGTGCTTTTAACCACTGAGATCTCTGCAGCCCCCACAGCCTATCCCTAATACTCCCTAAGTGGATCCAAATGAAGGAATCCACCAGACCCTCAAAGGGGCTCTATTTTATAGGGATATTTTTAGCATCTAATTTAGTCTTCTTACATATATATCTTGCAATAGGTAATGCACAGTAATGAGTCACTTAATGAGGAGGATGCCTTCTGGGAAATACATTATTAGGTTATTGCGTTATTCAAATATCATGGAGCACACTTATACAAGCAGAGACACTACAGGCCAGCCAGTTAAATTGGCCTCGTAAAGCCATCAGGACATGGTGGATGCGGTCTGCGTGTGCCGCTGGTGTGACACAGTATACCACTTAACAGAAAACTTCGACTCCTTTTATTTATTCTTTGAGATGGCCAGGGAGACATTGGAGGCCTTCTCTCTGACAGCCTTCTTACATCCACCTTTCAACTTCATTTATGTATTTATTGGGTTTTTGAGACAGGGTTTCTCTGTAGCTTTGGAGCCTGTCCTGGAAGTAGCTCATGTAAACCAGGCTGGCCTTGAACTCACAGAGATCCACCTGCTTCTGCCTCATAGGGTTAGTGAATAACTTGAAAGAGAGGGGATAGAAGAAAAATTTTAAAAGCCAGATGTTGGGAAAGATTCCTGCAAATGGTGCTGGGATTAAAGGTGTGCGCCACCACTGCCCAGCCCTCTTTTTTATTTATAATAACTCACTAAGTCCATTTACTAAGTCCATTGTATACTCATGCGCATGGGGCACCACCCATTGGTGCATGGACAGTTTCACAGCGGCTCCATCCCCAGACAAAACTGATTCTCCATTCCTCAGCAGCCATCAATTCCTTCTGAGCTACTCAAGAGCCACTTCCCCATTTCTATTGGAATGTTGACTGGCTTGGGCATCTCTTGTGAAGGCAGTCATGGCTGCTATGACTTCACAAGGACACCTACCTTATCATGTTGAGAAGACACCATTTGCAGAAATCTTTCCCAACATCTGGCTTTTAAATTTTTTCCTCTACCCCCTTTCTTTCAAGTTGTTCCCTGACCCTTTGAGGTAGGGAGTATGATGTAGATGTCCCATTTAGGTTTGAGAACTCCATAGTCTCTGTTCTTGGTCCACTTGTGACTTTCTGTGTCAATTGCCATCCTCTACAAAAAGAGGCTTCTCTGATGAGGGCTGAGAGTCATATTAATTGGGTACAAAGGTAAGTATTTAGAAGGCAGTTTTATACTGTGCACATTAAACAAAATAATAGTAGTCCTCCTTTAGGAGCCTGTAGTCATAGGTTCTCTGTAGATTGTCCAATGCCAAGCATAAATTCTGCACTGTGGAGCAGGCCTTAAGACATTGGCTCACTTCTGCAATGGCCCCTTCTAGTTTTCTGGATTCTTCCAGTACTCAAGCTAAACAAAAACATATAAATATGAAGAGCTAAGGTCCACCTGTGAAAAAGAGCACTCCGTGTTAATCTCTCTGGGTCTGGGGTACCACACAATATAATTTTTCCAGTTCCTATGTATTTAAACTTTGTAAACTAATAGAAGTATACTCTGATATAATGTTTAAGATATGGTACAAAAAATACATAGATCAGTAACCTAATTGTCACATACGGTGTGCACAGTAGCATGTACTAAGCTTTGAGGGATAGGCAACATGGGAAGTTGCTTTATCATGGTGTCCCCCCTGGCAGGTAAGAAAGACAGTGTCATAACACAGGACATCACTGTGAAACAGTAACTTTAGCTCAACTTTAGTAATATGTGATTATTACACATGGAATTCCCCATCAATCAAAACATTGTTATGACACATGACTATATAATACACATGACTTTGCATCTTCATTCCTCCTTTATACCATTAGGTATTACACTGAGGTTTTAGAAATTGTGTATTCATAAGTATGTCTACAGGTTCCATGTTAATATAGTAAATAGATGTTAGGGAGGGAGATTTTGTCTGGGGGAGGGTACTGGTCTTTAACACTTCTAAAATATCACATTAGATATCTTCTTCTCACGACCATCCTGCTGGGATATCTCCAATGAACACGTGAGTGTATGTTCTAATATCTTGTCTGAGAGTGGACAAATAGGATTGCTGTACATATTGTATTTATTAGTCAGAATGAGAAAAAAGTGGGGTATCATCTATGGGGGAAAAAACACATGCTAAGATATTTTTGTAAGGAAATTCCAGGTTCTGGTTTATCCTGAATTCTGTCTAAGAGAGATGCACCATCTATACCATTCATAGTTACCAAAAATTAAAAAAAGAGAAATTAATAAAATACATATCATCAAGGCTAATTTAATTAACTAGTTAATAAGATAGCTTTAAACTTTAAAAATAAAAGATATCCTGTACCAGGGCCCAGTAAGATAAATGTACTGTTACCCTCTCATGAAAGAAACTTCTCTTTGTAATAGACAGAAAGCATTACAGAGAACCATGTCTGGTCAAAATGCAGAGAACAAGAGATCATGGGTGCCCAAGCCTAACTGTTCCATTTGCAACACTACTACTGCACCTAAGTCTCAAGAAGCACAGCAGAAGAGGGATCAGAAAGACTGTAGTCATCAGAGAATCAGAAAATCTGCTATGAGATTGCGTCTCCTAGAGATGGCAGGGAAGCTACATCCATGATGCCTCCCTCACCAATGCGGCTGCCTAAAGATGACCAGAGAAAAGCTAACACCAATAGCCATGCAAACATGGAAGAGGGGAATCTGACAAGGCCCCATCTTTACACAGAAAACTACAGGTAGCTAAGGAACACAGAAAACAGGAAAAATGCTAATCTAACACTAAGTGGTCAGCTCTAAAATCATATACATATAAGTAATATTAAATTAATTGAGCAGGTTGCACACACACATACACATGTATACAATTAAAGAAAAGGAGACTATGATTTTTGAGAGGGAAAATGAGGGGTTATGGAGGATAGCTTGATGAGAGGGAAGATATAATTATATTTTAATTTTTTAGAAATTAAAGAGAAAAAGTAATCCTTTAAAAAGTACAAGATAAGAGCTATCATCTCTAAAATATTTATTCATAGACATCTCTATAATGTAAAATAAGAACTTTGGAACCTACTGAGACTGTTGTCGGAATGTTTGTAATCCTCTCTCATAATTATGGGAAAACTTGGGCTGAATTTATTATAGAAAGTTTTTATACATTAGAGTTCTACAAATGCAGATCTTCAAAAATCCAATCTTTTCTTCATTTTCAGGCAGGAAGGCAATTTCTAACTTGCTAGCCCCAAAAGCATGATGAAGTGATCAGGGTCTCATTTTCAATATGAATCTGGCAGGGTTGTGGGGCGGGTGGCTTCTGCTCACGGTGACAAATACAAGTCAACATGAGTGGGTGCCGCTTATTTGAACACTCTGAGCTTTGTTTTTATTGGGTTGTTTTTCATTTTAAAAATACACAAAAGTGCTGAAAGCAGAAAAAAAAGATATCTGTGTGATCATTTTCTAATTTTCTGAAAATTTCTTTTATTCAAGCAAAATTTTCCCAATAAATGGTCAAGTTACCCGAGTTACATCTCCAATGTACCTCCAAGATAGAGTGGAATAGAACTGGTGGAGGGCATATTCCCAGATGACCTGTTGAATAGACTCAGATTAAGTACTGCGTTTTCTGTAAAGCAGCTGCGTTCCAGACTATTGTTCAGTCAGTGTTTCCTATAGAAGCCACACTGTTATTTAGAGTCAGTGTCCTTCCTCTTTGATTGCAATATTTGATGGGTAATGCATGTCTGTGTCAGGGAAGCTGTTAATGATTTGGGTAAATACACTAGTTTTGTGTTGAGCATCACAACACATCCCTAAGTCCACTCCCATATGCACCTTCTCCCTACCTGTATCTCATGTGACTCAAGAGAGTATATTAAAATTAACTTGCCAATGAGAGGAATAGAATCCCTTGCCTTCAGTACAAATTAGAATAAGCTCCTTCCTTACTTATCATTTTTCTTGATGGATAATTGGCGTCTTTCATGGCATCCTTCACTAATCTCCCGCTGAGCATCATCACACAAATTATCAGGGATGGTTCAAGGGGTTCCTAACTGGAAAGAACTAAGGCAACCATGCTTTAAAAAGAGGGGCGAGCTGCCTGGTTTCTGCCTCATCAAACCTCTGGCCTTTGATTGACGTGACTCGGGAGTATCGAGGTACTCCTTCCCAGTTTCAGCGCTTTGGCAGCCCTAGCAGAGAGCAGCTGCATTCTGAAGGAATCCATTGCTCCCAGCCCCCTGCTTCATAAATTATTCCCCAGCCTATCTCTGAACAATTTCATTTCGCCATCTCTCATCATCATATTTCCTTAATGGCCAGGGTTTTCCTCAATCTCAACTTTCATTTCCACTTTGAAGTGTCTCGTTTGATAATTCTGAGTCCACCAACTTGATCCCACTTGTTGCTCCCAATTCCCACCCTCTCCATCCCATTCCCATCCTGTTCCCACTGCCACATTCCACGCATGCTGTCATTATTGTCCCCCCCCCCTTCCTCATGACTGTATTGGAAAATCAGCAGACCCAGGGATCTTGGGCTAGCTCCATCTGCCACCCAAACACAGATAATATGCAAGGCATCCCTGTGCCTGCTTGCCTGCCTTTCAGCTGCTACCAGTTTTGCAAATGAAAGAATTCTAAACATTTGGCTTACAGTTGAAACTGCTCCAAGATCTCCCTCAGAGGGCTTTCTCTGCATCTAATTTGTGCTCCTGTGCAGCTTTATAAAGAAATACAAACAAATTATTAGCTTCTTTCTTCTCTTTTAAGAACTCTTCCTGTGGAACTTTTCTGGACTGATTATAACTGTGTTGCTCTGTTTGGGTATTTAAACAATTAGCCAAGGCTATTAGGGGGTAATTAAAGAGTTAGTCAAGGCTGTTAGGAAGGGGATTAAACCTTTAGCCAAGGCTGTAAACTAATTAAACAATTAGCCAAGGCTTTGTGATGTTTAAATGGTTAGACAAGGCTAGGAGTGTTTCAGCTGCTAGCCAAGGTAGAGGTTTGTTTGCCTAAAGTCACTACTTGGTTTTCTTTGAACCCAAAACACATGCATCCAGGAAGTCCATTTTGGTCTCAGATACATTCTCTGTCCTCCATTCCACAGGCTTCTGCATCTCTGGACAGGATTATCCTGGTGATAGGCCTAGGGCAGACCTTGAACCATGCTTTAACTTCTGATAAAAAAAAAAAATAGTCATTTTGGGCTGATGAGATGGTTGAATAGGTAAAGGCACTTGCCACCAAGCCTAGCAACCTGTTTATTCCCCGGAATCTGAATGGTGAAGGGAGAGAACTGACCTCTGCAATTTCCTCAAATCTCTAGTGGTCTTGGGTAGGCACACAGAAAGAGAGAAAGAGAGAAAGAGAGAAAGAGAGAAAGAGAGAGAGAAAGAAAGAAAGAAAGAAAGAAAGAGAGAGAGAGAGAGAGAGAGAGAGAGAGAAAGAAAGAAGAAAGAAAGAGAGAAGGGGGAGGGAAGAAGGGAGGGAGGGAGGGAGGGAGGGAGGAAAGAAGGAGGGAGAGAGGAAGGGGAAAGGAGGAAGGAAAAAAGAAATAAAGAAAAAAAAGGAAAAAGAAAAAGAAAGAAAATTTAAAATAATATTAATATTCATTTCTGGAAGGAAAGGTAAGGCATGCTTATCATCAAAATTTTTAAAATATTGCAAAAATGTGCAAAAGCACCCTTTTCTAACTACTCAGAACATTGGTAATATTTTTTAACATTCTTTCGTGTTTATGTATATTGCATGTATTTTTATTGCTGCATAGTGAAGTTTCACAAACTTATCAGCTTTAACCAACATGTATTTGCCATCAAGCAGTTTTTGTGGATTGAAACTCTGGCACAGGTTGGGTGGAGCATTTGCTTGGATCACAAATGGGCACTCAGACTGTTGGCTGGGGCTGTTGTCCAGTCTGATGCTCAAGGTCCTCTCCAAGCTCATCCAGACAATGACAATGAGCACACACCATCCATGGCCCTGAAGCGTTTCTTCTGAACATGCGTATACCACAGACTTTATTCCTGCCTGCTTCAGGTTTAAAAATATTTGGTCACTTCTTGGACAGCTTAGGTTGTTGTAGTTTTCAGTTTTCCATTCAGGTAAATCAATCAATCTTTCTTTCTTTTCTTTCTTTCTTTTTTTCTTTCTCTTCCTTTTTCAAGACAGGGTTTCTTTGTGAAACAGCCTTAGCTGTCCTGGAACTAGCTCTGTAGACCAGGATGGCCTTGAACACACAGAAATCTGCCTGTCTCTGTCTCTCAAGTGCTGGGATTAAAGGTGTGTGCCACTACCACCTGGCTGAAACCATGATTCTTTTATTGTTATTACTATTATTGTTGTTGCTACCAAACATTCATTGTCTGAAACAATGTGGTGTGACATTCCTACATAGGCAACAATGTATTTTGATCATGTCCCCCATTTGTTACGTGTTCCCTCTCTCCCTTTCTCTTTTTCTATACAATGTTCGACTTTTACTTTTATGTTCTTTTCCTCCCACATTCCCAGTAAGAGGAAAACTGGGCAATGTTTATCTCTCTTAGGCTGGCTTATTTCACTCAATGAGATCATCTTCAGTTTCCCTGCAAAGAACCTGATTTTTTCTTCCTTTGTAGCTAAATAAAACTATGCTATCGGGCAGGGTATAGCTCAGCAACAGAGCATTTACCCCAGCACGGCAAGCAACAAGTAAATAAAAGGAGAAACTATTGTGTATATGCACCTTGCAGATAGCCTCACAATTCTGATGACCAGTAAAGTGGCCCTCCATCAAAGGTTTCACTTTCCATGAATCTAGTTACCCTCGATCAACCACAGTCTGAAAATTAAGTGGAAAACCCCAGATATAAACAATTTAGAGTTACAAATATTTCTTCTTTTTACCTTGTAAGGTGTGTGTCCATATGTGTATCTGCACAGGGATGTGTGCACATGAGTAGAGTATCTTCAGAGACCCGAAGACTCCATTTGATTCCCTGGAGTTCAAGTTATAGATGGTTACAGGAGGCATCTAATGTGTCTTCTACAGGAGCAGCAAGTCCTCTTAATGGTTGACCTATCTCTCCAGTCCCTACAATTCATAATTTTTAAATTCTGTGTCATTCAGAGAAACATCATGAAATTCCATACCACTCTGCTCTGCCCCAGCCAGGATATAAAGGACCACATTCATACAAATATTGTTGGCAGTATATTTTTATATGTGTCCTGTTGAAATATTTCATCCTAGGTATGACAAGATAGGAAAAACTACAGTCTATGTCAGGTTTGGCATTGTCTGCAGTTTTAGTTATTGCTTAGAACATATGCCTGGTGAATAAGAGGGCCATCTGCGCCCAGCTCTTCCTGGGTGTAGACCTAGTTCCAATGGGGAGAGCGTGGGGAAGGGCAAAGCAAACAGAACCTTAGAAGCAGATTCTTCATGTGTGTTACTGCATTACTCAGCACAGCATCCAGGAAATGGGGCCAGCCTTGATTGCCCATCAGAGGATGAATGGATAAGAACAGAGGGCTGCATACACAAAATGGAGTTTTATTCAGCCATTATGAAAAATGCAATCACGACATTTACAGGAAAGAGTGGATAAAACTAGCAATTATTATATTAAGCAAAGTAACTCCAATTCAGAAATATAAATGCCTCATTTTCTCTCATGTTAAGATCCTAGAGTTTAAAAAATAATCCTACATTTTAAGTCATATATATGTGGAGGGTACAGGTCATGAAACGAGAAAGGAGGCCGTGAAGGGACTAAGGGAAGGCTGGGTAAGGGGGAAGGGCAACAGCATGCACACCACATAGAAGCCGAGTGGGGCTCCTGGGGGGAGGAAAACTGTACAGAAAGAGCTGCTGAGAGAAATGGCCTGATTTCTATGGGAAAATCAAGTAGCTAGAAGATCTGTAACATAACAAAAATATACACACATGCATTCAAAACATGTGTATGTAAGAGAAAATTTATCACATAAATTTCACAAATAAATTGTCATCATGTGTAAAAAAAACAGAGAGAGGGTGAACACAGAGGGAAGTGGGGGAGGATCAATGAAATAAATATATGGGAATACCACAATAAAGCCCAATGCTTTAAATGCTAATTTACAAAGAATGGATTCACACCTTCTACAAATCCATGGCAAAATTGTAAGATGAGAACAGAAAGACTTAGGGAGATAACTGGACAGAGAAGGCTTAAGATGAGAAGCGGCATGTTGGGAACCTGTTAACAACTGGGGAGTTAACAACTGGAGGCAATCAATTCAGGATGAACAAGTGCTTCAGATCCACGGTGCAGCAGAGTGGCTCGAGTTAGTAATAATGCAATGTATGCCACGCAATTACTGTGAGAGCATATTTCAAATGTTGGCATCTACAACAGGAACATACATTTAAAAAAAAATCACACTTGGAGCTGGAAAGATGGCTCAGTCAGTACTCAAGAGAAGGTGCAGCCATGTCGGGCAGCTCACAACTGCCCAAAATCTCACCTCTAGGGGATCCTACACCCAATTCTGAGTGTTTCAGGCATCACACTTGCATGTACAAACCCATTCATACACATGCGTATACATATTCATATACATATACATGTAAATTTTTACAGGGCTGGAGCCCATGCCTCGGCCGTTAAGAGCACTGACTGCTTTTCCAATAGACCTGGGTTTGAACCCAGCAACTACATGTTGGCTAAAAATAGTGTCTGTAACTCTAGCTACAGGGAATATACCAGGCACACATAGGGTGCATAGACATACATGTAGAGAAAACATATACACAGAAAAGTAAAATAAAATTTTAAAACCTAAAAGTATATTTGAAATCACATTGGATACCACAAATGTATATTCAATGGGTAGTATTTTTTATTATCATTATTTGATGATTTAAAATAAATAAAAGGAAATGTTAGAAATTTATCAGGCTAAAAGGAAAAGATACCATTTGGAAATATCAATCCTCAGAAATGTGTGTAAATTGCATCCAAAAAAAAAAAAAAAACAGTGGTTGATAACAGCCAGAAACAAGTTTTTCCCCTTTCCACTAAGTACCTCAATCAACCATCTAAATATTTTAAATAAATAAATTCCTATAACTATTGCCTCTTTCATGGGGAGATCTAGGATAGAGCAGACCAGTGTGTATGCTGGATGGAGAACTCTCTCGGTGCTTTCGCATCTGTCCAGAGCAAAGAAAACCACATTGTGAACAGAGTGTCCATGGCTGTAGAGGGAGCTTCCTCTCCTACTGCTCATGGCCAGCTGACTGCTAAACCACTGGCCTGCCACACCTTGCCAAAACCCAACCACAGGAATACAATTTCCAAACAGTCTCCCTAGCCTGCAAGTGCCTCCACCTGTGAGATGTTTCCTTTCCATACACAGACAGCATCTTAGCAGTTAGTCAAACTGGAAGCCAGATTTCACAGGTAAGCACTTAGGTGATAGACTGAGAGGCATCTTTCCCCACCTCCTGGCCATTTGAAAAGAAATATTATCTTCAAAGAAACGTCTTTGCCTGAGATCTGAACTGCAGAGAGTATTTTTCTTTTCCCAGGCTAACCTTGCCAAGGAGATATGCATTTAAATAAGGATAATTCGGATCCTATTCTTCTAGTGGGGACAGGTAGAGTCATAGAAGCCCGGTACTGCCCACTCTGCCCTGGAAAAGTCTTTTTGCTGTCTTTCCTGGTCCTTCTGCCTCTCTTCTGGAGCTAGACAGGCAAGGTGCCACACACCCAGTGAACTTCCTGAGACAGAGGTTGTTGTCTGATGGGATCCTACCTGCTGCTCCTGCTCCGAGACCACATACTATGGCCATTATCACATCCTCACTGCCCTGGAGACCTGGTATAGTGTCCCACACTTGTTCCACAGATTGCTCCTGGCCTCTGCCTCTTGACCCCTGTTATTTGAGCCCCTTCTTCCCACTTCCTATCCACTGGGCCTTTCTAAACTAGAAGGAGGAAGTAGATAGGAAGTAGGAGGATATCAGTCACCCCTAATGTTAAATACTCAAAGCAGTCTTCCTTGTGTTGCGTTATATAACAGTCACCCCAACCCCAACCTCACGCATCCCTTTTCTCTTCTGGAATACAGTACTGCTCTCTGCCCCATCTTAACCAATGGGATTTCCCCTCACTCTACTACCCATGAACATTCCAGCCATCTCTTTATCAAATCCCAGTAATCACATGTATGGACAAAAATGCCTCTGGGAAGTTAACTCCTGCATTTCCCATAGGCAAGCAAGCGCCTGGAGTCCAGATGGAGCTGGTCACCCCCAATCCCCACCACTGCCAATATAAACTTTTGTTCTTTGCTTCTTCACTCTGTCAGAACTTAAGTCTTCCTTGGGGCTTGGGACATAGCTCAGTCGGTAGAATACTCACCTAGCATGCATGGAGCCCTGGCTTCAATCCCCAGCTGCGATGACACTGGCTTGTTGTCCCAGCCTTCCAGAGGTGGGGGTAGATCAGAAGTTCAGGGTAACTCTCAGCTATAGAGAGCTTGCCGAGGCACTGGAGTTGGGGTTTCTACCTCCCGTGGTAATGATCTTTTTGTGGTAGATATACTTCATTAGAACTTTGTAGAGTGCTGTAGCATTCTTGTGTGGATAGGGACTGCCCAATCTGAAGACCCGTCCCACCACCCCTCTTCCACAAACACCAGTTTGCAAATTTTACTCTACTTCTCAAATTATTCCTAGCTTCTAATAAGAACAAAGCACAGACATTAATTTGTTTCAGAATGCCCACAATATTTTCCTTACCCATACTACAGCTCAGTACTTAGGAGCATTGACTACAAAGCTCTACCATTGATAGCCTATGTAATCTAAAGCTAGGTTCCCTTCAGTCTCCTCCCTTGTAAAAGGGGTGGGAGGGAGTTACAGGAAGGGGTAGTTATGATAGAATTCACAGGGTTCAGGGTCTATCAGGTGCATTAAGATACATAAAGATTTTTAGGATGTTGGAATATTAGGGGTGATCGTTAGTTGTCCCCCAACTCTGATAGGTTTTTTTTCAGGTGATTGATTGATTGATTGATTGATTGATTGATTGATTGATTTATTAAAGATTTCTGTCTCTTCCCCACCACCGCAATCAACTCCCCCTCTCTTATCAGCCTGAAGAGCAGACCAGGTTCCCTGCCCTGTGGGGAGTCCAAGGACCTCCCACCTCCTTTCAGGTCTGGTAAGGTGAACATCCAAACAGCCTAGGCTCCCACAAAGCCAGTACGTGCAGTAGGATCAAAACCCAGTGCCATTGTTCTTGACTTCTCAGCAGTCCTCATTGTCCACTATGTTCAGTGAGTCCGGTTTTATCCCATGCTTTTTCAGACCCAGGCCAGCTGGCCTTGGTGAGTTCCCGATAGAACATCCCCATTGTCTCAGTGTGTGGGTGCACCCCTTATGGCCCTGAGTTCCTTGTTCGTGCTCTCTCTCCTTCTGCTCCTGATTTGGACCTTGGGGTTGTAGTCCAGTGCTCCAATGTGGGACTCTGTCTCTGTCTCCTTTCATCGCCTGATGAAGGTTAATATCCAGGAGGATGTCTATATGTTTTTCTTTGGGTTCACCTTCTTATTTAGCTTCTTTAGGATCACGAATTATAGGCTCAATGTCCTTTATTTATGGCTAGAAACCAAATATGAGTGAGTACATCCCATGTTCTTCTTTTTGGGTCTGGCTTACCTCACTCAGGATAGTGTTTTCTATTTCCGTCCATTTGCATGCAAAATTCAATAACTCATTGTTTTTTACTTCTGAGTAGTACTCTAATATGTATATATTCCATACTTTCTTCATCCATTCTTCCATTGAAGGGCATCTAGGTTGTTTCCAGGTTCTGACTATTACAAACAATGCTGCTATGAACATAGTTGAGCATATACTTTTGTTGTATGATAGGGCATCTTTTGGGTATATTCCCAAGAGTGGTATTGCTGGATCCAGGGGTCAACTCTGATAGGTTTATAGTGCCCCAGACATACTGTGGTCACTGCTTTCTGCCTTCTGGCTTGTCATCAAGGCCCTGAGACCAGCTGTCTGTCACTCAGTGATCCTAAGCCCCACCCCAGTGAATTTTTATTTCAGCACATGTCACTTTCATTAATTATGTTTAAAAACCTGAGTTCCTTTGCTTGAGCATTTATATAGCCCTATTCTAAATACTTTATTCTAAATAATTTATTCTCTTAATTAAACTTTGCCATAAATATAAAACATGCTTTAATCAGTGGCAAATGGTATGTATGTTGTTATTCCTTGTAGATTGTGAGGTTCTTTATGAGAGATTCTACAATTTATATCCTGATCATCTTTGACTTTTCAGCACTCAGAACAGTATTCTGTGAATAGCGTGTATGTGATTAGGTTAGAATCTCTTCATCGACCCAATTAGAAATACCTAGAATTGAGAGAGAGACATGTACAAACTACTGACATTGAGGCATTCCAGGAAGATGGATGATGGCTGGGTCCGAAACCCTCAGCGCTATAAACAGAGGCTGCAGTAGCCAGCATTAAATCCTGAGCACTGTCTGAGCATTTTCTACAGTGCTCACAGGTTAATGTGCTCTCTTTTGATCCTCTATTGTCGTATAATCCCAGGTCTTTCCAAGGACATAATAATACAATTCATGATGACATTTCATTCTGTGCTCTTGTTTCAAGGGGTCATATGCAAGGTTCTGGGGAGTTTTAAAAGGCCTTACCTCAAGGGGTGCCTGCTTTTGGTGAAGCGTAAAGAGACACTTACCCTGGTGACCTTTTCTTCTCATTGAACAGCAAATGCAAATTGCTACAGATTTAGAGAATTATAATCAGTAGCTAAGGTTACCATTTCTTTTTTTAGTCCTCATTGTATTTTTCTGTTTTTTCCATGTTTTTATTTAGTTAATTTACATACCAACCACAGTTTCCCCTCCCTCCTCTCCTCCTGTTCCCTCCCCCAATCTCCCTTCTACCACCACCATCTACTCCTCCTCTGTCTCCATTCAGAAGGGGAAGGGCCTTCTATAGCACATCAAGTTGAGACTAGACCAAGTTTCTCCCCCTTGTATCAAGGCTGAGCAAGGCATCCCACCAGAGGAAATAGGTTCCAAAGGGCCAGCTAATGCATTGAGATCAGGTCCTGGTCCCACTGATAGAATCCCCACAAACAGACAAAGCTATACAACTGTTATTCACATGCAGAGGGCATAGCTCAGTCCTATGCCAGCTCCGTAGCTGTCAGTCTGGAGTTGACGAGCTCCCACAAGCTCAGGTCAGCTGTCTCTGAAGGTTCCCTGTCATGATCTTGACACCCATTGCTCATATAATCCCTCTTCCCTCTCTGCAATTGGACTCACGGAGCTCGGCCCAGTGCTTGGTTATGGGTCTCTGTATCTGCTTCCATTGGTTACTGAATAAAGGCTCTTCGACGACATTTAGGGTAGTCACCAATCAGATTACAAGGGAAGACCAGTTCAGGCACCCTCTTCACTACTGCTAGGAGTCTTAGCTGGGGTCATCCTTTAGGTTTCTGGGAGTTTCCATGGCACTAGGTTCTTCCCTAAACATATAATGGCCCCCTCTATCAAGATATCTCTTTCATTACTTTCCCCCTTCATTCTGCCCTCAACTGGTCCATCTCAGTTCCTTAAGTTCCCCTGCCCCCAACCCCTCCCCTTACCTCCTCACCTTACCCCCATCCCCAGTTTACTCTAGATATCTAATCTATTTCCTCTTCCCAGGAAGATCCAAGAGTCACTTTTATGGTCCTCCTTGTTATCTAGCTTCTCTGGTGCTATGAATTATAAACTAGGTATCCTTTGCTTTACAGCTAATATCCACTTATGAATAAATACATACCTAGTGTTTGTCTCTCTGGATCTGGGTTACACACACAGGATGATTTTTTTTCTAGTTTTATCCTTTGCCTGTATATTTTATGGTGTCATTTTTTTTTCCACTGAGTAATACTCCATTGGGTAAATATACCACATTTCTTTATCCATTCTTCTGTTGAGGGGTCTCTCGATTGTTTCCAAGTTCTGGCTGTTATTAATAACTCTGCTATGAACATAGTTGAGCATATGTCCATGTGGTATGATTGAGCATTCTTTAGGTATATGTCCAAGAGTGATATTGCTGGGCCTTGAGGTAGATTGATTCTGAGAAACTGCCATGCTAATTTCAAGTTTGTACTCCCATCATCAGTGAGAGATTGCCCCCCTATTCCACACTTCTCCAACATAGGCTGTCATTAGGGTTTTTGATCTTAGCCACTCTGACAGTAGTAAGGTGGTATCTCAGAGTCATTTTGATTCGCATTTCCCTGGTAGCTAAGGATGTTGAACAATTCTTTGAGTGCATCTCAGTCATTTGAGATTCTTCTATTGTTTAAATCTTTACCACATTTTTAATGGGATTAGTTGGTATTTCGATGTCTAGTTTCTTGAGTCCCCTGTCAGATATGGGGTTAGTGACGATCTTTTGATGCAGAATGCATCAAATGGTGGGAATGCGAGTCAAATAATCCCAAGCCAACTCTGAGTAGAGTATTCTAAGGTTTTTCTTTATTAAAAGGGAACTCATGGATCACAGCGAGGAAATAGGAATGGGGTCCAACATCCAGGTATGGCTCGGGGAAGAGGAGAGGCGGAGCAGGAGGGACCACGGTTTTGTGGGAGCCACTGTTATGCCCCAACCTGGTCCAGCCTCTTAAGGCCACTGGCATTTCTTTCCTGCCTTTGAACATTGTAAGCTCTGTCTCAAAGGATGGTTTAGATCCAAACTATTACATTATCTCTGGATGATCTGGATGAAACCAATTTTAGCAGAGGAAAGCAATGACCAGTCATGTCAGGGACCCCAAATGATGTGCTATAATCTCAAATCAGAAGGCGCAGGCAATCTCCAAAGCCCTCAGATTTAGTTTGATCTACCCTAGTGATCACAGCACAGAATGGAGGTGACTCTGAATGCTTAGATACTAGGGTATTATGGGAAGTGTAACCTCATCAGGGTTATCTTCTTAGGAACTACCACTGTTGGAATGAAGCTTGGATGACAAGGCCTGACCTTCCTGTCGGATTTGGAGGCTGGCAAGCTGTGGACAGCACACCCCAGGAAAACAGTGATGGTAAGCCTGCCTCTTCCCTATTCACCCCACTGCTCACCTCGGTGTGTGGGTTGCACACTCTTTAGGAACCAACCCTAGAAATGTGCTTGTTAGGCATGCATACAGAATTCAATGCCTGTCAATCAAGTCTCACTTCATTTCAATAGTCCGCTTTACCCTGATTGTTCTACAACTTTTGGGAAAGGAATATAACTTATATAACTCATCTAATCTTGCTTTGATAAGCAGTTTTGAAGACAGGGCAAAAAAAATACATCTGGGTAAACACTTTTACTAGGCTATAAAATATGACTTCAGCCCTCCCTGATCCACAATGACGAAGTGATAAAAGGCAAGAGAAAAAAATAAAAGTTGAAAGATAATTATAAATTACTTACTAAATTGTTCTTCCAAAGGCTGATGTCTTAGGTTCTCTGGTCTCTTTCAAAACTTGAGTGGGTAGATGTCTCTCTTCTAACTTTCCAACCCTGCTAATTAGGAGTGGCTGTGACCAACCCCAGATTTTTATAGAATTGCATACTTTTTAATATGATGATAAACACCAAAGGACTGCAAACCCTGGATGCATTCAGCTCTTTCCTCTGCTGTTGGTCTGAGACAGAGATGTTATATGTAAGTCTCCATAGATAGGAAAGCATTCAGTCCACAGTCACGACGAAGCTACGCTGTGATGCTGGATTTTATGGAGAAAGCATCAGGCTATCGGTTGTTCTGGACTTTATAGTATGAGGAGACTCACAGAACTACAGCTAATCTCTTAGAAAATGTGGATGGGTGGCTAAACTTTCAGGGATCTTAGAAACATAAGCATGAGCGTGCTAAGGCTAATGAGCATGGTCAGTGTCCAAATCTACAACACCCTGACAAATGTCATAAACAGAACAAAACAAAAAGAAAACAATGAAAGCAAGATCAGTACGACTACTAAGGATGTATCAGGGACAGCCCTAGTTTGGTTTCTGATGCTGTGATAAACACCACAACCAAAAGCAACTTGGGGTGGATAAGATTTATTTCAACTCGCAGTCAGAGTCCATCATGAAGGAAAGTCAGGGTAGGTGCTCAAGGTGGCTTGCTCGGTCTGCTTTCTTATACAACCCAGAACCGCCTGGCCAGGGGATGATACCACCTACAGTGAACTCAGTGCTCTGACGTCAATCATTGACCAAGAAAATGCCCCCACAGGTCAGCCTGCTAGAGGCATTTTCTCCATTGAAGCTTCCCTCCCCTAAATGACATTAGCTTGTTCCAAGTTGACAAACACTAACAAGGATAATTTGAAGGAGAGATAAGCGTGACCAGTGCACGTGTTTGTAGTCAGCAGAATAGAATTAGGAATAGTGTTGACCCAGTATTCTTTTCCTGGGATTGAGCTGGCATTTCTAGCAGAACTCTTTGGATCAAGCATATTGGTCACCTGTCTTCTGTAGCCAGCGAAAACATTTAGACAAAGTCACTGGTGAATCTGGGAAGCACTGGTGCCTGTAGACCCCCCCCCCCCGCCCGCCGCAGGGCTGTGTCAATGGGCAGAATGGAAAACAACTAACTCATACTGCCTTCCTCCTTGTTGTGTGTTCCAGGCATGTACCGCTGTGGCCCAGCCTCTGTTCAAGCTGTTAAGCATGGCCACGTCTGCTTCCAGTTTGATGCTCCATTTGTTTTTGCAGAGGTAAGTGGAAAGCTGGAGGGAAGTGTCAGCTCCCACCGCAGCCTCTTAACACATCAAAGAGTTAGACACCAGGTTGTTACTTCTCGAATTCCCAGGTACATGGATGGCGTAGGCTTCGCATCAACCAGACATCTTTCCATCCTTGGGTTTTTAATGCCTAATGAAATACCTACTTAACACTTTCCTGCCTCGAAGTCTTGAGATTGTTTTTCTACTAAAAGCAAGAGAGTTGCAACCCTGAGTTTAGTTCTGAGTACCTAGGAACTAGAATCAATTGTTCTGAAGATATTAAGTGATGAACCGGATCACTCAACTAAAACTTGGTTAGCGGCAGCAGCAGCAACAGCAGCTGTGGTAGCAGCTAAAAAGAGAAGGTTATAAAGAGCTACTCAAGAAGAGAAATTCAGGCCACTTAATGGGTTGATGATGATGTTAAGTGAAGGGTCTAAGATTCCAGAACAACAGGGCAGGAGCTAGAAAGAGAGGAAACAGCTAATTAAATCAATGTAAGAGGCATCAGGTAAAAGAGAAGGCTAGGAGTCTCTTGCGGGGCGGGGGGTGAAAGGCTGAAATCCCGGATTCCCTTGAGATATATTTGCAGCAATCAGCCCTGGAATGGGACAGCTCCTGTATCCATCTCCTTCTGGACAATCACTCTGGCTGCTGTTTGATGCTCATAGCAGCCCTCTTAAAATGAGTATTGCAGGCCTCCCCACTCAACAGACAAGACAACCAAGGCAAAGGCAGGCAGAGTGCCTAATAGCCTTTTCCTGGTAATCTAGCTAATAAAGAGGAGTGCTGGATTTTGAAAGCAGGTGGGCATCTGAGTTTAGGCTGGCAGCCACTCTGGAAAGAATAAGTATTTAGTGTTAGCTTTCATCAGGGAAGGCTATGGGGAGCGCAGGGACCCACGTACTTGAGATGTGTAATCCTCAGAGGGGAATTTGTCAGTAAGTCCATTCACACAGTGGTTGTTAAATGTGACAATACAAAGAACACATATACATAACCATTGTATGAGCAATATAGTCAACATGAGATTGCATTTGTACATGGAGATGCATTCATTGAGAAAATCAAGTCAGGAAGTGAAAGACAGCAAAGGCCTCAATACTCTAAGGCAAAAAGAAACCTGGCAACCATGATTCCCTGTGTCAAAACAGTTGGTCCCGACCCATGATAACTTCACTCATAATCTTTTAACTTTGTAATGGTGCAAAGAAATACAAATTCAATAGGAACCACACTTCGGATTTTGGATTCAAATGTCTTGCTCAGAGACTCATGCACTGTTAGATCCTCCCAGATGATACTGGGTGGCAGCGAGCTGCAGCTCCCAGACACCCCATAACCACAGGGAAAATAGCAGACCCCTACAGTGGGCCTCGCCACTCAGCTATGATGTCCTGCAGGGGAGGTATATGAAGCTCATCAGACCTTCAGTTTATAGTGAGTTTAATCGAAATACAATCTCTTTAAAGCAAAGAGCATCTTAAGGCCATAGTCCTGGGAGCAGAGCACTGCGGAGTTACAGGGGAAAGAGTAATGGTCAGTGTTTATTCAGACAAAGGAGATCAGGAAGAGGGTAGGAGCACCCAGAGAGAGTGAGATGGCTCGGCGGGTAAAATCACTTGCTGCCGAGCCTGACGGCCTGAGTTCCATCTCTGGGATCCACATAGCAAAACCCAACTCGTAAACTTGTCTTTTGACCTCTCTATACATAACATGGTACACACATTAAATAAATAAATTTGAAAGGAAGGAAGAAGTTGAGGGAGAAAAAGAAATTTCAGGCAGAGGATGACCTGGGCATCCAAGGGCTGTGTGTGGACAGCTAACAGCTCTAGAGAGTCACCAGCATACTCATGATGTATCAGGGTGTCAAACAAAGGTAAAGTCTAAAGGCCTATGTGAGATCTTCAAAACTTGAGAAATTAATCCTTTATCCTATATGTTATCAATGCCAAAGGCATCAACCAGGGCACCGACAACCTGCAGAACGTGGGTTGGCTAGAATTGTCACTGAAGATAGGGGACCTGCCTGAGAGATTATTGTCTCTCTATGAGTGAAATGGGAAGGCTTCATGTCATTCTAACAAAAAAGAAAAAAGAAACAAATCCTAACAAAAATATCTAGGAAAAGAATGATTTATCTGGGCTGTGGTTTGAGGGGGAATGGACCACTGTGATGAGAAGGTATGGCAGCTGAGGCAGGAGCATGAAGCAACTGGCTACCTTACCTCAGGAAGTCTCCTGGAAGCAGGGTTAGCCTGCCCTGAGCAACTCACTTCCTCCAGCTCTTAAAGGATCCACAAGCCTCCCCCAACCATGTCGTCAGCTGGGAACCAAGTGTTCAAACACATGATCCCGTGAGGCACACTCACACTCAAAGCTAAACAAACAGCATTCACCAGGAAAGGAGGAAGAGCGTTGAGAAGTACGAGGGAAATAAGTGTCAGAATTTAGACGGCAAAAGCACAGATGTGAAGTGCACAGAAGTAAAACACTGTACCTGCCATGGCGGTTTCCAGATGCCTCGGGAGACTGGTCTCACTGTGCTAGGAGTTTTATCCATTTGATTTCACTTTGGCATTTGAAAATTCGTACAAACCTTCCCTGCTGTCATCTGACAGTTTATGACACTCCGAGAATCTCTTAATGGGAGATCATTCTGAAACCCATGAAGCTTTATTTTTCTATTTTTTTTTTTTATTGTACCTGATCGCTACAAAGAAGGAGAGAGGCTGGCCTCCTTACAGTAGTGAAAGGCCTAATAGCTGTTAATGCAAGCGCTTTTTGCTGTTATTAAATATAGATCAGGGTGTTGGGAATGTCATCAGGATTTGCAGATAATTGCCCTCTCTTGCTGCAGGAGAGGCTTCTTTGTCAGAGGGTGCAGGCTGTTGCTTTAGGCTGGGCTGTATTCCAGGTTCAAGATATCTGTCAGAGATATATGAGCTTGCCTAAAAGCAAATGAGGTTTCTTCTCTCAGGAGTGCTCACCAGAACCCCGTAGGGGTGAGCTGGTAATTTTACTATGGGTCTCCGTGACTCAGTGTGAAGCTGCCGCCCCTTCCCTCCCTCCATGTGTGTGTTATCCTTCCTCTTCCTGCCCCAGGGATGTCGGTAGGTAGCTTGCCTCTTCTTGCCTCCCAGCACACTGACATCTTAGCCATTCCTTTCCAGCTCCCAGGCCATCCAGTTCACTGATTAATCATCAGCTTTTCTAGGGCTTTCCTTGGACTCTGAGTGAAAATAGAACCTGAAAGGGGAAGGAGGCATGGAAAATGTTCTCTCCTTTCTTCTCTCTCGCTCTTCACAAAAAGAAATGTGGGGTGCTTTCGGATGTCACATCTCAGTCTTGCATTCCATCAAACCCCAAGCATGGTGATACCCAAGTAGAAGAGGAAGTATACAATGATGTTCAAGAGGAGAGGGCCAGCCCAGGGAAAAGTCCAAAGGGATGAGGTCATGGGCTAGCCTAGGGTGAAGGTCAAGGATGGGCCGTGGATTTCCAACCCAAAGTGAAGGTCAAAGAGACCAGAAAAAGGGAAGATTAGAGGAAATGGGTTGTGGACCAGCCAAGGTAAAGACCAGGAGAATGATCTATGGGTTGGCTCAGGATTGTAGCTCTCCAGTAGCTACTCTCCTGATCCATGCCCACAAAACTTCACTTGGCTGATTGATAAATCTTGGTGCTGTCATCTGTAGCAAATATAACAATATAGACTTTGTGAGATTAATGTTCGAGCCTTACTTTATCACCTACAAGGTATCTTGAAACACTGTGGTCATTTACCCAGTGCTGACTGCGTCCTCCTTAGTAGGGGCCTGATTTGTGTAAATTCAGAACATTTTGTGAGGAAGTGTGGAAGGTTATTCTCTTTAATCCCAAGCTTTAAAGTTAGGAGAACATCATCATGCTCCCACCATTATCCCCTAATGGTCACACCAGTTATAATCAATTAGGAACTTTTCAAGCCATGTTCACACGGATTTTTCCTCATTCTGGACTAAAAGATTCCTATGAAACTAGCGAGGTGGGGATGATGGTTTTTCATGTTATAGAAGCCAGAGCTGAAATTCAGAGTTAAGTTAACATGACTTCCTGCAGGTCCACAGCTAGCATCGGAGCCAGGGTTTCCCCACAGCTAACCCAGCACCTCTCTGGACCTTGAGTCTTTGCACCTGCCCATCCGATGCCTGCCTTCCCTCATTCCTCAGCTCATAGGCTGACTCCTACGCGTCTTACACATTTCAACCTGTTACTCTTCGGCCACCTCCACATTGCTCCGTGAACCCACAGAGAACTTTGGTGTTGCCTTCTTACTGTGCTTCTGGCACTGTATTCCAGAAGTCCTCAGGCCTGGATATTCATTAGGGTCCTCTGAGACCACTTTAAAACGTGACCTATTTAGAACCCCACCCAAGCCTCCATAATAAGACATCTACCTGTTTTTAGCAGTCCCCCTGCTACACAACACACTCAGATAATTGTGACTGCCAGAATCTCCCCTACCCCTGTGTCAACTCTAAAATGGAAGGACCAGATCTATTTTGCTCAACATTACAGCTCTGGCACTCTGGACACTATCTGAGAAAGCTATTAAATAATACATAATTATCAATAACATTTACAGAGTGTTACCTCTATGTCAGGCACTATGGTAAATAGTTCACGTGCATTTACTTCAGTTAATTCTGCCAGTAATTCTATGAGGAAGGCGCTTTTATTACCTCACTTAAAGGAACAGAAGCTAAGCCTAGAGAGGGCTGGAAAAACCTCCGGTAACTACACCGACCATTGGCAGTGGAGATGTTTCCCACCCATGCCCCGGTAATTCATGGATCTCCAAAACAGAGAGTATATGCACCACAATAGGGGCCTGTGGAGTCACCTTTCAGATAGATTTGACACTGCTTCTAGAAAGCACAATGGGGACACAGAACCTTGGAAGAGCATGGGTTCAGCTTCACTGCAAGGCACTGTCTCCAGTGCCTAGTTTAGATGGTGAATCACCAAGAATTGTCTAAATTCCTCCTGGATGGTTTAATTATACTTTTACATTCATTTTTTTGGCTACAAGTAACACAGTTACTATGACTGAAACAGGCAAGAATTTATACTTATCTAAGAAAGCCTGAAGTTGGCAGTCCAAGCTTGGTCCCTTTGAATGGCTCACAGGGCTGGCAAGTCTCCATCCTCGCTGCATCTTCTCCTGTCTGACCAAGCTTTTGTTCACTGTCCCAGGTAGACAACAGCTCCAAGCAGTATGTCACTCCCCATGACAACATCTAAGGAATAAATGGAGGGATAGACTCCCCAAGTCCCTCTCTCCTTCTGTAGAGGTCAGAATTCTTCCCAGAAAGTCACGTAGCTGACGTTCTTCCCTCTTACAAATGGATTATACAGCCTTTGCTAGCTTAGCACCATCCAGGAAGGCAAGAAGTGAGCACGATGCTTCAGGGTCCTCTGAGACCACTTTAAAACGTGATATATTTAGAACCTCACCCAAGCCTCCATAATAAGACATATACCTGTTTTTAGCCGTCCCACTCCTATATACAACACACTCAGATAATTGTGACTCGCAAAATCTCCCCTACCCCTGTGCCAACTCTAAAATGGGGGTTCAAACAGGGTTGAATTTACCAGGAAGAGAAAGGAAGAAAAGAGACGTTCACTGATGAGACAGCTGACCGTGCCTGCCTCAGATATTCTTCCTTGATTCATGAATGATACAAAGTGGATTCCCCTTCAGAATTATTTAAAATCCTTTATTTGTTTATTTGCTTGGTGTGTGTGTGTGTGTGTGTGTGTGTGAGAGAGAGAGAGAGAGAGAGAGAGAGAGAGAGAGAGAGAGAGAGAATGTGCATGTGCATGCCATGGCTAATGTATAACAATCAGAGGACTCTGAGTAGTTGGTTATGTCCTGGCATCCTTACATGGTTTCTGAGAATCAAACTCTAGTGGTCAGGCTGGCATGGTGAGCACTTTTACTGGCAGAGCTGTATCTCTGGCCCGAGAATGTTTTTAAAAGGAGTTTGCCTGCTGGCTTCACTTCAGTCGAATAAAGGAACACACCAGTGCTAGGGTCTGGATGTCTATAATATGGAACAGCAAAGATTTTTGGAGACAAGAAATTTGCTTTTTTTCCCAATTAAGACATGACATTTGTGCATCTCTGTGTGGTCTGAGATGGCAGTGTGTGAGGACAAAAGATAATAATTCCAGTTCTTCAGTCATTGTATGTGCTGGGAGCTTTATACTTTCTCAACGTTCAAGTGTGTGCCACAGATTGTATTAACCAATGACGTCGAAAAGTCAGAAGGAATTCCATCAGTCAAACTGAAATGTGTTGCTCTGGACTGAACTCTTTCTCGTGCCCTTCACTTCACTTCCTTGTCTCTCGTAACCCCTATTTCATTCTCTTCTTCAACATCAGCATTTCCGTTTCCGTGAATAAGTGAGAACATGGGGTATTTGTCTTTCTGTATCTGGCTTATTTCATTTAACATAACGCCTTCTTGCTACCTGTACTGCTACAACTGATAAGATCTTATGCATTTTGTGGTTAATGTTCCTTGCCTATGTGTGTCCCATTTGTTTACGTTTTGACCCACTGGCAAGCATCCGTATTAATTACGTTTTAGCTATTGTGACTATTGTAATTTGTAACAAAAACATTTGATGCTAATGCTCTCCTCTCCTGTTCCCAGGTCAACAGCGATCTTGTTTACATTACAGCTAAGAAAGATGGCACTCATGTGGTAGAAGGCGTAGATACCACCCATATTGGGAAATTAATTGTGACCAAACAAATTGGAGGAGACGGCATGCAGGATATCACTGATACTTACAAATTTCAAGAAGGTAATTTGCTACAACCAAATGTATTTTTCCCCAATTCCGTTTAGTACTTATTCACTGTCAGAATGAAATATGTTTCAGAGAATGCCCTGGCATTTGCAGCATCTGGTATTAAGGGCAGAAACATAAACTCTCGCAAGCAACAGACACCCACAGTTCTTCATTATTTTGCTTGCTTGTTTTGAACAGAATTCCCCTTCACATGGCTTGTGAAGTGAGTTTTCAAATTCCATTTTAGTAGACTATAGAATGCGTTCTTGCTTATATGAACCTTAATTGTTAGTAATCTATTATAACTCACTATCTGGACTATACCAACAAACATAAATAATAGAAATTCAAGTCACTTCTTCATATTTATTGAGTACTTCACAAATTATTTTTAACACATTGTTTCATTAGGTTGTCATGGAAACCTGAGGCATATGACAGATTGATAAGAGAGTGCAATCTCACTAATATAGGCCAATTGGGTTGAAGGAAGGCCAGTTTCAATTACCAAGTAACGTTTTGATGGGGGCTTGTTAACTTTGGTTATACTGTATATG
The DNA here is from genome assembly GCF_000317375.1 of Microtus ochrogaster. Taxonomy (NCBI): domain Eukaryota; kingdom Metazoa; phylum Chordata; class Mammalia; order Rodentia; family Cricetidae; genus Microtus; species Microtus ochrogaster. The sequence goes on along the minus strand of NC_022018.1, from coordinate 41,229,791 downwards.
TCAAATGGTACTATTGTGTTCTGTTACATCTCAATCAATACTATATCCACAGTCCTAACAGTGAACAGGACACAGCTTCTGTCCCCATACAAGAGTTAGAATCATTATACAGAGAAAGCTATGGGAACAAGGAAACACTGGCTCCTATCAAGAGAATCCAAAGAAGTGAAGCTTAGGAAAAGACCACATTTAAAGAAAACCGTACTGGGGGTTCCAAGCAGGGGAACTATAGTTTGAGACAGGAAATGTGAAGCGGTGCTAGACGTTTAGGGTACTGCAGGCCTCCATACCCGTCTTCTAGCTTAGAATACCCGGTGCCATCTGGGTGAGAATACTGGCAGTTTTGAGAGCAGAAAGATACAATATCTTTTGGAAATGTTTCACCTCCAGAGATTCTTCAAAGTGGCATTTATTTTAGTGAATGAAAAAAAAAATTATGACTAGTTAGCATATGCTAAATATTCATTGGCATTCCTGAAGTGCCAGTGCGTGCAGGGTTTGTTTTAAATGTTTTATACTGCCTTCTTGCTCTTATTTACAAAAACAATTTGCATTATAAAGACAAAGCCTGCTGAACTGAGACAGGTGTGCAGTGTTGGAGTTTAGAGTTTTGGGCACTTGAACTTGTGAAGTTTTACTGGTTTTCTAAAGTAGTTCTGTCTCTGCATTTGGTTGTCATCTGCTGCACAACATAAACACACAAAAGCAAACCTCTCTCCTTCCTCTAGGTATTTTGACTCTCCTCTAGAAGGGAAGTTAAAAACAATATAAACACGATGAAACCACGCAAGCAAGCAATGCACTCTCTTACTGAGATGCAAAGGAAAAGATTTGAAAAAGCAAAAGGGAAACTCCTTAGAGAATGCGGAAAAACTCTCTGGATTTGCAGTCACTCAGCAGCCCACTCTTAACCACACAGCACAAGCTCATGGAGCTGGGGACACCCCAGCCCTGCCGTCTGGCTTACTAGTAGACAAAGCAGAGTCCATTCCTTGCCATGCCAGAAGACAGGTGTCATGACATGGGGTGGGCAGTTGATCCAGGTGCAAAGGACACCCAACGAGAAAGGGGCCTGAAATGCTCACAGTGCTCACGACACAAACCTATGTCTGTACCATGTTGATGTCTGAGCAGAATTGATGGAATAATTCATTTGGTCCCAACCTGATAGACTGGCCCCCTAAATGCCATGAGGTCATGATGTATCCACTTGCTCAACACATTGAATTGGCACCTACTGTTTTCAGTGTGACTGAAACACTGACTGGGCTCAGTAGTAGAGCACTTCCCAGATTCGAGTCCTGATACCACCAAAACTCCTATCCAAGGAATAAGTAAGGATTTCAAGTAGTGCTGGAGAAAGAGTTGTTCAAGAAGATGGGTAGAGCAAAAATGACAGTGTGAACTGCTTTTCTTTTCTACTGATGAGCTGGTAGATGCCTCAGTGGATGAGAGGTGAGCTCACCATCGCATGTGAGTAGTGCTTAGACATGGGGCCGGATGCTAGATCAAGGCAGCAGCAAAAACTACTGGAAAGAGATAAACACATGCAGCAGAGCCTAGCCACCATTACCTGTCACCTCCAAGGTAGCAGTGGGGACCAAACATGAATGGGGCCAGGATTAGATGTCATGAGAGGAAGACATACATCTGTCTGTGAGAGAGAAGTTGGGGCTTGGCTATGATATCCAAATGTTAAAATGCAATGCTCAGCTCTCCATGGGAGAGACTTCTGAGGTCCAATGCCACACCCCCGCAAGCCGATGAGATTCAGGGAAAGAATGGTAGGAGCTCTGAACCAACAAGAACTCCTAACACATGTGACTAGTTGTAAGAAACATTTCAACCACTTTCTGGGCTACAATTGGGTCCTAAGTGAGAATTCATCTCTTCATCAAGGATGGTGCATGGACTTCACATTCTAACTTGGCAAGTATCCCAAGGAAGTGCTATTCTGAAACTCTAGGGACTCCATTACATGTAGTGGGGAGAGGGATTGATTATTGATGTCTGCTCCAGGCATACAATAAAGCCAGCAACGATTGCTCTTGGCTGTGGCTTTACCACTCTGATTGTCATGGTACATCTTCTATAACCTCTTTGAATCCACATATACTGAAAAGATGGACACTATGTCTATATCTATGGAGATAATTGAGGACAGAAAAGAAATTATACCAGATACAGGAATGAGCTGATTTATAACTGTGAAGAGATTATTTTTCACTTCAGCTAAAACTTAATTTTAACTTTTTTTCAAAAATATAAGATTAAGAAATGTTAAAGCTTTGGAAACCAGAATCCTGAAAATTCTTCTGTGTCAATATGTCCTCTTTTGTTATGATATATGGACCCATTCCCTCTTTAGTTCATCCATTACTCCAGCTATTGCTTGAGTTTCTCTCTCTCTCTCTCTCTCTCTCTCTCTCTCTCTCTCTCTCTCTCTCTCTCTCTCCTCCCTCCAATAAGCAATTAGTCATCTCCCATATTGGATTCTTTCTCTAATCAAAAATTTCACAACACTGTGTTTCTCACCACATAAGCCATGCCCATTCTGTGTTCTCCTTATCTGCTAGCCACCATCTTGAGAGACCTGGGGGGGGATTATATCTAGCCTGTTCCTTTCCTGTCCATCCCTGTCCCATTGGGCCCCATCTGCAAACAGAACACCCTCAAGGCCACTCTTAGTTGCACAGTGGCAGTGTGGCCAGTGTCTACAGGTGCCATCCTGCTTCCCTATGTACCTTCCTGGGGGTGTTCGCTCTTTTCTTGACACCACACCTGCTTCTGCAACACTAAACGTGCCTTTCTCCACTCCCTGATGAATGCCTCTTGATTTCACTTGCCCTCTGTGAGTTCCATGCCTATCAAATTTAGGTTCTTCCTGGATAGCCGTGGTTGGCTCTCACAGGTGTGGTGACCACACCCAAGTCTGCATTTCACCACAGGCCTTACATGAGTGTGCCACAGAAACCTGAAGCCAAATATTCCCAAAGTTCTGCTCCCTCTCCCTCCTCTCCCCTGCCTGGTCTGTTCATTCTTCACTTTCTATTCGAATGAATATAACTACCTGAGAATTAGGTTGGCAAACCCTCTACTTGTCCCATCTGAAACAGCCCTCCAGTGCACCTTTTCCCTCTGGTTCCTTAGCCATGGTCTGAGAATGAAACAGCACCCCATGTAGAAAACCTTAATAGAGAGCCTGACTCAGGCTGAGGGTCCGGCCAGAGTTAGTTTCCCCATCTAATAGTAGAACCACCACAGCTGCCATAGTGCTTGGAGTATCTTAGGCTATGACTGTTTTGGCTGGAAACCAGCCATAGCTTGCCACCCCCTCCTCAGGGCAACCCTTTCTCGCCACAAAAGCTGTACTCCATGACGTGTAAGCCCGAGCCCATCAAAGCCGAAAACACAGCCTCCTGTCTTCCCATTGCTTCCAGAATGTTCCAGAAATTACCCACAAAACCTTGCTAGCTGCCTTTTTGGTCTTCTTGCTAAACTCTCTGATCATCTACGGCTGTACAACAGCCAGAGGAGTCTCTTCCTTCTTGTAGCCAGGCCCTTGCCTGTTCCCTCATCTTGGCTCACTGTGTTGAAAAGAGGACTCCTGTGCCATGCAGGCACACTAAGGGTATTTCATGCTTCCAGCTTCCACATGCCCGCATCTGTCCCAGCATCTGTGGTCCACAAATCTATACTGTGACAGATCTTCACTCGCCCCTCTGTACCCTTAAGTGAATGACTGCCTTCCTTCTTTCCTTCCTTCCTTTCTTTCTTTTTTGAAGGACTCTGTCTTAATGATGCCAAGCACAATGTCCAGTGTCTGTCTGTGGGACTGCAGGGTTGTGCTCTAGGGACAGTCTCTCAAGTTGCTCAGAACACAAACTTCTCTTTGCCACTTCTTGCCTGGACCAACTCAGCTCCTGTATCCCAGGGCAGCCCCTCTCTGGTGCTTTGCCTGGGCTTCCTGTGTTTTGCCTAAATGCATATTTGGCACGCATCCAAAGTGATAATCGCTAATGCCTTCCTTCTCGTGGACCTGTTTGCCAGATGATCACTGCTAAAGTAGTTTCCTGAACTTTCAAGGCTGGACTTTCTCGTCCTCTCTTCCTGTCTTCCTCTGGTGGCTCTATAAACATGTACCCAAGCCAATTCTGGTAATAGACCTATTGTTTCTGGCACATTCTTTCAGGCTTGACAGTTAAGTTTATAGCAAACACACATACACACACACGTACATGCACACACACACACACACACACACATCTGTTGATCTATCATGTTTTTTCTCTGCCCTCCCAAGCTAGTTTCCATTTATTACATGCCTGCTCCCTCTGATCCACCTAATGGCCCTGTGATGTACATTCCCTTATATCACCGGTGGTGTTCATATTCCCTGCCTTGTAGTTGTTATGATGTTTAAACAGAGCTACTGCGAGCAAGCACCCATCCCACGGTCTGTCTCATAATTAGCATTTAGTGGTAGTTAATAGCATCCACTAGCCTCCTCACCATCATTAAATTCAATTATTATTTTCCAACCTAATTCGCAGTACAGCAGAAGGTAACATCTTTAAATGAATATGATTGGAAAAGCCAGCATTCTTATCTTAAAGTGATCTTTTCCCCACCAGCCATTCGGATACCTAGACCTTATAAAACAAAGAATTTACTTCCATCTTTTCGTTTCTGTCCACCACGGTGAAGAACCTCTATACCGAGTTGCTTAGGGTAGAAAAAGAGAGGGGACACCATCTTCCGTACTTCCAGCAGTCTGCCCCCTTAGCCAGGTACTTTATACGAGGGTTGTCAGCACCGTTAGTCTACAGCTTATAAGGTAGTCAGGGTCTGAGCACAGCCACTGTGAGGCCACACTTACGTCCCTGTTGACTGCTTCCTAAACTGCTTATGCTATTTCTTTCTCTTCTCTGTCTCTGCATCTATCTTTCATTCTATGTGTTCATATGTTCTTTCTGTGTCTTTGTCTCTCTGTGTGTCTCTCTCTGTCTTTCTTATTCACTCGTGTGCATGTGTGTGTGTGTGTGTGTGTGTGTGTGTGGTTGTATTTGACTAACTAGGTATGGAACACAGTACCTTGCTAGACAGGTGTTCTTCCACTGAGCTGTGCCTCCTCAGCCTTTGGTTTGAAGCAGGATCTTGTAATTAGCCCAGGCTGGCCCTAAACTATCTTCCTGCCTTAGCCTCCCAAGTGCGAAGATTATAGATGCACACCGACATGCGTGCCTCTTCCTCTCCCCTTCTCCATTTTCTCTCCTTCTTCCTAGAGCAGATCCTTTCTCTCTTTTGCCCTCCAACCCTAATGCCATCCCTCCAGAAACTCACCCTAAGACATATTAATCGATCAGTACCTACCCTTCAGATAGTCTTACAGTAGAACTGTACTCCAATAGTGGTGCCTCAAAACTCTGGGCTCATACTGAAGTTACAAAGCTATAGGGATTTTCCTCCACACCTTTGTGAGTTCAGGAAAGCTGTGAACCTTCAGCAAGTTGGATCAGGCTTCCTCTAGGGGTCTAACCCAGAAGACCTTGGGCAGGGGGCATTTAACAGTTTACCAGAGTCTAGTGCCTTGAAGTAGTGCACTTTGGGGCTTGGTGGGCACTGCAGGAGGCATAGAAGGGCATGGAAGGACCCCGTCTTGGCCCCCAAAGTCAGCACAGGAAGGATCCAATTGAAAGGATTAAATGGGAGAAGGGTTGGGGGTGGGGAGACACATCCTGTTTGGGTGCAGGGAATTCTATGGACTGGAAGAAACATATACATTAGGAAGTCATCATTGTCTCTGAACTCTTTGCTTTGCAGACCCTAAATTCTAATCTCATGACTGGAACTCGGGGAGGGAAGCAAATTGCCACCTGCCAAGCCCGTAAATAGTGTCCCTAGAGAATGGACCCCTTGTACAAGCCCCTTAGTAGCCCTCATAACAGGTATACCTTGCCTAGTCACCAAGTTTTCTGACAGCCAAGGTAGCCACTATCTTTCTGGAAGCTTGGTTTTGCAGAACCTAACACAATGGTGGTGACTGCACAGAAAGGTTGATGGGCTTTCAGAGGCCATCAGCGGGGTGGGGACGGGGACACAGAGTGTTTTGAAGTCAGTGTCTTCTCAGTGAGGTATTATTTCCCTTTACCTGTCATTATCTGTGGACCTCTCCTAGGTCAAGAAGAAGAGAGACTGGCCCTTGAAACCGCTCTGATGTATGGAGCCAAAAAGGCCCTCAACACTGAAGGAGTTGTCAAATCAAAGTCTGATGTGGACATGGACTTCGAGGTGGGAAACGCTGTGCTGGGCAAGGACTTCAAGGTCACCATCACCTTCCAGAACAATAGCTCCAGCCTGTACACCATCCTGGCGTATCTTTCGGGCAACATCACATTCTACACCGGGGTCTCCAAGAAAGAATTCAAGAATGAAGCATTTGAAATGACACTGGAGCCCTTATCCTGTAAGCTAACAAATATGTTGATCTCTCCAGGACCTGTTTGTTACCTGTCTCTGTCTCACTGTCAACACTGTCAGGGCTTTGGTTCTCACCAGATCCCAGTATTGGGGGGACACATTGAGAGGGAGCTTTAGAAAACCCTCAAGTCTTCCATTTTTGTGTCTCATGAGCAGAAAGGAACGCTGAAATCTTCTAAGCCTAGAGTCCCAAGAATTGGAGGATCTCTCTCGCCCCTCCCCTCCCCCCATCTCCCATATGTCTATCTGTGCTGTTTCATCACCATAAGAGTTCAGGATATTTGAAGCGGGGCAGGATGGCCATGCTGAAGCCTGCACTGGGGACTGCAATTTTGAGCATGCTCACTGTTCCTGGGGATACGAGGTAGGCTCAATATTCAGCCCCAAGTTTGCATACAGGAGGAACTACTGTAGGCAGAGAGCTAAGTCAGAGAAAACTGAGAAGCACTTCCTGGGTCTCTGGACCTGACATGTGGAGCTGAAACTGAGAAGGAAGGGAGTACCAGAGCAATACTGTCCCCAAGCAGAGACGAGCAAGCAGGCCACACCCAACCTATGAGCCAATCACACACCTCTGTTGTCCCTGAGCTCCCTAGACACTGTAGCTGTCCCATCCCTGTACCTCCAGAGCGGAGTTTATAGAGAAAATAAAAAGCTGCTCCTGAAAATCTGGATTCCAATAAACCCAAACTGAAGGAGATGAGTATTCCTAGGTTTGGTGATGTAGCCAGCAGTCAAAAAAAAAAAAAATCACCATGGTATTGCCTATGGAAACTAGAAGATTTGACTCCCTACCCCCATTTTCTGGGTTGCTACTTGATGTAGGAGGGCTAGTCCACTGTGGGTAGTGCCACCACCATGGGTTGCTAGTCCTGGGTTGTATAAGAAAGCTAGCTCATAAGCAGAGAAAGAAAGCAAGTAAGCAGCACTCCTTCATGGTCCCTGCTCCAGTTCCCGCCTCCAGAGTCCTGCGCTGAGCTCCTTGTCCTGGCTGCCCTCTCCTGTGCCAAATATTCCTTTCCTCCCTAAGTTATTTTTGGCCATGGTGTTTTAGCACAGCAACAGAGAGCACACTGGATCATCCGGGTTCTAGCATGTGCTGGACACAGGGGAGTGCAAATCTTTGTGGATCTTCTGGTCTTGTAAATGAACAAGGCAATAAGCAACCCAACTAGCTAGGCAGGGTATATCATCTGATGATACGTAGAATACGAGAATACAAAGCAAATTAAGAACGAGAGGCATAGAAGGTGGAGCCTTTAAAAGGCAGAGTCTTGTGGAAGATAATTAGGAGATGAAGGCCAAATTGACCTTGGAAGGAGTTGCTGCTGGTCTGTGGAGTGAGTCAGTTCCTGGGAGAGCAGCTTATTATAAAGTGGGGTTGCTTTGCAAGCACATGGCCAGTTCTCTTTCTGTTACGCCAGCACCATGCTTTTTGGGTGCTCCAGCCACTAACATTATGAGATAACTAGACATATTTTCCTTATAAATTTCCAAGTCTCTATAATTTAGTAAAACAACAAAATCAGACTTAAATAGGAATAAAAGCAGCCAATGGAAATTGAAGAGCTGAAATTATACAAGGAATTGCAAACTTGGGCTTTATTTCCAGTTGGTATTTCCTTTGAAGACTTTGAGTATGACCATACTCGGGACCGTACCTAGGCTGGTGAGATACTTAGGAGGTGAAGGCACTTGCCACCAAGCCTGGCGACCTGGGTTCCATCCCTCACACGGTGGAAGGAAAGAACCAACTCCTGTCTAGTGTCTTCTGCTCTCCACTCACATGCCCGTACACAAACACACAGCAATAATGTTCTAAATTAAAAAATTAAGCAAGCTCACATTGGCTGCTGTGCTGAGGAGAGACTCACGGAAGCAAGAATGAAGCTTGGAGACCAGCTAGGATGCTTTAACAATCATTGAGCTGAAATGTGGTGGTCGCGCTGCCGATATGAGCAATCAATCTGAATGCACTCTGAAGGTAGAGTCCACTTGATTGGCCTATGCAAGTGAGAGGAAGAAGTGAAGGAGCTCCACGAGTGACAGGTCTGAAATGCCTTGCTAAGGTTCCAGCTTAGTGGGAAACTGAGACTGGATTCACGCGGTCAAGGCCATGAAGATAACAGAACTTAGATTCCCCTTGGGCAAGAACACTGAGCCAATGGGTGCAAACTTGGGCCCTGAGTGAAACTGTCTACAATCCACCAGATCTCCCTACACCAGAAATAGAGCACGACTCTTTTCCCACCTTCCAAACACCCTGTCAAACTTCCTCCTTCTCTCCTTAACCCAATTAAAGGATGGAGTTAAGTCATCTTGAACTTCAGAATCAACATGACCAACCACTGCAGATTCTCATTCTCACCCCCAGACCTTCCCATGATTATGGACTGTATGTTCTCAACACATAAACCAAAATAAACCAATCCATCTTAAAAATTAAAAAGGGGGGATGGGTTTATAAGAGTTAGAATGTAATACATTATTCTACAGAGTCATTCATGTAGGGACCAAGCCTAAGCCCAAGTCTATTTTAATACAGCTCCACCCACTCAGAGAACCCAGTGCTTGTCCTAGATAACTCCAATGAAATTAGAATCTCATTCTTCATTTGCTCATTTACTAATTAATGAAACTTAGCGGTGTCAGTTGCATGCTATAAAACGCACGCTGCAATCTGAAGTATATCCCACTCTTCGGCAAAAGCACACACCTCTGCCCCTAATCAAGCATTCTTAGGTGCCTCTGCTGCAAATCAAGTTTTCCACGTAGAATAGGAGGCAGACTTTTCCGATTGCTGATTAATGGAACTGTGTGGGCTAGAGTCAGCTGGGGAAGTTTGAATAACTTAAACTGCCCAGAACCTTCAAAGGTGCTGCTATCCTTGTCACTTGGCTACATTTAGTTGCCTTTGCTTTTTGGAAGAGACGAGGCAGCTCCAGCCCGTGTCTCCCCTGGCTTTCCCCAGACACCGTAAATGATGTTGGCAGCCTCCCATATCTACCACTCACACAGTGAAAATCTATTCCTCCTTCTCTTGCCGCGTTTAATAAACTTTATCTGGAACGATTTCTTGTGCAGTGGCAAAACGCGGCACTTATATAACGCACTATTTCAGGAGCACTGTTCTCTGGGGCTCTGAAGCATAGCCCGTTTCTCCAGTGCTGTGATTGAGGGAATGGTCTGCCTCCGAGAAGAAGTCAGCCCTGAGGCTGAGACTGTAAGTGGTGACAAGAGACTCTACAAAGATCGGTATGGGGATGATGGACAAGTCCTCCTACCCTAAGGAAACCTAATAGTCAAACTCTTTTCCCCAAGAAAAGCCAGGAGGAAACCACTGTTTATTACTATCCCTGGAACCACCAGGGAGCAAAATGCACCGTCCATGGAGAGCCTGTAAAAGACATGTGCTTGTTTGGGTTTATGTGTGACAAAGGGAATTTGTCGGGTCAAACTATTTGGGCTTGTTGTGTAGTTAAGAGGTAGGGTGCCATATTTAGCATGTCTGAGCCTCTGAGATCAATTCCCAGCTCGTGGAAGTAAAACAGGAAAGAGAGAGGTGAAGAGAGGGGGGAGGGACTGCTGTCTGAGCCCCTGTCCCCAAGATTGTATGACAGTTTAAGACTGTATAAGAATGGATGAAAGCCAGTTGGGTGGGTTTGCATTGATCCTGAAACAAGAACATAAAGGCAAGATTAGAGATCTATCAGAAAGCTAGAGGTGGCCTGAGAACCTACACACTGTAAAAAATAAATTAAAAAAAAAAAAAAAAAAAAAAACGACGTCCAGAGGCCAGAGGACTGCTACCTATGGCATGGCCCTCCACTGGGTTCTCAGACTCCAGGACCAGGAAATTACCATAGATGTAGGCCTCATGTGAGTATCCCACTTGCACAGACGAGCCACATGAGATGTCTCTCATTCCAGAGGCAGTCAAATGCCATCCCATACCCTGGTATGTGCCTGCTTTCGGCTGCTTTTCACCCTCTCACAAGGCAGTCACTTGTAGTGGGTTGAAATGATCCACTCTAGTGCTCAAACTGCCAGCCATGAAAACTCCTGCAGAAAGGAAGAACCAAAAGCCCAGGAATGGAGCACCAAGATGGCGGCGAGCCTATGGCTTGTTTGTAGAATCTGTGTCCTGTGTGGGGCAATGAAGGTGTGGCTCATGCATCTACCTCTGGGCCTGCCAGTTAATGGCACAGAACAGACACCTGTTTCTGAAAACAACAGTAGGCACCATACCTGGGTTCAGCCTGCAGAACTGTTCTTTGTGCTCTGGAATCCTGGGCTGTAGGAAACAGAGCCACAGAGCAAAGGGACCCAGGCCACAGATATAACTCTCTATTCTCAGCCCCCATGGAGATTGGAAGGGAAGGGAAGCCACTCATCATCCTCCAAGGCATCCTGCACAGTGTATCCTCAGCCCCTAAAGCTAGAGCAGTGTGTCAGCACAGACGTCTTCCAAATTACAGAGGAGAGAGGCTTCAAAAGCCTTTGGTGGCCTCAGACTTCAGTGCTCCTCTTCCACCATCTTGGAATTGTCTTGGCCTGAGTCAAAGCAGCCATGGTTGAAGCCCTTTGGCTCCCCTTTTTTTTTTTGGTTTTTCGAGACAGGGTTTCTCTGTGGTTTTGGAGCCTGTCCTGGAACTAGCTCTTGTAGACCAGGCTGGTCTCGAACTCACAGAGATCAGCCTGCCTCTGCCTCCCGAGTGCTGGGATTAAAGGCGTGCGCCACCACCGCCTGGCTGGCTCCACTTTTAATATTTCTGTTTGGGCTTTCTATTTTCCAGCAGCAACTCTTTTCTCTAGTAAGACTTCACTGAATATTCTATTTCTTTCTTCACCCAAGAGGCAGGAGAGTTTGCCCCTGATTGACTCTTTGTACCTGACTTTTGTGGTGTTCCTGGTGCCTTGGGTGCTAATGTGGGGGTGGAGGGGTGGGGGTGGGAGAGAGCATAAGCCAGATCCCATATCATCTCAGGTCTTGATGGCAGCCTGTTGGTTTTTACTCCCTCCAGTCAAGAAAAAGGAGGTGCTGATCAGAGCAAGTGAGTACATGAGCCACCTTCTGGAACAGGGCCTCCTGCATTTCTTCGTCACAGCTCGCATCAACGAAACCGGCAATGTCCTGGCCAAGCAGAAGTCCACAGTGCTGACTATCCCCAAGGTCATCATCAAGGTCAGTGAGCATTTCATCTCAGATAAGGAAAGAGGAGAAAGTAGTCAGGAAGTCTCTCTCTCTCTCTCTCTCTCTCTCTCTCTCTCTCTCTCTCTCTCTCTCTCGTGTGTGTGTGTGTGTGTGAGAGAGAGAGAGAGAGAGAGAGAGAGAGAGAGAGAGAGAGAGAGAGAGAGAGAGAGAGAGAGAGAGGTTTCAAAAACATAATAACATAATGGAACTAGGATCCTCCTGTTCTTTGAAAGAAGCAAGCCATCCTATATATAGTCATGTACATGTAACACTCCTCTTCTCTCCTTATTTAAATATATAGATGTGACTGCAGAGATAAATATAACCGGTGGTATAAACACACTTGTGGAGGAAGATAAAGATGTGTAATGGAGACAGAGACTAAGAACTCTCTGTGTCTTCAGAATAAAGTGGGTCAGGCTTGCAGACTGCCTACATTGTCCCACCTGCATTCTGGACAATCAAGTCACTCTCTGAGGTGTTGGTTGTGTACAGTAGGGTTATACAAGCTGGGGTGCTGAATATACATATGCCACATACTGTAAGTACCAAGAGAATGGAAATATAAATGATTTCCAGTTCTCCAGAAAGTTCCTTCCTGCATTTTCCTGTTTACAGTCTTCCCCACTCACCACAATGACCAATTTTCTGGTTTCTGTCACCGTGGCTTCTTTTGCCCACTTAGCTGATGACTTTAGTCATGCCTTTCCGAGAACTACAGGAAATTTCTTCTTAAATTACTCAGGGGGTATTGGTAAAAAAAAAAAGTTTGGGGAATTGGGTTAGAAGACAGAAATGGGGGCCTGTTTTATCTGCTTCTCACAGCATAGGCCAAGATCTTGTGCTATCAGTAGATACCCTTACCCAAGATGCCTTCCTCTCATAGAAGAAGGAAAGCAAGCATCCTGTGGTCACCTTGAAAGTGACATTTTATGCCATCTAGGTGTGGACTTAGAGGCCTTTCCTTGGTGTCTAGAGAGCATTCTTCTCTAAAATGACTGAGCAATTGGCATAGCTCCTGCTAACATGAACCTCCCTAAAATAATCAGACAATCCAAGTGGCCCCGAAATGGGGCACTGGGCAAAAATGAGAGGTGAATCTTGATTCTTATGAACCATGGACTGGAATCATTTTTTAAGCTAGCAACTGTCGCGAAGCTTTCAATATGGCTCCTCTGCATGGTTACAAACTGGGCTCAAGCAGCTGCCCTCAATCTATATATCACACATATAACTGCAGGTTCAACACGCAATAACTCCTCCAGATGAACAGTACAAATATTTCCATTTTACAAGTGAGAAAGCTGAAGTACAGAGAGGCTGTAAAACTTGTGTAAGATCGCATAGTCCAGAGGTAGAGCTAAGCCTCCGACCCCAGCAGCCTGGCTACAGAAGCAGGAGGAGAACTGTCTCGCCCACTTCCCAAAGTCTAGCTCTCTGTAGATAGTGCAGGAACCACCCCCAAGACGAGGCTCACCCAAACCTGAAGCTGTGTAAGACCCACTGAGGCAAAGAATGCCATTCCCTCTGCATCTAGGAAGGTCTGTGTCATCGTATCTCTTGTTCTTTAACTGCAACCATTTATCATAGACCCCTTGTGATGGGTACTGTCTGCACAACCGGCCTGAAGAGGCAGAATGCAAATGAGGATGTATAGGCTAAGAGAATCAGAATTCTGTAGGTAGAAGAAGGTAGAATCTGAAATGAATGCTAAACAGAAAAACGGGCACATGGGATGCTCCAGGGGTGCTATCCTCTCATGAGAGAATGAATTCAGTAGCTCGGAGCCCAGGACTATAGTAGCAAGAGTCACTCTGGCTCTCCCACAGTCAAGAGCCTTATTGAGCTCCCTCCGCTACACAGCGAAGGTATCTTTTGCTACTCTTAGGGGGGTGTTAAGCAAGGATTGTGCCCGTACTCAGACCTCTGTCTTTCTCACCAGGGGCAGAGCTCTCATGCTCACCTCATTATGAGGCAATGGCTTGTCCCTGCCAAGCTCTCAGGAGAAGCCTTTCCGAGATGTGAAGTGCTCATACCACAGCACAAAATAGAATTTAATTGCACCGCTGATAATAAACTGTGTGCATGGAAAAAAAATGATATCTTTGATCTTTTTAGGTATTATTAATTAGAAGGGTTATTTATTTAGGTGTCTGCTAGGTTCTTTAAGAGTAACTGAACTCTCCAAGATGGATCAGTGATGTCTCATTCTACAAGTTAGTAGACCAGAGAAGAACTTGAACCAGGGTTGGTGAGGTTTAGTTTGGGTTGGTTTTCATGACAGAAGCAGGGGTGCTAGTTCCGGAGGAAGCTCATTCAGAGCCAAGGCCATTGGCTGAGACTGAAGTGTAAGAGAAAAGGGAGTTCTGATTCTGTCCAGTATGAAACCTGTCTGGGAAAACTATGGACGAGCATTTGTAATGAGCCTTTCTCTGTCCCACTAGCCAGCTCCCAAATAACGACACAAAGACTTCTTAATTATGAATGTTCAACCTTAGCTTAGGCTTGTTCCTAACTAACTCTTGTCACTTAAATTAACTCATTTCTATTAATCTACATGCTACTACATGGCTTTTCCCTCTTCTCCTGCTTCCTCTATGTCCAGCTGGTGATTTCCCCTTTCTTCTTCTCTGTCTAGGAGTTTCATCTGTACCTCCTGCCTTGCTATTGACCAATCACACTGACATATCTTTACACAGTGTAATTAAATATATCACAACAGACATTATCATGCAAATCTTAGCCATTAACCCATTTTCTCCATACAGTGTTTATGTAACCCTACCAAGTCACCGAGCCTCTCAAAGTCTGTTTTCCCACTGCACAGAGAAAGGCAATAGCAATTCTCATGTCATGGGGTCTTTGTGTTGACTGAGCAATGGATGCCTGATATATGTATATCAGATATTGCAACAGATACCTGATATATGTCACTGGATCCTACTGTAGTTGCTTCTCTTCATAAATGACGGGTTCATGATCATACTTGACTAGGGAAGGTCAGAAGCCTCTATCCTCTAGTCTTTTGTGGTGTAAATGTGACTTATGAGCTACATCGTTCTCACACTGGGAATTTTATAGGCAGCAGGAATGGTGACAGCTTCAACAGAAAGGTTTGTGTGTTACAAAGTGGGGCGATTGCAGCTTTAATAAATTATCAACCAGAAAGAATAGGCTATCTTTAATGAATGGTTATCATTCAACCAGCAGAGATGGATAGAGAAACTATTTTAGATACTAGAGAAAGGCATGAGGAAGTGTGTCAGTGGAGGTAGAGACAGAAGAAGTGTCCTTTTTAGGGTAGAGGTTGGGAGCCAGGTAAGACTATGGATACCTATGGAAAAAAAAGCATGTAGGGCCATTTTTAGTTGAGTCTAGAATGTATGGACAAAACTTTTGCCATTGACTCCATGGATAACAAAGCATTTGTAGAAATTCATGACCATGTCTGTAGCATGATCCTCTCTGCCTCCCCAGAGGTCTCCTGTCTCTTTCTACAGAATCTTTGCCCCAAAGCGTTGGCTTCTGGGACTCTCCTGTTTGACCTGAGGAATTGAGTCACCTGGAAGCTAGAATCCAGCTGTTCTCTCCCACCTCCCTTTTCAGAGCGACTCTAGACTTCCTGGGATGATAATCTTATGCCCATCAGAATCTAACCTACCGGCCACCAAAGCACAAGGGCCAGTGGCCAGATCCTTAATCCCGATGAGCGCATATCAGACTTAATTCATTCCCATGGCAATAGAGGCTGGGTTTGAGTTAAATTTGTTCTCATTTGACTGTGCCCAGCATCCACCACTCGTGAGTCACGGTGTGGGATCCTCATATGGAAAGCGGCAGGGGGAGATGCTCATTAAACTTTAATGAGCATACATCGCTTTTCCCGTGCTATCAAAATATTTTGATGAGAAAAGTATATTTTATTAAAAGCAGACTTGGAAGTTTTCTCTGCCTTCCCATGTGTTGATTGTCAAAAGCTGCTTTAAGTCAAGGCGGGGAGGTTCTCCAGCATTTTAATTGTTAACGAGCAGTTGCCTTTTGGAGAGGAGGGGCCCAGAGGCCACAGACAGAACCAAGCTGGTCTCCAGACTACGTACACACTTGTCTACGTACCGTGACCCACGGTGTGGGAACAGCAATCTGATGGGGTTTTCTGCTTCTCACCAATGAGGGCTGGTAGTTCTTATGCTCAAGATGGGCAGCAGCAGCTGTGGAGGAAAGCAGGCATGCACAGTACCGGGCAAGCCTCCAGACCCATATTCCCGCCTAGAAGGCACAGAGCTAATAACATCTTCACAGCCACTATGGGCTGGTCATAATAGGTCACATAGGGAAATGCCACTGCTGACCCTATGAGTAAAATTCAGTGAAAGGCCCATCTCATCCAGCACTTACACCTACACGGCTCTGTCTGTCCAGGCTGGGAAAGAGAGACAAGTCCTTCCACTCACCAAGCCTGTTAGCCTGGTGGGAAGTTTCACCTCCTGTGAGAAGGTAACCCTTCCCTACCTGGCCTAGGTGTGCAATGGTTTAACCCTATGTCCAGATTTCATCTAGACCTAGTTACTAGCAGAGAGTAGCTTGGTTTGTCCCAATAATGATTATAATACTGTGTTCCAACTGGAGCCTTTCATTGTACACCTATGATTCTCACTGAGGTTCCCGGGCCATCTTCTTAGAACCCCGACTCTGTGTGTCTCTGGAGTGAGGCAGGGAAGATGCTAAGGGGAGTTCTGGGTCCTGTTCTCTCAGCGTCCTGACTTATACTCCTCTGTCTCAAAGGACAAATTAACATTTGGGAAACCGCTTGGGCTGCAGTCAGTATCCTGAACCACTTAACAGTTACTAGGTGAGGGTTGATAAAGCTTCCATTTGATTTATGGGAGCATAAATGTCCAAATTTTTCATCAATGCCAAGTAGAAAAACAAAGGGCTCGTCCCTGAGCCCTATGCTAAAGGCTTGGGAACTGACCACTTTCCCTTCTCTGTGTGACAAATACTTCATGTGTATCAACTAAAAAGCAGAAAGGGTGATTTTGGCTCACAGTTTCAGAGTATCAGTCTGCAATCAGTTGTTACTTAATGATGGTGACAGAGAAATATGATAGCCAGGAAGGTGTGAAAGAGAGACAGAGGCCCGAGCCCTAGCAGCTCTTTCAAGGACATAACCCTAATGGCATAACTTTCTTCCACAGCCCTAATTCTTAATGTCTCTACTGCCTCTCATGCTTGTAGCCTAAGATCCAAACCATGTTATCCTCCATGTTTTCAATAAAAGAAAAAGTATATACTCTCTCCAGCCTCCTTGTTCTACAATGATTTTGGCCCATTCACCATGACACAGCTCTTCCCTTCAAGGGTAGATCTAAGGGCTAAAAAACCAGGATGGATGGATACTTTGTCCTCTCTCTGAACTTCCTTCTCCCAAAGAATGCATAATGGGAGAGGCGGCTTTCTGCTGTGGCTTTTTGTGCTCATGCCCTTCTGTTGCTTTGGGTCAGAGATAATCACAACTGTGCAGTGAGATAGCACAAACTGCGTCAAGAGAGAAGGCACGCTCTGGACTGTGTGAGCTCCAAGGCGCTGATGGGTGCACCCCATCA
This sequence comes from Microtus ochrogaster, assembly GCF_000317375.1. Classification (NCBI taxonomy): domain Eukaryota; kingdom Metazoa; phylum Chordata; class Mammalia; order Rodentia; family Cricetidae; genus Microtus; species Microtus ochrogaster. The sequence continues at coordinate 41,212,514 of NC_022018.1, read as the reverse complement.
TCTCACCTTTCTGGACAGATGTGTAACAGTGTTCATGTGAGAAGCAAAGGGAAGCATCAGGCTATGGTAACTGAGATACCCAACATGTAGGTTGTTCTATGCATTTCCTGTTTGCTGTTGTCTAAATCTTCAAGAAGACAAACACACAGAGGAAAGCATCTGGAACCAGCAACCACATCTTCCTACCCTGTGATTCAACTAGAGGTGGACTACAGGATCTCTCTTGGGAAAGTATATCCCCAGTTTCACCCTAAATAGAAAAATCCCATTATCATCCAGCACTGTACCTCAAGGCCTCAAGGCTACCTTGTCACATTTCACCCTGGTGCGGGAATCTAATTCTTTCCTCATAAAGTCAAAAAGAAAAAGGTGGGTGGTAGCTGTGTTTTCAAATATAGTTCAGGGTCAACTTAAAACCATTGCCCTCAGAGGATGGTTTAGCAAAAACATGAAAAGCTAACGCAGCAAATGAGTCTTCGGTGGGATGCTATTTTTATCTCATCTGTCAGAGATCACAGCGTGGGTGGCATTTCAAGGAGAATGTTTTAAGTCAGAAAGACCTAGATTTATTTCCGGGTGGGTTCTTCCAATTTACTAGCATCGAGTTATCTTTTAAGTTTTGCTTTCATGCGAAGAGAATAGAGGTAGTGATTACAATGTGTATCTCCAAGTCTGTAGAGCAGCAAGGTTTCAAAGGACAAAGGAAGGGAAATGATGGACAGCGTCCCTGTATTGCTAAGTAAATACCACTGAAAACTGCCTGCTTATTGTTATTGTTATTAAACAGATCTAGGACGGGATATGGTTAGGCAATGCTTTAGTACCAACTGCATTTGTGTCTAATTCTCCTCCTTACTGTATGAACTCAGCCAAGTAATGCAGCTTCTCTGTGCCTCCATTTCCTCTCTGTAAACTCTCAGCATCTACCTGGCATCCTTCTATGGATTAAATGACTTGCTACAAGTTTCCACAGTGACAGATATTTCAGATCCACATTGTCAGCATGGTGTATGTTAGCCCCACAAATGTGACAGGTACCATTGTTGTATGAGGCCGCTTGTTCATTCGCGGCCGCTTAAACCTAAAATAACCACACAGAAACTATATTGTTTACAACACTGCTTGGCCTTTTATCTTATGCATATTTTAAGTTCACTCTTAAATCTTAAATTAACCCATTTCTAGTATTTTATATTTTACCACGATGCTCATGTCGTAGCTATCAGCAAGGTTCCGGCTGGCAGCTTGTGTTTTTCTCCTCTGGAGGCTCCATGACATTTCCAGTTTTTGTTTTTAAAAAATGCTAAGTGGGCATGGCTAGGGCCATCAGGGCCCTGCCTGCTTGCTCTGCCCAGTCCAGCATGGTGGAAGCAAGTTCACTGCATATCTGCAAGCTGCGCACACTGCCCCAGTTTCAAGTATGCAGCAGGTCTATGTTGAGCCATTAAGCAGTTTGTAACATGCTGCTCACAGACCCCATTTAAATGCTCAGCCTCCTGAAAGAGCCAGAGTTCATGCTGGCAGCACGGACCTCTCTTAAGAGAGCTATGGCATGCTAACAGCTGAAAAAAATATGGCTAAACTTTGTTTTTTTGTGTCTAGAGTTCCTTTCCAAGCCCTTTCAGGGTTTTTTTTTTTAATATTTATTATTTATTTATTATGTATACAATATTTTGTCTGAGTGTATGCCTGCAGGCCAAAAGAGGGCATCAGACCTCATTACAGAGGTTGTGAGCCACCATGTGGTTGCTGGGAATTGAACTCAGGACCTTTGGAAGAGCAGGCAATGCTCTTAACCACTGAGCCATCTCTCCAGCCCGCCCTTTCAGGTTTTATGTGGATTTTAGCTAGCACACATTGGAGTGCCAATTTGTTATAAGAGGCTGCTTGTTTGTTCCCAGCTGCTTAGACCCCAAATAATCATACAGAAACTATATTATTTACAACACTGCTTGGCCTATTAGTTTATGCATATTTCAAGCTCACTCTTATATCTTAAATTAACCCATTTCTACTATTTTATAGTTTACCATGAGGCTGTGGCTTACCTGCAAGGTTCTGCCAGCACCTGTCTCAGGTGGGACTACACAGCTTCTCCCTGACTCTGCCTTCTTTATCCCAGCATTCAGACTAGTATTCCCTGCCTAGCTCTGTTCTACCCTGCTATAGGCTCAAAGCAGTTTTCTTTATCCATTAACCAATAAAAGCAAAACATATACAAAAGGACTTCCCATATCAATACCAACAAAGCCTGAATTTTTCAAATTTCACTTTATTTTAATTCATTTAAGTGTAACATAGCCACCTGGGCTAGTAACTATGACCTTGGGCAGCACAGACTTTTACATGACTTGACCTTGGCAAAATGGTTGTCATCATTTAGTAAATGACAGCCTGTGTGTTAGCAGAGAGCAGTACCAGCTCTGGAGCTGGTGAACAGTTTACAAACAAGCAACTGCTTATTTCCAGCAGTGACCATGGGGTGAGGAGGAGGGAGGAAATTCAATTTCCAATGGTACGTGGACAACATGATTGAAAGCACTTCAAATAAAGACTGTTAGGTGAATACAATAAATTGTGTGAATCAAACTGCCAACTTAAGTCATTTTCACTCTCAAAATTTTCTTTTATTTCAATTTCCTCTCTCTCTCTCTCTCTCTCTCTCTCTCTCTCTCTCTGTGTGTGTGTGTGTGTGTGTGTGTGTG
>NC_022018.1:41204883-41209709 GCF_000317375.1 Microtus ochrogaster | reverse complement strand
GTGTGTGTGTGTGTGTGTGTGTGTGTGTGAGAGAGAGAGAGAGAGAGAGAGAGAGAGAGAGATAGTGGGGGAGAGAAGAGGAGAAATAATGACTTTCCCTTTTGCCAAAGAATCTGAGTAGCTACTCATTATCATGTACATGTATAAAGGGCAGAACTCAGTGCTTTAGTATTGATGAGTACAATCACCTTGGGAAAATGTTATGTTATAGCTTTATTTTTTTAAATGGATAGTTTAAATAAAATAGTTATATTAGTTATTTTTCTGTTGTTGTGATAAAATACCATAACCAAGATAATCTACAGATTGACAAGTTTCTTTGAGTTTACTTGTCCAGAGGAATAAGAGTCCATCGTGACAGGGAAACAAGGCAACAGTCAGACATGGCAGTAGGAGCAGGAAGCTGAGAGATCATGTGCACAACCACAAGAAGGAAGAAGGGGGAAAACTGGAATTGGGTGAGGCTGTGAGACCCCAAAGCCCAACCCTAATGATGTACTTTGTCCATCAAACTGCACCTCCTGAATATTCCCAACATCACTGCAAACTGGAGGCCGAGTATTCCAGTGTCTGGGCCTTTGGGAAATACATATTAGAGTACTACTCAGCAGAAAAAAAAAAAGACATCTTGAATTTTGCATGCAAATGGATGGAAATAGAAAACACTATCCTGAGTGAGGTAACTCAGACCCAAAAAGATGAACATGGAATGTACTCACTCATAATTGGTTTCTAGCCATAAATTAAGGACATTGAGCCTATAATTTGTGATCCTAGAGAAGCTAAATAAGAAGGTGAACCCAAAGAAAAACATATAGTCATCCTCCTGGATATGGGAAGTAGACAAGATTGCCGGGCAAAAATTGGGAACTTGGGGGTGGGGTGGGGTGGGGGTAAGGAGAAATGGGGAGAGAAGATATTTCTCATTTAAACTGCAAGGCAGTGAGAACACCAGAGTCATGAGATGTGTGTAAAAACATGAGGCATCTCCAAGGACAGCATGTCCTGGGCTCTTTTTCTCTGGTCTCTGTCTTAAGCATGTCTCTCTAAACTCAATACTATGAATGCTCTTTCTTGACCTCTGATCCCATAGATTTTCCTGAGGCCTGCTTTTATTTGAGGCTTTATGAAAACAAAGAAAGAAAGGAACAAACGAACGAATGGAGGGAGGGAGGGGAAGGAGGAGAAGAAAAAAGAGAGGAAGGAAGGAAGGAAGGAAGGAAGGAAGGAAGGAAGGAAGGAAGGAAGGAAGGAAGGAAGGAAGGAAGGAAGGAAGGAAGGAAAGCAGGCAGGCAGGCAAAAGGACAGACAGACAACAATATTGGCATTGAAATGTTTTCACAGCGTAAAAAAGTAAACTGTTTAGAACACGGGAAGAATGCAACACTAACTCTTCCCCCCACACACACATAGTCATTGCTTTCTGCTCCACAGATACTATAACATCTCTTAAGTCAGTAAATATCAAGAAAATGTTCTATTCTCTTCTTAGAAAATGGAAAGAAAAAGGGCCTCTCAAAATTTCCGAGCAGGACTGTTGAATATTGGATAGTTAAGTATTCTGTTTAGTTTGGTTTGAGTTTGTATGATTCAACATCCTCTCAAGAGTCAGGGACAGGAAGCTGAAATTCTGGAGGGAAGAGACAAGCATAAGAGAATAGATACCAAGCTGTTGTTAACTACAAAAGAAATATACAACAGCATGCACAGAGCCCTCCTTCATCAACCACCTCTCTCCAGCCTCCTTCTAATGACAGTATTGATATACTCAGTGCAGACACTAATTACAGAGATAATACCTGGAAACAAACTCATTGAGTGTGACACACGAAATTAGCCAAGAAGATTCTGTATTGTGATCATATTCAGATCTGATGCCCATCTACAAAGGAAAAACATCAGGCAGCCTTTCAAATACATATTGGGCATACCTAATCCAAAACTCCAAAAGTCAAAAATGTTTGAGCTCCAGCTCACCATGCAAAATGTTCCAGAGTTGGAATATTTCATATTTTGGGTATTTTTTAAAATTAGGAACACTCAACTAGTAAAGTGTATATAGAAATAAACTAAAAATGTCCATGCCTCTGAAATCTAATATTCTGGTCCTCAAGATTTCAGAAAAATATTCCCTGTCATAGTCCGCAGTGACCTGGGAGGGTATGCTTTTCCACAACACAAAAATCATCCTGGGAATTAGCCCAATAGCATAGAAAGGGTTATTAATCTGCGGTTCATAGGCCCTAGAAAATAATAGATAACCTTCCTGGTTCAGAGTGAATTCATGTGATACAAATGCATTCATGTAGTACTGGATGTATCTGTGTGGAGAAAGTGTTAACAGCAACTGGCGTTTTTGTTTCTCTTTAAATATTACCATTATGATTAATTAAACTTGTTCTCACAATGTCACAGAGGTGTATAACAAGTTCTGAGCGTTCTCACACCAACTCTCTCCTTCTCCCTTTACTCCTGTCAATCCTCCTCCTCCCTGAAAGTCCCTTCCCCCCATTCATGGCTTTTTACTTTCTTTTGTGGCTCATTGTTTTGAAGCAGATCCCTCTGTGTGACCATAGATTTGGAACTATGTATTGGGAGCCTGTTGGGCTCGCCTTTGGGTACACCCTAGTAGACAATGGCTGCTTCTCCCCTCAAATCCATCAGATGACAATAGTTTAACAAGGATGAATAGTGCTACATAAATCCCTCCTAGATCTATGATTGACTGTTGATGGACCCAATTGGTATCAGTCTGGAAATTTTAGGTTTATTTTTTAAGAGGCTTCTGCTCATCCTGTGATGACCATGACAGATGTACCAACACACTTCCCCCAGAAAGAATTAGAGTCATCACAGCAAACATTCTTGCTGAAGATGTCGATGTAGCCTTATGTAATTTAGATAAAACTTCTATTTTTATAATTCCACTGTGTTTTGAAGTTATTTTAATGAGAAACACTAGAATATTAAACTGAGGATGCCATATGAGACACTCAAATTGGACCACGTCAAAACACCTGGGAAGAAAGTGACAGGTTAAGTCTTTCATCAATTTAGTAGCAATGACTTTCAAGGGGGAGGGGGGTAGGGGAACAGACTTTGCTTCCCAAGGGATAACTGGCAATTTCTAGATATCTGTAGTTGTCATGATTTTTGGGGCGCTGTTGGCTATTGGCATCTAGTGGGCAGAAGTCAGAGACGCTGTTAAATACCTCCATGATGCAAGACAATTTCCACAGCTGAGATGCATCTAGTTCAAAATCTCACTGGTGCTGAGGTTGGGAAACCCTGGTCTTGAGCTGACTATTGACTTTGCTACAGCCTTCAGACCAGGCTAATCCAATCCATTCACACTGTACCACTCCAGAAGCTACAAAAGTAACTTCTGGCTCATGGGCCCATTCTTTCATCAGTTAGCCTATCTCCTTCTCATTGAGCCTTATCATTTTCAGTTTTGTCAGTTTGACTTCAAATTCAGTTCTCTCTACACTCTTCTTTTTTGCCACTTTTTTTTATTATTGACTTTTAATGAGCTCTACATTTTTCTCTGCTCCCCTCCTTGCCTCTCCCTTCCCATTCAACCCTCCCCCAAGGTCCCCATGTTCCCAATTTACTCAGGAGATCTTGTTCTAAGTTGATGCTTTCTCATATTAAGACTTGAATTTGAATCCTATCCTGGTCAGTAGCTTCAAATTTTTGTGTAAATTTACTTCATAGAAAATAAAATGCCAACACAAATGACTCTGCCTCAGAAAATCTTGTCCCCCTTAAGTGATGACTATGATGTGAACATCTAGTTCCTGTGTGCCTTGGAGCTAAAAGTGATGTAGCCCTTGTGTGAGAATTCTCATGAACAATGCTTCTCAGTGGAGTTTAGTAATGTGCCAGAGTGTTCAAAACAAACAAATTACCATTTGGAATTCTAGCTTCATGATCTGGAGTGGGCTGAGACTTCTGTAGTTGTAAGTCCCTACTGCTTAAAGTAACAACCTCTTTCCAGCACACAGGCCTTATCTTTAGATAAGCCTACTGATGTCTCCGTCGTTATTAGCCTGCCCTACACAGAGTGCCCCTAAAGCCATCTCTCCACCTAGGAAGTGGGGGCATGAAATGAACATGATGAATTGGTTGAAAGTTTTATTTTCCTGATAGAATTTTTTTAATCCTATGAACATAAATTTAGTCACACACCAAAAAAGCAAAACCGTAAGATTTTATTCTTAGCTATAAAGTCAGTAAGCAAGGGTCCTCTTCTCCAGGCAATGTTCTTCCTCTTAATCTCCATTCATATGAAAGTCTCATAACTGTGTGTGTCTTCATATATTATGCACTGGCTAAAGACACAATGTAGTAATGTCAGGCTGATACATAGAAAACTCAATGAACCAGTAAGTGCCACTTTAAAACAATTCTTACTAAAATTTGTAGGACACAGGATAGGTACTGGAGTCAAAAGCAGCCCTGATGTTTTAAGAATCTTGAGCTAGAATCTCAGGGCAACTTGAAAGCTGATTTTTGGTGCATCTTCTTCCATTCCTTTCTTACTAGGTAAAATCATCATCATCATAATCATTTTGTTCTCAAGTGACTTTGATTTTATACAGATCCATTTAGCAATCCAATCTCTAAACAGACAATGAAATTCCACTGCTGCTTGTACATTTTCCAATACATTGATTCTATATTGAGAAAGCCTTCTCAGCTTGTGGCACTTACTAAATATAACAGAAAGGATAATAATATTAATTATATATATAATAGACTTTATATAGATAAAGAAGTATATTATATATTATAAATATAAAGAATATTATCATATTAATTTT
>NC_022018.1:41199937-41204059 GCF_000317375.1 Microtus ochrogaster | reverse complement strand
AAGGTATGAAATGAATAAGGGCTATGAAATCCTGACCTCTTGGCATACATAGTTTAGCCAATACAGTCGCAACTTTATAGCATTCATGGAGCTATCAACAATCAGTCATGGGTCAGAGAAGTGCACTCTGTACTCTACTTCTTCTCAACTATTGGCAGTGGATTCTACGGGAGGGAATGTCATTATCTTCAGTGTGTACCCAAGTGATTGTCATTACCAGACTCCATGGTTAGTGTCATACATGTATCACACAGGTGTACTGTTTAACTCTGAAGAGGTGAGCGAGCGAGAGAGACCACCGCAAAAAGTTATGAATGTGGGAAGGGGACTTACAGGGAAGAGGGCTCATAGTAAGAGTAAAAGAAAAACTAAATGGGGAGTTACAGTAAACAGAGTACATGTTATACACATATAAAACTGTCAAGGATCTGGCTTACCTCACTCAGGATAGTGTTTTCTATTTCCATCTATTTGTATGAAAAATTCAAGAAGCCCTTGTTTTTTACTGCTGAGTAGTACTCTAATATGTATATATTCCATACTTTCTTCATCCATTCTTCCATTGAAGGGCATCTAGGTTGTTTCCAGGTTCTGGCTATTACAAACAATGCTGCTATGAACATAGTTGAGCATATATGCAGTTTGGATGCTCACCTTACTAAACCTGGATGGAGGTCGGGGTTCCTTGGACTTCCCACAGGGCAGGGAACCCTGATTGCTCTTCGGGCTGAGGGGGGGGACTTAATTGGGGGAGGGGGAGGGAAATGGGAGGCGGTGGCGGGGAAGAGACAGAAATCTTTAATAAATAAATAAATTAAAAAAATGAAGATATAAAAAAACTGTCAAGGAACAAACTCAATAACCATTTTAATTTTTAAACTACATTAAGAATCTATCTTACCCTAGTTAGAGTAGCTATCATCAAAGAAACAATGTTGAGAATACAGAGGAAAAGGAACCCTTATACACCATCAACAGATGCAGCCACTACCCAAATCAATACGGAGGCTAAAGAGAAGCCATAACCAGAGGAACGTTGTGGAATCAGCAGTTGAGATACCCATCTACAGATGAGCAGATAAAGAAGATAAGGTGTATGTACATAGCCAGACAGTTCTGTTCTATCAGAAAGAGGATGGCATTTGTGGGGAAACGGATGGAGATGGGGATCCATATGTTAGTCCAGACTCAGAAAGGCATATACTGCATATGTTCATTCATATGAAGAGTCTAGATTTGTTTAAGCATGAAATTGAAAAAAGACTACTTGGCAAGAAGAAGAAGACCAGCAGGCATGGGAGAGGAGGCAAAAGAGGTAATGGAAGGTGTGAACAAAGGACATTATATGTATATACAAATATGGCAAAGCCTGTTATTTTAAATAATTAATAAAGCTTATAAAATGCAAATAAATAAATAAATTTGAATGTTTGAGTGAATCATCTAAGACCACAACCTGAGTAAATATCACCACTAACATCAGGCCCTGGTTGTCACAGAAGATGCTCTGCCAAATTCACACAGTTTGGAGGATTGTTCTGGGTCAACTTTGCACAAATAGCCTCACATTCTCTGGCTTTCTCCCCTCCTGGACTCAGATGTAAGTGCAGATGAAGTCCCCTGTACCTACTTTAGCACAGATGTTTCTCTCCTTCGAGCTAGACAAGGACTCTCTTGAGGGGTCTTTCTAACACATCTACAAGAAAGCATAAGTCTCTGCAGTGTTTCCTGTCTCTTGACCTCAAGAATCCCTCACGACCTGCCCAGAAAATTTGAGTTCTTTCCAGTAGCAGGGTTCACTTGAAACTGCCCTCGTTTTGGAAATCGGTTGCTCCTGCCTCCTGCTGACAGAGAGCCGCCAAAGGCCCCAGCTATTAACCTCAGCTCTAATGAGAGGGAGTTTCATAATGAGGAAAGGAGTGTGATTGTAATTAGCAAGGTCCCATCTTTTCCTCAATAGGTATTGCCCAGTCAAAGCAATAGTCTCTTCTCCTCTTTCTGGTGAGTTGCTGAGGAGTAAGCACACTGCAAAACTTCAGGAGAGAGAGAGAGAGGAAAGATGCCTAAGGAGATGGCAGAAATGCTGTACTGTTGCTGACAAGCTGTATTGTCCTCTGATTTGTTTCACAGGTCCGAGGCGCAGTTATGGTTGGCTCTGATATGGTTGTGACTGTTGAGTTCACTAATCCTTTAAAAGAAACACTGCAAAATGTCTGGATTCACTTGGATGGTCCTGGAGTGACACTGCCCAAGAGAAAGATGTTCCGGTAAGTACCAGGACAAGGAGGGAAGCAGTGGAAAGCTATCTATCTGTCTGTCTGTCTATCCATCTATCTATCTATATGTCTGTCTGTCTGTCTGTCTGTCTATCTATCTGATTGCTCTGTCTCTTATATCTAATCCCAGTGAAAACACCTGACAAGTTACTCCTTCTTATGGACTATTTCTGTGGGGTATGGTGGAAGCAGGATTATACACGTCCATTAAATCCTTTATACCACCTTGCTGAGGTAGATGCAGGAATATGGAACTTTAGTGGTAGACTAATTTGCTCCCATGATATATAACAAAAAATTGAGAATAGAGTCAAAATTCTGATCTAAAGTGGCTCATCCCAGAATAAGTTCAGATTATCTTGCCACACTACCTCTTCAGGAATCAATCGGTGTTATTGAATATCTTCAGTGTGTCAGATATGATGATGAAAGATGTCCCTTTTCATAGGTCTTGTCTTTCAACTCCATCCTCCAGATTTTGCCAACAGTCACTCCCTAGAACTGTTGGCCTCCATTGTTGATCTTTTTGTTCAACCTGAAGAGTTCTAGACTTGGTTCCGTCTTTGAGACAAAGACTAGTTCAGCCTATGTAGTAATGGGAATAGAATTCTGTCTCTTCTATGCCCAGCACCACCGGGCTGCACCCAGCAGTTCTCTCTGCCACCTTTATTAACAGGTTGAGGCTCACATGGTAGTTCATGCCATGACCAGGTAACTCGAACTGCACACCTTTTCTATGTTGCCATCTTCCCAGTGATCCTAATTTCTTGACTGGCACAACATAAATCTTATTTTTTCTTCATCTGGTGCCTTGAAGATGTTTACAGAGAGCTTTCTCTTATTCCTTGAGTCTTCCCGACAGGGACCAAATACCTATCCTTATTGCATCTTTCCCACCTCTAATGTGATGCTAGCTCCCTCCCTCTCTTATACTCCAATTTGTCAGTGTTCCTTTTCAAGTGTGACATCCAGAATAGATCCCAATCTTTGAGGTTTATTACTTTCATTTCTACCACAAATAAGTCCCTGTCAACATCAATCAATCTAGCACATTTCTTGGGGGTGACCTTCTAAGGCACAGAAAAGGAGGCAGACTCTGGAGACTGCCTTATGACCCTATATGCTGGGAATTTTCCCAATGCCCTTGGTAGAAGTCATCCCTCTCTGTACGTTGTAGTACAAACACCAGGCCTCACTCAGCCTTACTGAAGCACCTTTATAGCTCTTAAAATGCTCCCCACATTTCTTCTCAGCCACAGGGCTTAAAATTTCTGCATCCCATCATCTCAGAGTAACCTTATTGTGAAGACAATATACAATAGAGAAAATTATTTGAGTGCTTTTTAAAAAAAAATGCAAACACAAACCATAACAACCTCTCTGCGCTAATAAGAAAGTTGCGAGGGAAAAAGAATCAAATTAGAAATCAAGGCCAGCTAGAGGAAGAGGTCAATAGCAATAGCTCTGCTTCCATCCGAAATGAGAGTCTCCCTACCCGTTCTCACACCTTCCCATTCTAATTAGATGCAGGAATTGGTCAGGCAAAGTGAAACACGTTCTCTTTGCTGAACGGCTGCCTGCTGTATCCAATTTTTCCTTCTTAGTAACACAAGCTTCCTCTGGGGTGCCAGAAAGTCCTGCTATACCTGCACTTTGACTGTCCTGGGAATTCTACCTTGATGAAGGCAAACACATGTGCTATGATTTGTATAAGTGACTCCTAATGTTCCACATGAAAAAGTCTTAGAGGTGGGAGATAGATAGATAGATAGATAGATAGATAGATAGATAGATAGATAGATGATAGATAGATAGATAGATAGATAGATAGATAGATAGATAGATA
>NC_022018.1:41195801-41199837 GCF_000317375.1 Microtus ochrogaster | reverse complement strand
TAGATAGATAGATAGATAGATAGATAGATGATAGATAGATAGATAGATAGATAGATAGATAGATAGATAGATAGATAGATAGATAGATGATAGATTGATAGATAGAAAGAATACTGTTATGATACATGTTCCCACCATGGACATGTCACTTTCACTTGAGACTCAAAGTCTTGGAGCTACACAGCATAGGACTTGAACCTTCTGAGCTACAAGCAGAAGGTTTTGAACTTGATGAACAGCTTATGTCAGGTACTTCATCATAGTGTTTGGAATCTAGTACAGCATGCATAGGGATGCTGTGTCCCATAAAAAAAAATTGAATCTACATAGTACCTACCATACAGGAGACATAGAGGTCAAAACTCACAAAGTCTAGGAATTTTTTGTTAATGTCTGGTAGTTGGATAAATCAAGGAAAGCAAGCATGAAGCCAGTCCTCATAAGAAAGACATCCTCCCTATACATTGGCTCAAAGTATGCTGAAACACATACAATTAATGCCTAAGTATATGACAGATGGGCCCAGGGACAGGACTTCTGTGTTCATCAACTGAGGATGCTACCACAGACATCTAGTGATTGGGAAGTTATACAACAGACCTTTATTACTCAGACTTCTGAAGCCAGGGTAGTCCAAGGTCAAGAGCCAGCTAATTGGGTGCTGATTCGCAACTCTTCTTAATTGGCACATACTCATCTTCTCACGGGTTTCCTCAGGGTAGAGTGAGAAGGTAGGTAGGCACTCTGTACCTCTCTTCCAAATGTTCAAATATTACCCAAAGGGCCCTGTTATCACAACCTTTTCCAAATAATTTACAAAAGCTAGAAAGGTATTTTGAGAAAAACAAAATACTCAATCCATAGTCATCCTCAATCTCTTATGAACTCAGACCTAGAGTATTAATCTCTCCAAGCAAGGGAAGCTATCTTCTTCAGAGTCAGAAACAGGATCATGAAGGGGGTGGAAGTATGGCAGCAAAAGAATTTGTTCTCAGGACTCAACTTGGAAACTTTTGCTGTTTCCTTCTGCCTTAGGCACACACATTTTCAAGTATGACCAGAGACATCCAGCACCTACTTCCACAGGGCCAGATAATTAGAAGCATCCTATTGTGCTTGGTGATACTCCTAGATCTAACCCAGGAGTACCACATTCACATAACTACTTGAACACCCAGTACGATTTCATAAGCCCTTTCCAAGGTATAGGGCTCTGGGATCTTCGATCTTAAATAGTCACCTTCATCCATTCCCCCCCGAGAGTCATATCTAGTACAGAGAAGTTCTCACGCCTGAAGTAGGGGACCTAGAGCAGGAACTGGTAAGCAGGGAGTCAGAACCAGGAAAACAGAAAGCAGTGCTGTGCCACTGTCTCCACTCAGAGCACACATTATTATGGCATGGTTTATTTTCCAGCACCTGGCTCTGAGCCCAGCAGCCTCTCGCCTGCCTCAGCTGCTCAGAGGTCTGCTTCCAGTGACCCTTAGTTTTTACCTTTCTGCATTTGATACTTCCAGAATATTAGGTACTATGTCTTCTAGATTCATTTTTGTCTTTAAATGCATGACCAAGTTCAATGAATTAATTCAAGAGAAAAAAAAATCCCCAACTTGGTGATATGACTTTATCCTTAAGTTCTCAGAAGCTAAAAGCTAGACGGGGGAGGAACCACAGGTGTTTGCATCTCATTGTGATGATACCCGCGTTTGCCTGTGTGAGTTTAGGATGATGAATGGCCAGGATGTCCTGATGGCTCAGCACATCCTGCAGCATTGTTCTTCACACCATTTGTACCCAGGAAGTAGGTTTGCTCCGACATTATTCCACTGACTGAAACGAACAACCATTTTTCTTCTTTCCGCTCAACATTCATCTACGAGCAGAATGCCCACAACTGAATTTTCATATTGAGTATCTTCATCTGTACACCTATTATACAGATGGTTTGGGATAATAAGAGCAAAAGAAGAAGCCAGGCTGAAGATTTTGTTTCTGTGAGAGGGAATTTCCTGCATTGCACCAGTCCAGGGTAGAGCCTGAAGCAGGGTAACTTTTTTACAAGGCAGGAGATTGACTGACGATATGGGAAACCCCTGGGGAGAGGATGAGTGGATCCAGGAAGCCACACCAGAACCGTTTTGAAAGAAACATCATAAACCCACATTCATATTGAATTATCCACTGTACATTACAGACCAAGCCCCGTGTGTCTATGTGCAGGAACTGCCCAAGACAAACAGGGCTGCGGGAGAGCAAGCGGCAACCGCAAAGATGGAGGTGATATTAATAATAATAACAGTGGTACACTTCTTGCCATAATTTTCAGGGCAGAACAACTGTTAGTTTCCTGTACCTGCTTCTTGCCCTATTCAATACTTAACACTCAGCACCTTTTGTAAGGGAGCAAAAGTGACGTCAGTGCTTTTCAGACTGTGTATCATGAAGTCAGTTTGAAAACAATACTTAGATGGAGATTACATATTTCACATAATTGGGCACTGATGTGAACAGTGAGTGAAATTCTTGACTGCCTCAGCCAGTCTGAGATGAGCCCCTGGGATTGTGACACCATTTCAATACCTAGGGCAAAAATCAAATTATGCAAGAACATTTTTCTCTAGCCGGGCATAGTGGTGAATGCCTAAAATTCCAGCACTCCGGAGGCAGAGGCAGATGGATCTCTGTGAGTTTGAGGCCAGCTTAGTTTACAGAGCTAGTTCCAAGGCAACCAAGGCCAAAACCTAAAAGTGTGGGAGAGAAGAACACCTCTCTCACTGAATAGGTGGGTAGGATTACAGCTCAGAACCGTGCCCTGCAAATTCCCTTTCACTATCATCACCCCCATCCCTACATTTCCTTAACCTGGATAAGAGCCCTTTAAGAAGTGAGGCACCCTGCTCTTTCCTATGGTCAGGTATGCATTCATCTGTGCACAGTCAAGCTCATAAGGTGCTGACTCAAGCGGCCCTTCAGGCTCACACAGCTGGGGAAGAGAGCTTGGCACAGAATTCAGCCAACTCACTAAGGTCATCAAAACTGCTGTGGTCCCAGTTAGCAGACTTACTCATCTATAGTGACTGATCCACCAGCCACGTGGTGTTGTCGCCTTCACTTCCTGTTTAGCCCTAAGTCGGATGAAGGCCCAAGGAATGTCCTTGCCTCCATGTCACCATACCATGGACCATCTGGTAGAAATTCCATCACACTGTGAATTTATCTGGTAAAGATTAGAGACAGAAGAGCAAGTGAGCGAGCCACTCTTTGGTCATAACCAAGTAAAAGATCTGATGCAGCTCAAATGTCCGCTGATGTTTGCTGAGTCTTACACGCTATGCCCAGGGATGCTTGCTAAGATGTAAGCTCTTTGCTAGATTATTTCATGTAAATCTCACAACAGTTCTGTGGGGATAAGTACTATGTGAGTCCCACTTCACAGACAAGACAGAATTTGAACAGTTCCCCAAGGTACACCACAATCAAACACAAGAGACAGGACCTAAGAGTCCCAACCCCAAGGCTCAAGGAGCTTGTGATCAAGAAGCAGTTTTGTATCATCTAAACACTAGGCTCTGAAGATTGCTTAGACAGTATGATCTGAGTTTTTAACTGGTTAAATTAATTTCAGTTTTCTCTTCTTTCTGAAGCTCCAACTGATAGGCAGTCATAACCATGAAATAAACCTGCCACACAATAATGTTTATTTGGGAACCCTGCTATGAACAAAATGGTTTTCCTTCATATTCTTAGATAATCAAAACTTCCATTTTTCATAATATCTAAGCACCTAAAACGACTAAAACTTTACAGCACCTTTGGGGCTCTAAACCCACAGGACAACACTGGCACACCAGTGAACCATTTGGAACAAGTCTGCCCTGGGCAGCCTGCGCTGTGCCACTTACAGGTGAAAGCAAGCAATTCTGCACTGGTGTTCTGACAGTTACCGATTGTGCTTCCAGATATTCAGGTTTCTGTGAAATTCAGCCTAACCCACAAGTGAGAATCTAGAAGGAATCTACCACTGTCTCCAACTCCT
>NC_022018.1:41184899-41195701 GCF_000317375.1 Microtus ochrogaster | reverse complement strand
ACAGGGTTTCTCCGTAGCTTTTGGTTCCTGTCCTGGAACTAGCTCTTGTAGACCAGGCTGGCCTCGAACTCACAGAGACCCGCCTGCCTCTGCCTTCCGAGTGCTGGGATTAAAGGCCTGCTCCACCACCGCCTGGCTTCCTGTTCTTCTCTTATCAAGGTCATTAGGTTCTGTGATCCTGGTGATTCTTCAGGTCCTTTAGGGCCTGCTTTCTCACCTATAGAATAGAATATAGGATTAAGTCATTTCTGACATGCTGTTCCTCCATAAGCTGATGAATAGAATAAACCTGTGTGTGTGTGCGTGCATGCATGCATGCATTTACATATGCATGTTCCCAAATGTGTGTCTACATGCATTTGACTATGAAGACCTGAGGTTGACATCAAGCATCTGCCTCAGTGACTCTCCATCTTCTATATTGAAGCAAGGTCTCTCACTGAACCCAGAGCTCACTCTTCTGGCTAGTCAGGGCAGCCAGCCTATTCTAGAGGCTCTGTCTCAGTCTCCTGTGCGCTGGTATTGACACGCTCACAGTTGTTAGCTATTGAGTTAGTCTGTTTGTCTGTCTTTTGTTTGTTTGTTCTGAAATAGGTTCTGGAGATCCAATCCTGGTCTTCAAGATTTCAGGGCAACCACTTTACCATCAGCTTAGCCATCAGCCAAGCCCTCTGTTGTCCAGGCTCCCTCCCACTCTCCCTGAAAAAGACTGTCCTGGTTTCCAGGCAACCCAATATTTGTCATTCCCAAAGGTCAGAAAGCCCAAGTCAGGAATCCTCCTTGCATAACTCTTGCAGGAAGCTTTTCATACTGAACCAATCGAAGTCAAATACCTTCTTAGAGAAATAAAACCTGAGAAAAAGCAAGCATAATAGTCATAAATGGCATCTACTATAGACTGTAATATGAAGTGCAGTGTTCAGTTATAGACCAGGGAATAGAAGGTATAACTTGCTCAGACCTTGTTTCTGCCCATTTGCTAATTATACAGTCTTGAAAAAGTGGCCTCCCTGGTTTAGCTGTTAAGTAGCTACCTAAATTGCATACATATGAACTTGCATATATTATCTCCTTCCAGGTTTATATGGAAGGATGGGTGAGAAGCATCCTAGAGAAGCTTAAGCATCTCCCAGTCCTCACTAACATCAGTCATCCCCTCGGATGGGTTGGTCCATGAGACGTGGGAAAGTCTCTGAGCATGAACTGAAGAAGAAATGCTACTCAACTGTGAGGAGAGATTAGGGATTTGGCATAAAGAAAACAACAGAAAGACACATTGGTAGAGGGAACCCAAGTTGCTGATTAAATTACAAATATAGATTACAGGGAATGATGATACTCGATTTTAGGTGATGCTCAGATATTGTGCCAGGGAGCAAGGTTCATATTCTATGAACATTAGTGAGAGCTAATGAAAGTGTCAGATCCGCAGCAAGGGCTACTGAGGTTCAAGCAGGACTTTAATCCCAGGAGGGGACCAGTGGAGCAAAGTTGAGATAAGGTAGATCATTCCCATGGACGAGGACAAGAGTTCATAGTTAGGAGTGCTTAGCCAAGCTCTCTCATCCTCTGAGGGAGCAGCAAGTGTACCCAGGTAGAAGAAGCTATGCTTGGTAGGACTCTTGGTGGCCAGCTTTGCACAGCCTTATGAAGGGGCCTCAGCTGGCCCATGACTTGCTGAATCAGCCAACTAGATTGAAGGTCCTAGTGGGTGGTCCCGTGGCTATCATCAGCTGAGAGAAAGTAGTGACAAGTATCTCAGACCTGGGTTCTGGAGCTGAGTCACCAACCTTTCCTGTGCTTTTTCTATTTCCAGTGAAATCCGACCCAACACCACTGTGCAGTGGGAAGAAGTCTGCCGGCCTTGGGTCTCGGGCCCTCGGAAGCTGATAGCCAGCATGACCAGTGATTCCCTGAGACATGTGTATGGAGAGCTGGATCTGCAGATTCAAAGACGCCCTGCAGTGTAAATGCCCAGGAGGTCCAGATG
Organism: Microtus ochrogaster; assembly: GCF_000317375.1. Classification (NCBI taxonomy): domain Eukaryota; kingdom Metazoa; phylum Chordata; class Mammalia; order Rodentia; family Cricetidae; genus Microtus; species Microtus ochrogaster. The sequence continues at coordinate 41,193,711 of NC_022018.1, read as the reverse complement.
GGCCTAGGCTCATGGTCTATTACAGCCTTGGTTATGGAAATCCTAATGCAAAAAAAAAAAAAATGTAACTAGCTCTTGCTTTACTTGGGATGTGAAGACAGACAGATCCCAGCTTGGGGAGGCCATGTATTTCATAGACATGCTTTTCCAAACCCAGCTCATTGGATGAGGGAGTTAGTTTTGAATTGCTCCTCCCTCCAAAGGATCTGAGCATTAGCTTTAATTAAGCTATCATTAAGCCTTCATAGCTCATAAGAGTAAAAGTCATCATTTATCATTGCAAATGGCTGCAGCTCCACATATCAGAGGATTTCCCTTGAGCTGGAGGGGGCGGGGGGGGAATGTGCCCAATACCTGGCCTCAATTAAGACTTCAGATTCCCCACTCAGTCTTTTGGGGGAAACATACTCCCCCAAAGGAGTACCTGATTGGATCCTTACAATTCTATTCCCCTTTTTTTAGAATCAGGTTGTACCCTCTGTGTTAAAATATTTTTTCCATGAATTAAGCCCGGCATCATTTTTCTTCCTGGCAAAGCCAGAGAAAGGTCTTTCATCTTGCACCTGCAGCCAAGGAACTGCCTGCCAAATTTCACAGATTACCTTGTGAGGAGATGTGGCCCCACATTAACAAATTGCATTTGTGGAGAACTTAATCACCTTCGAGGAGATAAGGAAGCAGGTGCGGTGCTTGGATCTATTAAATAATGTAGTTTATGATGTATTTTATGGGTGTCACACTGTGGCCTGATCAGCAAGAATGAATAACCCTTACTTTAACCCTTTCTGGGGTAGAGAGCTAGAAAGTAAGGACACGAATTTGAGATTAGAGAAATGAAGAATTGGTGTCCTTACTTAATGATTATGCTTCACCCATCTCTCTGAGATCATCTGCTTCACACAATGACATAGGCCTAGGGGATTCTGAGTGGGGTTGTTTTAAGACAAAAAAAAAAGCTTTGAGACACTAGGAGATTTTGTGGTTAGAACTACATGGAAGATCAAACAGATTCTCATTCCCCTATACCTTCATATTTACTATACCAAGCCCTTTCCTGAATTCTTGGGTACATAGAGGTAGCATACACTTAGCCTTGCCAATTTTCAATGTTACTGCTGACCCAAGGGCAGAGGACACCACAATCTCTTGCCTTATGTGCCAAGGGCCTTATGTGCCAAGGTTCCATGAGACTAGATTACCAGCGTCTATTTTTAAGGCAGACTTAAAGTTAGAATTTGCCATTGAAATGCCTTGGGTGTGATTTTGGTCAGCTGATTGTGATTCTTAGCCAAAAAGAAAAAAGAAGAATACACGGTAGGAAATAAGTAAGGGAAGGAAGTATAGCAGAATACTCTAGTCTGTAGCTATGCTCTGATTTACTTCGAGGCCTATGAGATGTTGCTGAGTACTAACCCCTGAGGGTCATAGATAAGCATAACTCCATGAAGTCATCTCCAGCATTAGCATCTAATTCCAAATGAAATGCATTTTGCTATGCTTTAAACCAGCTTCACTTGGTATGTTGTTATTAACAAGAGTGTAACAGATGCCTATAATAAAATTAATCTGATTACATGTGCACAGAAGTAAATGGTATTAATTTTCAACACTACATATGGTTAAGCTCAACTGCCTGCAAACCTCTTCTCCCCTGCAGTGTACACCCCACCCTGACTAGGAGGACATGCATTTGCCCTGTAGGGAAAATGACTAATAGTTATTGATGTTGTCATTAGCATTCCTCGCCTTCTCTTTGCATTTGGTTAACCATTTTCACTGAAGAAGGAAGTTTGCGTGCTTAGCTTAAAACTCAGCTTCTAGAAATTGAAATTCCTCCATAGATATCTGCTTATCAATGATTTCTCAAAACATCCTGATGAGTGGGCAGACAGGCAGGATGGGCGCCTGTCAAGATAAACACCTATCATTGTGTTAGAACAGGAATGGAAAACAGATAAGACGGGATGGTCACAGCAAACCTCTCCAAACAAACAGGGCCTTAGGATCCTTCTCCAGCCCCAGCTCCATCTGATTCAGAGCTGGCACTCAAGGTGAAACCTATTCATCATACCCATCTTAGAACCAGTCCATGCTCACTGACAGCTTGGATTCCATAAGGCGCAATATAATGTTACTGTGGTGTGTGGGTGTTGTCTCTCAAAGGTCAATGTAGTCAAGACTTAGTCCTCTGCATGACCTATTAGGAGATGATAGACTCTTTCAGAGATGAGGTCCAATGGTGTGTCTTCCTGTCATCAGAGGAAATGCCTCTTCTTCTTCAATCTTTGACTTCCTGGTTACAAGGTGAGTTGTTTTGCTGTTGCCCTCTTACCCAGCCATTATTCACTCAACACAGACTCAAAATCAATGGGGCCAATCAACTGTGGCTGGCACCTCTGAACTGAGTCAAAGGGAACTGATCTCAGGTATTTGTTGTAATACTTCTAAGAGGGATAACAGAAATGCTGTCTCTCACCGCCGGATTTTAGCAATGGTAACAAGCAATGTGTCTCGGCAGACACCAGAGAGTGTCAGTTCTAGCTCCTGCTTGTATTCAGCTGTGATGATTCTAAGCAAATCCTTCTGTGAGTTCAGAGCTTCGAGGCAGAATAAGGGTAACAATGGTTAGACGTGCACATGATTCTTCTCAAGGACATGTCAGCGTTAATAACATAGAAAACAGAAGATCAGTAGCTAGACCGATTACACAGATAAGGACAGATTTCATGGTTTTTTTCCATATGCTTATGCCTCGTCAATCTTGCAAAGAAGGCAAATATAACTATTTCCAGCCTATTAGTGAAGGATCCAGGAAGCTGTGAGTCATGGCAAGTTCAAGTTCATCTTGGATGATACTATGCAGTGAAAACAAGCTCTGGTTTCAGAACAAACATCTGTAGCACATTCTTCAGCCTTGTCGGGCTCAGTGTTTTAAGAACACAAACTGAAGACTAACTTGAAGACCCTGAAGACCTGCAGAATTGCACAAAGACCTGCATCCACATATAATAGGAATATGAGGATATGAGGAGCAATGGAGTTTGTGATAGATTCACTGACAACTAAAAAAAAAAATTAAAAAAACCCCCATCATATCCCAGTGGAAGATTGTAAGTTATGATTGTGTATCCCATGATATTACAACATGGTCAGAAGGAATGTGTCATCATTCTGGACAGATATCATAGTCAATCAACCCAACCATCAAGCCAGTCACCCTTCCTGTCATCTAGCTACCACCCTGCCATCCAAGAATTTGCCCATCCATTTCTCCAGTCACACACCTATGCATGCAATGACAAGTGCATGCTCCCTGCTTGCAAAGTATTTATCAGGCAAGGGATAATCATGACAGAGATGCATAACAGGGCAACCGCAGAAGCACAGACCTACCACAAAACCTCAGGGGAATAAAGAGGGAAGGACAGAAGGATGCCCAGAGATATCTTCCCTTGTTTCCATAGTAACAAAGGAAATGCCTAAAAGGTGCTTTTTATGGGAAAAAAAAAAACTTGTCTTATCTGAGGAGGGAGGAGGAAGCATGGTCACAATTGACTGTGTGACAAGATGATGAAGATGAATCAAGGCAAGAAATGCAGGTATTTCGTCAGAGTTGAGCACTGCCCAGAATGACATGATGTTCCTTCTTGGGTGCGTTTTGGGGTAGAACTAAGGCAAGGGATGTGTGTAGTGGCAGACCTTGTTCACATCGACTAAAACGATGCGGTACTGAAGGCTATGCCACAGCGGAGTTGAGGGACAGGGAAAGGGCACACTAGTGAACTAGCAGATAAAATGGGAGGGGCAGTGTAGGAGAGGGGAGTGTTACAAACTAGCAAAAGCGTGACACACAAAATCTTAGCAGGTAAACCTGGGACCAGCAGATAAACATGATGGACAAAGACCACTTGCTGGTAGCCCAGGATCTTGCTGACAGAGCCATGGTCCCTCTGTCTTCCAGAAAGTCCTCCCACTCAGATGTGCTGAGGCACACCTCTCCTCCTCCCCCCACTTCCCAGCTCTTTCACATGAACGCTACCTTCACATGGGTCTACCTTTCTATATTTTTTTTAAAAAGCTTAATATTGAATCTGCAAGAATTCACTTTATCAAATTGGGTTCTGAAAAAAATTATTCATTCTTTGGGAATTTCACATCATGCACCCCAATTCCAACCATCTCCCAGACCCTCTGTATCTGTCCCTCACCCTTGGAGTGTGCCCTACAAATGAAAACTAACAAAGAAATAATAAAAAAAAGATAAAAATTAAAAATAAGAAATAAATACATAAATATACAAATAAGAATATCAATTTTGATTAAAAACAAACAAAACAAAAGGAAAAAAAAACAAAAACCAAACATTTTGCTCCTCCATCTTTGCCTCTCCACCATCTCTTCAATCTTCTTAGCAGCCCTGGGAGCTGCAGTGTCTTGTGGAGTAGACCATTTTGTCCAAACAGCTCCACTTGCAAATGTTCACTGTGTGATGTGTTGTTGGTCAGGTTCAAGGCCCCTGGTTGCCATCAACACTGAACCCCCATGGAAACTCCCTTGACATTCTGCTGTTGCACAGTCATGGTTCAACAGAACCTGTTCCTTTATGTGCTCTAGCAGGTCATAAATGGGGTAGGTGCCGGGCTGTGCCAGCACAAAGACCTGGATGTGTACTTGAGTGGCTGCTGAGTCGGTCTGGGCTGCTGGGACTGCTCTCTTCAGGTGAGGGACAGGGCCAGCTCTCCCATACTCATGGTAATGGGTGAGGCCATCTTTCCTATGTGTGAAGGACCCAAGTCTTCTATTAGGCAAGGCCAGCTTCCCTGTGCTAGGGCCATTGGGGTCGTTATCCCAGGACTGGCAAGAGGTGTGGTTAGCTCTCTGGTGAGAGGTAGGTAGTTCTTCCTTGGAGGGTTTCTCTGTAGCTTTGGGGCCTGTCCTTAAACTATCTCTTGTAGACCAAGCTGACCTCAAACTCACAGAGATCCACCTTCCTCTGCCTCCTGAATGCTGGGATTAAAGGCGTGCGCCACCACCGCCCTGCATACCATTTTATTTCAAAGCACCACATTCCACTCCTATTTTCCCCATATCTTAATATCTCCTTAAACATGAAACTTAGCTCTATTCTACTTCCTTTTCTTAATCTGTTCATTTTGTATTTTTATTTGCTTAGGTTGCTCCTTTTCATTATGGATCTCCATCAAAGTTAACACTAATAACCACACAGAACAGAGTATACTAGGCTGTTGTGAGATTTCCTCTGCCAATGGAATTAATCCACAACCCTTCACTTTAGCCTCAGGCAGACTTTTTGGACAAGGACAAAAAGCAGCCACTTTCTTCACCAAAATACCATAAGATCAGTCTCTAGGCCACATATTAATATTCTTCTCTGAAATCTCTAGAGCCAGCATCCCACAGTTCCAACTGCCCTTTGTGCCATTGTCACCCATGCTTCTACTAGTATGTCCAACAGTTAAAGCATTTCTCTATTCTCCTAACCCAAGCTCCCAAAGTCCACATTAATCAAAAAGAAAAAAAAATGCCTTGGCCTATCACAGCAATACCCCAATCCCTGATCCCAACTTTTGCCTTAGTTAGGGTTTCTCTTGCTGTGAAGAGACACCACGACCACTGCAGTTCTTATAAAAGAAAAAACATTCAATTGGGGTGGCTTGCATTTTCAGAGGTTTAGTCCATTATCATCATGATGGGACATGGCAGCATGAAGACAGACATGGTTCTGCCTACATCTTGATCCTATAAGCACCTGGAAACAGTCTAAGATATTGGGTGTGGCTTGAGCATATATGAGACCACAAAGCCCACCATCAAAGGACACACTTCCTCTAAGAAGGCCAAAACGACTCCAGTAAAGCCACACCTCCTAAAATTGCAACTCCCTTTGGGGGCCATTTTTTTTTTCAAACCACCACATACAGTAAGCAATTTACCAATTGAGCTACCTCTCTAGCCTCCAGCAGCTCTATTTTCTTAATGACGTGTTATATCCACTTATCTTTTACTGTTTCTGGTTCTAGTCTCCTATATCTATAATATCCATGTTTAAAATCTGAGCATCTATATTGTATAGACTTTCAGAAGTCAAAGATGCCAAAAAAGAGGGCATAGAGGCTGAACTACCCAGGGTGATGGACTGGTACTGATAAACGTGTTTGCTGTCTGTTAATTCTATTCCAGAAGCAAAGCTGAGCTCAAGCATACTGTACTTTCGTCTTGACTATAGCAGTGAATTCAAAAATTATGACTCCAATAAAGAGACCTGCCTTTTATGTTGGTCATTGCAAAGAATGCTGGGTATTTTCAGGACTACCCCAATTAGCTTTATAGAGTGCACAATGCTAAAAGCTCATATAGATCGACCAAATATTCATATGACACAAAGTTGACATAGGTATAATACAATAAAACCTCCCTCTACAATGAAACACAACAGCTTCCGTGATGGCTCTGCTGCCAATGTTAGCCAGGAAATGCAGGCTGTGCTCTGGGAAATGTGAGCTTTAAAAGAAAGCACAAGCTAGATACTCAAAGAATAATAGAAAGGTATTACACTTCAACCGTTTTTTCTTTTACCCTGATTCTCTCCTAGAGGCTAATTTAAAGCCAACCTGGTAGCTATGAATTCTAAGATCTTAATGTTTTATTCTGTCAGTGCTGGTTACACATAAAGTGAGAGCTCATAACAGAGCACTGACTATACCTTGAATTTTGAAAATTAACACTTAATATAATTAGGTGTCCAGAAGACTCTTATATTCTTTTTACATTAGCAACATTGTTAGCTGGAATGCACACTATTAAGATACTGTGACATACTCAGTCCCGTGCTACACCAAGAAGAAGCCAAGGATCCTGCTGAAATAGTGAGATAAAAGATAGGCGCCAGGCTCTGCGGGTATAAATTGGACCAGCCCCTTCGGAAACCTTTTTTGCCATCATATACTAATTCTCAAAGCACAATGAACCAGTGACTCCTCTCCTATATATATAGGAGTGTGTGTGCTATAATGGAGTGGATAAGTAACCTGTGGCATATTTGTACAATTAAGTTGTACACACTGCAGTAATAAATATATCATAATATAAACATATCCATTTAAAATATTATAAAAAGAACTTTTACCTAGACTGCAAAATAAGGAGTCAGATGCTGAAACTGAGGATACTATAACACAAATCTGTTCACTCAGAGGTCAAAAACAGGCAAAAAGGCAATCAGTCAGGCTTAGAAGCCAGGCTAGGGATTGACCTTGGCAGAGGGCTAGTGACTAAATTGGGACATGAGAGACTTCAAGAGATCCTGGCACTATTCCACTTCTGGCTTGAACTATTGTAAAACTTACATTGTTATTGCTTTGTTATTTATTACTATTGAGGCAAACTATCCCCAAAACTTCATTGTCCAAAATATCATTCATTTCTCATAATCTTTGTAGGTCTGGGGTCTAATGGTCTTAGCAGTATTTGTTAGAGCGAGGCTCCTTCAAGCTGCCATTAAGATAGCCCAGGCTTTGGGATTCATCTGTGAGCTTGACTGGGAGATGTTTTACCTTCATTCTTTTCCATACCGTCCTCACAGAACTGGAGGGTTGGTCCTCAGCTCCTTACCATCTGTTGGCTGGATGCGTCTCCCGGTCCCTTGCCATGCAGGTGGCATCAGACTCACACCACAGTGCAGAAGTAAAAGGCAAAGACAAGTCCTACAAGGCAGAGCACAAATCTTGTGACCTAATCATACAAGAGGAGATGGCCTATAATTTTTGTTACATAGTTATTAAAAATGAGTCACTCTGCAAAGAAGTTATGGTGGGCCACTGATGTGGGAATGATTTCTTATTAATAAAGAAACTGCCTAGGCCCATTTCATAGGCCAGCCCTTAGGTAGGCGGAGAAAACAGAACAGGATGCTGGGAGAAAGAAGCTGAGTCAGTGAGTCGCCATGATTCCCACACGCCAGGCAGATGCAGGTTAAGATCATTCCTGGTAAGCCAGCTTGTGGACTGCAAAGATTAATAGAAATGGGTTAGATTAAAATGTAAGAGCTAGCCAATAAGAGGCTGGAACTTTGGGGCCAGGCAGTGTTTAAAAGAATACAGTTTCTGTGTAATTATTTCGGGGCATAAGCTAAGCTAGCCATGTGGGCGGCCGGATGCCGGGGAGGCAGCTCCGCCGCTCTTATTTCAACAGGCCACAGCTTTCTAAGCATCACATTAAAAGGAAAAACAAGAGAACTGCACCCTTTTCTGGTTTCTGTTTCTGGAGTATCTTCCCAGCTCATCCCTGGCCCTTCTAATAGGCCCTGCCCCTAACCTGGGTGGGCTAATTCCACTCAGAAGCAGACCATACCAGCCAGAACTGGTGAGGGACCAGCCTGCCCCCTGAACCTTACCCCTCCCTGATTCTCTTTCCAGGGTCCCTTCCCCAGACCCATACTGTCCCAGTTTGTCCCTGGTCCCACTGCTGGGCCCTGCCCTCACCTCGGGCAGACTTCCTCCACTCAGGAGCAGGCCACACCAGCCAGAACTGCATCCCTCTCTGGTTTTTGTTACCTGGGTCCCTTCCCCAGGCTCATGCCATCTCACCTAATCCCTGGCCCCACTGTTGGACCCTAACCCCAACCCCTGTAGACTTCCTACACTCAGAAACATGCCAAACTAGCCAGAACCAGAGGAAGTAACACCAGTTAGAAGAGATACAAACCACACCGGCTTGAATGGGCCCTAGTGACTCAGGTGCAAACCATATCAGTTAGAACAGCTACAAACCACACCGGCTTGAATGGGCCCTA